>NW_028229514.1:8822866-9189511 GCF_053477565.2 Lygodium microphyllum
GCATTAGGAAGCTAGAAGCCACCCTAGCAAGGGTCTAGAGACAATTCCCTTGACCTCAACTATAAAGAGAATATTCATTGGTTGACTAAGAGAGGTTCATAATATGGTCGGAGAGGATGACTAAACTACCTTCTAGGGCTATTAAAGAAAGACCCCTCCAAAAACATAATCAATCTAACACTTCAAGGGAAGGAACCACTTCATTTATGAAAACAACACATGCATAGGTACTAGCTGTATGTCTTACATGACACCTAGCTACATGCCTTGCCCATTACCCTCATCCTCTATTATTGAAGCTTTTTCCTCTTCGAGGATTATGAGGAACGTTGAGATTAGTGCTCATTACCCTATTGGGATACTAAGTTGACTAATTGCACTTAAAAAAATGTGGTCTATTGTCTTTATTCCCATTATTCTTATTTTTGAGCATGGCCTTGACTATAATTGCTTTGCTAATAATTCACTTGAGCCCTTTTTAGATAGGAAAAAATGTTGTTATATTGGTTGAATTTGTTATTTTGCTTGAGTAGGATGGTTACTAATGGGGCTGCACTCTCATAAAGGCATCTTCCATCAACAAACCTCATCATCTCTAGTTAGCCATTGAGGAGAGGATTTAAACCTTGACAAAAACTAAACCTTGACAGAAGCACACGCTTGTTTGCTCATGGATATGCGGGGAGAGTATTTTCTAAGGTCACAAAATGAGAATGGTATCCTTCCACAATAAATGTAACATGCCCTGCTTGTCCGTTTGTGGGACACGTCTTAGTAGCCCATCAGGAGGAGGATCTAGAAGGCTCGGCCTGGCACTCGCAGGGAATGACACAGGGTTTGCAATCTAGGTCTTTCCGAGCCTGCCCCGAGCGGAAGTGTCCAGTCGTTCCCACTTGGGATCGTCGACCTGAGGTCAGGGTCCCTTTCCTATTAGCAAAGTCTTTAAGGAGAAACTAACATCGATTTCTAGATGAACCACTTTGCGTAACAACAGAGTCGAAGCGGATTTATGCAGCACTTGGTTCATGGAGAATGGGAAACGAGAGGGATGCGAAGGTCAACCTCTCTGCCATACGGCATAGTCTCATTTCTTTCCCCTAAAATAGAATAAACTGAAAATTCTACATCTACCGTCTTATTATCTCATCATTTGATAAAAGTTCCGAGCTAACCGGGACCACCCTTCTGTAAGATGGACCTAAGTCACGTCCATCGTACTTTCCTCAGTTTGCTTTAATTATCTAATTACCTAACACATTACATTTTGACATATGCAGAATCAGCTTCCTTAATTAAACAAATTAATCACGGGTTCCTTCACGTAACTTAGGCATTGACACAAAAACAATACCAAGCAAGTTTTCCTTTTTCTCAAATAACTGCTCTTTATTTATCAAAATCCTGGAGTACATCCAATATCACACCCGAAGGCTATCCTAGCAATCTATAGGATTGCTGCTCCAAGTTCTGCCTATTGACTAGTACACGGGCCTCGAGATCCCATCTTGAGTCAGGTCGGTCCCTTGTGTGAGATCCAAAGGCAAGGGATTTACAACCAAAGCCTCCCTTGGCACCCAAGCATCCTCCCACTCCAAGCAGCACCCATGGAGAGACCTCTCGTGGTAGGTTAGGTCTATATTCCTGGCGCGGCTAACAACCCCCTTGGATAGGGCCACGCAGATAGTCGGAGGTAACAGTTCCTGCCTCTCCCTCCAGGCTTTCAACTTGAAGCATTTAGTGTTTTCCTTGAATTAGTTCCTTGAGCAAAGAGATCAAATAATGTACCTAAGTACAAGCATGAACATTTCGGAGGTCGTTTGCACAACCAACTGCTAAGGTGTGACTCCTTGTTTCCCCGGATGCTCCCAGCATCCGATCTTGGGTCTTTTCGCGACTTCGCAAGAACACAATAATTTCAAACAAGATTACACAAGCAAATGGTCTTGGTAAGTTGACTTATACTTACCCTTTTTCCCTTGGGTTTTACCTTAGGGTATCTTAGTCCCTAACTCAAACATTAGTTGGTCAGTCAAGGCAATGGACATGCCTTATTCGCAACTCAACCAAGGTTCTTTTAATCTCTAATTCCAACCAAGCTCAGTTAACATACATGGCAACACATGATTCTTCATTTAGACTTTCAAGATGCAGTCTAGATTCATGCGATCCTTCCAATTCTCTCAGTGCGGTTCTATGCAAGATTTCCCAATCAACCTTAACCATCGTGCACATTGTGCGTTTAGTATAGTTGTACCTCCTAAACGACTTTTATCTCTCTTTATTCCTGGCAACGAGTACTTATTTCTAATGCGTCGGATCACATGTGACTTGCATCTATGAAAGTCTAGGGTTTTGTCTAACGATGCAAGTGTATCTCATGAATAGAAATTAACATTTCATGTGTTTCTTTTAACCATAATTGCGAAACGTGATTTCTAAGTGACTATTCATGCACCGAACTAGTTAAAAAGCTATCATTTTATGTAAAGTAAGGCGATAACCTTATCATATTATGTGTGTAAAAGCTATCATTTCATGCTTAAAATCTTATGCGAATTCCAAACTCTACCTTTTGCGCATGCATCTTAGTACTTAGAGTAAACGGAATCCTAAGACTCATTCTTGTTCCATGCACTTCATCAATCCTTTCATCCCTTCCATGAGAAATAATACCTAATTAATTTTAAAGCTTAGAACCTGGGTGATTCGTTTTTGTTGCGTTGGACGCTCCACTTGCCTCTCCAGCATTACCGATAGCTTGGGCACCTACGCTTCCCGCGACTTTCTTCTTGGGAGCCATTCGCCTCGCAGAGATTGGGCAGTCCGGAACTTAACGGGTTTCGGGTTGATTGGTTCAGTAGGAAAGACCGCGAGATGGGGTCCTTCGCCGAGGGCGTGGTTTGCGTGACTTGTTGCAGTTACTTACCAACTCCCACTCCCTCTCCTTCTTTCTTTCTCTCTCTCTCTTCTTCTTCTTTTTCTCCTCTTCTCCTTCTTTCTCTCTCTATCTCTTCTTCTTCTTTTCTCTTACTCTCCTACTCTCTCTCTCTCTCCTTCTCTCTTATACCATCACTCCATCTCTCTCTCTCCCCGACGTGTTGTCAGTGAGGAGAGAGGGGGGAGTAGAAAAATTTGAACCAATGATAAAAAAAATTTCTTTTTCTTTTAAAATTTCAGGGGAAGGTTCCTATGGCCCATTACAATAAACCCTAGCTACTTCAAGCTAAAGAGCTTATTCATGTTTACGATCTGATAGGCAAGTGACATGTATTGGTCTTGAACTGCTTTCTTGATTTAACTCGAAGTCATCGTGGCTTCAAAAATAGCTTTATCATGCTGCCACTAATTCCACCAGAAATATGCTTCACTTAACAACCTTAATCATACAATCATTTGCTTGATTTTTCATATTTGTTCTTGCAATAGAGAAGTAGCCTTCCATGTGCTCAATCCAGGTTTTGGCATTAACTGCAACCTTTATTTCTTCTCCGTTAAATTTAGATAGCTTAACTTGTTTGAGAAAAAACTTCCTCTCCTTTCCAATCAAGTCAATAGCAGCATGATTTGGAGGTGTACTAGTCAAGTGAACTTGAGGACAATTTGACCTTTTACTTAGACCAATACATTTTTAAAAGTATTTTGCAATACATCAATTTTTCAACTTGATTTATCAACTTATTGTTTAGAAAAAAAATAGTTTCATCACTCTAACAAGATCTTATATTCAATGCATTTTCATATCATCCTAGGATTCAACACATTTTCTGCAGCAACTCACAATTTTCTTATATCATAGGAATTCAATGTTTCCATAGTAACTAACCACTATGCATGGATGATGTCTCTTAGTTGGTGTGCGGCTCCAATAAAGGTTATTACAACTATCCACCACAAGTTCCGGATATTAGGGTGGAGCTAGGGAGATATACAATGGGTATCATAGTTAGATAATAAATCATGCATCATTCATTGCTTGTGTTGTGTTTGTGTATAATTTGCACAAAACTCATTGAATCATCAAAAGGACAAGAAAAACAACCATTTTTAAGAGCCCAAGTATCAATTTATGGATAATTGTGTATTAAACACCATATTGGGAAATATGGGAATTTCCCATAAGTTTGGGACACGTGGTCAAATCTTTGGATTTGTCATAACTTGAACACTATAACTCCAAATCAAGCGCTCTATAGCTCAATAGATTGCATTTTTCAAGTGCTTTCCAATGATAGGTCACATCATATGGTTTTTAGAAACATATGAGCATGTTATCCGGGTGCCACCTTTTTAGCATTCAAAAAATGGGAATTGGGAGATTCCCAAACTCACTAATATTGTGTTATTAGCATAAAAGAAAAATGTCTCATTACTTGCAAGATCATATAAACCTCTTATTCATGACGTAAATTGGAATTTGACTACTACATCAACCTCTTTCAAGAAGCAAAATGTGTGTGTGTGTGTGTGTGTGTGTGACTCTTACTAGATAACAAGTCTCAAAAGTTTTTGTTTTTTATGTGTGTGGAGAGGGGATATACTCGTAATGGTATATTAGATAGGGTGCTTATGAAGCCTTGAGACATTCAAATTAGTCTAGATAGGCCATGACCATCTTGCATGAAGGCTTCTTTACGAGCTCATGCAAAAGAGACATTACACTTTCTTAGTACCTACTCATTATGGGGATTTACCTAATGATGGATTTCCTTTTTGCTATTGTGATGGCCACAAAACTGTCTTCACCTTGGGTTATGATTCTGTCTAGAAGAATGTTGTTTGGGGGGTTGGAATTGGTGAAGAAAGCTACCTCAAGGCCTCTCAGTAATATGCTCAATCATATAGTCTCTAGTCCTTTCTAGCTCAGCGATGTGCACACCACTAATTTGAAACACATTTCCAAAAGGAGCACCTGTAAGCTTATGTCTTCCTATGTCAAACCTACAAAAACAACACAATTTCAAACACTTCTTCATGCATCCTTTGTTAATGCATCATGAACCTTGTTGCAACTAAAAAGACATTATAATTGGGCATATTATTTCTACATAGTTAAGATATAAAATTTGGCAAGCTTACATATTATGCACTTAAATTTGACAAGCTTGGTATATAAAAGTGGCCATAGTCAACAAATTTGGCAAGCTTACACATTATGCACATAAAATTGACAAGCCTAGTATAGAAAAGTGGCAATAGTCTCGACAAATTTTCTAATGTTGAATAGTTACAAAAGTATCAACTTTGTCTCTAGTCAATCATGGAACATCATTTTAACGTGGAAAATGCCAATGAGCTTCACCACTTCCTTACTTCATCATGAGATTTCCACATGTAAATTCGCTTAACAAATCACATTGAAATTCACATCATTTAATCACCTCAAACCACTTGAAGCTCCTAACAATGTCAATTTACCTTTAAAAGGCTATGCCACTTTGATTATACATTGAAATAATGGTAATACTACCTCTAAGTTCACGATCCAATGCTCACAACCTCTTAGCTAAGAAAGGGCAATACTATTTTGTCACCTCCCAAAGTGGCTTTGTAGGTCTACTACAAATGGTGTATTGGCATCAATAGGGCTGACGAACATTGAATAAATTGAGTTTGTTAAGTATGTAGCATGGTCATCTGTAAAGAAACATGTTGTATGATACAAGATGTTGTGCACGTTCAAGCCCCATCTAATTTAAAAACTATATTAGGGAATTTCGGAATTCTCATATAGTTTGGAAATTTCCAATATAGTCAATATTTGGCCACATAATCAAATCTTGTCCCCTTACTTGAAAGTAGACTCTACCCTATTTACTTTATAGAATGTCTTTCCAATTCCAACTTTGAAGCATGGGTTAAGATTTGGTCACATGGCCAAATATTTACCCCTTATTTGAAAGTGGGACTTGAGAGATTCCCAAAATCTCTAATTGGTGTTTGTAGAAAATGCGCTTCGAAGTGAAAGATCTATAAATGTAGGAGAGCCTTTGCAGGGTCTCTCTCTCCCCCCCGCCCATGCCTTATCATTCCCTTCCCTTTTTCATTCACTTGTTCCTTTCCTACATTTGGAATTCTTTGTTAGCTTTATCATCTTTTCACGGTTTTGTCCTTTCGAACCATCATTCTCTGTCGTCGTCTCCTTGAGTGCATAAGAAGCCTGCATTTACTCTTCAAATTTAAGATCTAGCATCGATGTTTATGTGTTTCTGGCCCTTAGGAAAACACATGGTCCTCACCGTTCTTCCTTGAATTACTGGAATAAGTCCATGTTACTCATTCAAATGTCTTGTTGTTGCTAAGTTGCCTTTCTTGCCTTGGCTCTTTCAAATATCTAACTTAATAGACCTCAATCATAATTGATGTCCTTATCCATTTCCTTGGTGTAAGGAAAAATGTAGTATATATTACGCTATCTCAAGCATCTTGCTTTGATCCTATAAAAGGGCAACCATTCAGATCCCTTTTTGCCACTTGAAAGCAGATACCTCTCCTTTATGGTGTAGCTTGTGTATGAGTGAGCACACAAACAAGTAATCTCCAACACCACCAAGTTTTTCTATGGGCTCCATCTACGCAACATAGGTCTTTTCCTTTTTGTTATTGAAAAAATGAGATTAGCTCTAGACAAGCGTGCTTAACTTTGACTATTGTGTATAGCCTCCTTTCTCAAATAGTTAAAAGATAGGACATCAAGCTTCACGAAGCTCTGGTGAGGCCTAAATTAAAGAATCAACTATCTTATATTGACATGGATTCATTTCTGACGTTGAAGAGTGTTTAGGGGGTGAACTAGCAAGAGAATTCTACTATAACTTTGGAAAAAGCCACCATATGATACCTATTATGGAATTATGGCACTTATCAAAATTCATTATGAAAATAAGATGAATTCTACTTAACTTATTTTTGTAGATTTGATCAATTTACCATATGATTTGTGACTTGTTGCACGTGTGCATTGACCCCCAAAGCTTCTTTCCATCCTATAAAAACACAACAAGAAAATGCTACATGCACAATAAAATCCAAATTAAAAAACTCCTCGATGGATAGAAGCTCAAGTTTTATTGGTCTTCTCAACAGGAAAAAACATGGTCATATACAAGGTCTCAAAACCTAGCACTCCATTGTAAGCTTAGGTATTTTTAGGTTTTTCTAAACAAACATCACAACATTGTCACACATCTTTGTGTAAACTAAAAACCCCTAGTAAACCATCCGGTAAGTAGAACTTTTTATATTTGATTATTTCCATGTTAAGTTTCATTAGACTTCTTGGCCTTAGGTTACCTCAACACATGGCTTGAATTTCAATCTTGCAATACCCTCAACTAATGGCACAAACAAACATCACCAAATATTTTATTTTCATGGGGTGATGCTAGAAGTTCGTGTGTGACAATAGTCATGTTATACTTGATAGATCAATGGAAGGACACTAATGTGTCTTTGTGTTGTGAAGAGGAAATTATTACATGGACTTATGTGGAATAAGTGTGGGAGCCTTCACTCAACCGCCAAGACCGACGGAGCGCTTATTGTTTCAAGCGTTCCAAGCCGAGCACTAATGGCTACCTCTCACATAGCCGACACGCCATTCATATCTACAGGTGTAGTGATCTTACCTCCATGCTGATCCAGTTACCTCCTCTCCCATGCACTCCAGTAGCTCCACGATCCAAGTGCAAGCTTCAAGCAAGATCCATCCTCAAGCTCCACGCTCCAAGCTCCATCGCCATGGGCAAGACAAGAGAAGAGAAGAGAAGAGAAGAGAAGAAGAGAGGAGAAGATGGAGAGCTTCTCCTCCCCGATCCCTCACCCTCACACACTCACTCCCTCACCCTCTCACACTCCCTCACACTCACTCTCTCACACTCTCACACTCCCTCCCTCAAGAACAAGCTCAAGCAAGCAAGAAGAAAAAGAAGAAGAAGAAGAAGAAGAAGAAGAAGAAGAAGAGGAAGAGGAGACCCACTTTTGGCTACACACAAGAATGAGCTTCTCATTCACTTTTCAACTTTATATACAAAACCTTAAATCCCTTTTGGGCGGTCATTCCCTTATCCCCTTTTTTACATGGCCGGGGCTAGGCCCTTTTTCCCATTGTCGTTCTATCTTCCTAGCTTTCTTTCCACCTCCCGTCTACACTTACAAATTGCACGGGTGAGAGCCCGGCACTCATTGAATTAAATCATGATGAACTTATACTCTTTTACAAAAGTATTGACTTGCACTTTTCCTTGTGCACTTTTTTCTCTTATTTAGGACTTTTTTGTGCTTCTTGTGTTTCTAGATTTTTCTTAGTGTGCCTTTGTCTTAGGTTTCACTTTGCCTTGGCCTTGGCCTTTGTCTTCTACTTTAGCTTTTCTAGATTTTTCACCTTGTTCATCTGACGGTTAACATTACCCCCTCCTAGATGAGTGCCAGTACCATGGCACTCACCATCGTAGGTAGCAAGCTTTGGCATGCACTAAAGATGTGGGTGGAAGGGACATCTGTGGTTGCCGTGGAGGAGTGTTGGTGGTGGTATGGAGGAAGGCCGTTGGGGGCACGTTGGTGGCCTAGGTGGTTGGTGGTAGGGTTGTTGGAGTTGATGGTAGGGTTGTTCTTTGTTGGGGATTGCACTAATGGCTAGCACAAGTGTTGGTTTGTTAGGGATTGCACATGACTATTCTTGGCGGGCTTGCAAGATGATAAAGGATAAGAATTCAGAGTTGAGTGTGGATGAAGAGCGAACGACACTTTCGTTGGAGTCTTCAATACCTACAATTGAAAATCTGTCATAGGTGGTGTCTCCCTAGGGGCAATGCTAGTTTTCTTTATCGTGCACAAGACGTAGTTCAATTAGTTTGGGAGATAGGTCAAACTCTAAGCAAGCTGAGAGTATTGTCCTGCACTTGAGGACCCAAACTGTGTATATATTTTGGTGTAGATATTATGTGAGTGCTCGTGCATACTTAGATATTACGTAGATAGAAGACCGCGGGCTCGTTTCTCATAACAATGTGTGGATGAAGCAAAGTTGTCCATGTTGAGAAGTAAATGTGGAGGTGTATGAGACATCCTTTGTGTTGTGACTGCATGACATAGCATAATTGAACACAAGGACACCGCACTTTCGGTAGGCTGGGAGCTATTGGACTTGCTTGATGAGGACGGTGTACTGTTCATGGCCATTCCTGCAGTGCTTACCACAATTGATTGCAATGGTATTAAGCCAGAGTGCAAGAGGGAATCGTACAAATGGGTCAGGGTGACAGGTCTAACCATAGGTGAGACAAGTTCCCTAGGTATGTCCTGCCCTTGATGTGCCCTAAACAATTGAGGGTGATGCTAAAGGGCTAGGGACTAGGGCCGGAGCCAGCTAACCAAGGTCACTGGGCATACCTAATTTGAGGACCCCTAGGTGATGTGATGTGATCGTGGGTGCTTCGTATCATTTCCTTCTTTTCTTTTCTTTTTTCCTTTTTGATTTTCTTTTTCCTTTTTTTTTCTTGTTCTTTTTTGTTTCTTTCTTTCTTTCTTTCTTTCTTTCTTTCTTTCTTTTTGGACTTGCCTGAGTACAACCATTGCAATATGTTGAGGCTATCAGCCTTTCAATGGGTTGGGAAATGTCAAGCTTCGAAGGCTCAGGAAATGGATATTACAGTGATGATTGTGCCCTTGCCTCATTGTTAGAGACGCAGTTGTTGAGATGTGGAGATACACTTGAGATTTTGCAACCCTCTTTGGAACGTGCGATGTTGGTACAATTGAGGTAACAGCTGCTGTCGTGAGTGCCTGGTGAAGAGTGTAACCCAGAAAGAGGAAGCGGTCAAGATCATGCTTTGGGCCATGTGACGTGGGCACTCGCAATGGTCATTTTCGCTTTTAGTAGCATGGCTTTGTCGCGGCTCTTTGTGAGGTTGGTGGTCTTGTAGTGACTTGGGCATTGAACACGTTTGCATGAAGACGTGCATCATCCTGCATCCACTTGTCACTTCATGAGAGTATATGCAAGTCATATGCATCAAGTACAATGAACAGATGTAATCATGTCAAGATATTACTTTATCAAAATCCTATGATGCTGATTGCGATGCATATTCTGGTGCTTGTTAAAGATGTGGCATATATTAGCAATAGGTAAGAAAAGTGTATACAGGTGGGGAGCCTGCCCCTTTAACCATTTAAAGACAAAAAGTTATGGCAAGATGGCCTTTGTTAAGCTGTTTATATATCATAGGGGCTACTCTATTTGCAGAGGTAGGGCGAATTTGGTTGTCGGGCGACTGAGGCTGTGCCGGTGAGGGGCTCTTGTGAGGCTAGGCAAGGAAGATGTCAGCTGGGACCCGGATGGTGTAGTCCCTAGCCGCAACTATTTTCAGAATTTTTTTAAACAATGCATCAAATTCCTGCTTGCCTCGAGCTGCCCTCTCCTCTTTCAAGCACCTGGTGCCCGAGCGTCTGGTGGGAGCTTACACGGCTGGTGTTGCCACAACCCCTGTGCTTCCTTGAGCCCTCGTCCTCTTGGCTTGGGGGGTTTTTGGCATGTATCCTCTGGGCAATGTCATTTAGGGCCTCTTTCAATGCATATCTCTTTAGAGTAGGCACGTAGCATTCTAGTGGGGGTGCTAGTGTCTTATGCTCTTTCCGATGGCAGAGAGCTTCCTTACATGCCAGCTACTCTATGTGGTCCATGATTGCTACTGTAGGGGGAACCTACAAAATAAGAACCAAGGATTAGGCCTTGAGGTAGGATAAAACTATTAGCATGAAAGGGATTATACAGTGGGTTACAAGTGCATATGGCGAGGAGGGGAGAGGTGAGGCATGCAGTGTTTATTGTAGAGAAATGGCCCCCATGATGATGTTTGTTTTGCCTCCAACCATTAGCACATCTTGGGTTATGCTAAGTTGTGTGGATTAGTTGTCATGGAGTGGGGCAGGGCTCATCCTCGGAAGGATAGACCAGAAAGGGGGAAAGGTGTATAGAAAGAGACGGTACCCCGTCTACACCATCAGAGATGTTGGTCAAGGCTTCCTATGGCGGTAATGAGGGTTGCATACCCTCGACCTAGGAGGCGGAAATGGTCACATGACTTCTAAATGTGTGGTGAGAGGAGGACCTAAGGAGCTTACCCTGTCAAACCCAACTCTTCTCCCTGCGCTTGACTGTCATTGCTTGTGTGTGTTGATATTGTCTATACATGGTCACAAATTCATTGTTTATTTATATACATATTTACAAATCCATGTCACTTCACGAGGATAAAAGCCAATTGTAGAACTCCGGATTGTACTGGAGTGTGGCACACACATCTATTACTTGTGGTAGCTTACTCAATAATGATAGATATTTTGCAACATCAAGTAGCATGGAACCCTGTCCGAGTCTACTGGCAACATGTAATTCCTCCTCAGTGAGAACCTTATCAGACAGAGAGCTCTCTTGGCTAGTTTCAGCTAAGTCCATATCCCAAATGGCAGTTAGCACTCGAAAGGAAGTTGGTGCCACATAGGTTGGGTCTCTTTGAGACCATCATTTGGCCAATCGCTTCTCTGAGACTGTCATAATTTGGGCTCCTAGTTCAGCCATTGCAACACGATTTTCAGATCAACGTTTTTCAAAGTGGCTTGACTCTCTAATTGTCACTTTAGTTGTTCTTTCTTTAAGAGATTTGGTTGGCAGAGCACATCATTGAATGTCACAGTTAAGCGTAGTTCGTCAGCTTCCTCGTCAGAGATGAGTCTCATGCATTCATGCAGGAGCTTGTCATAGTGCTTGTCAAGATGTTCTTGCTCTTTCCAAGATAGGGGAAATGGTAAGTATTCCCCGAGTTGGTTCCTGGGAAATGCACCCATGTCTGCAAGGATGTAGACACGTGCAAATACTTTGAGTTTAGCATCCAACCTAGTTAAGCATTCTGCAACACTTCTATGTTCAATGAGGGCTTGCTTGGTTGCTATCTCATGCAAGGTTCTAGGAGTTTTCCTAGGCTTTAGCATAGCTGGGGGCTCAGGCCTAGATGAGCAAGATTGGTCAACTCTAGGATTGCTTATGCTCTCGGGGTTTCCATGTTTCTCCTGAGGCCTTGTTATTGCATCATGGTTCTCCATGGATGTGACTAGTATAAATTTGTCTCCCTGTTGTGATAGAATTGTATCCACTCTTGATTGGTCAATGTGAGTTTTGTTGTCGATGGATTGAGTGTTGAAAGCAACCGTTGATGGTAATGGTTGCTTTGAATTTTCAGAGCACACGGATGTGTCTGAGGTTTCACTGCTATTAGGAGAGACATCAATGGGTTCATTGGTGGATGAACTCGATGCTTTATTCCTCAGCTCTCTAGCGCTCTTGGTCTCAATGTTCTTGGGGTCCAGAACCACCTGTAACTGCTGTTGTTTTTGCTATTTTCTCCTCTTTTTCTTGGTCAATGAAGGTGTATAGCTTAACGACTCAGGACCCTGAACTATGTCAGCCGTTGATGTGCTTGGTTGGGGCTCACCTTTCCCCTTCTCTGGTGTGTCCTCATGGGATGTAGCTGCACCCTACTGGACAGCCTTGCTAGGTTGATTGGTCAGATGCGCCATCTCCTTGGCCACATCTTTGAGAGGTTTCTCCTCAAGCCTAGGCTTTAGGTGCTTTGGAAGTGCTGGAGTTGTCAAGGATACTGGTTGCGACACCTCCTCCCCAGGTGAACTGCTAAGGACACGTTTCGCAAGGGGCATTGTCACAGGCAAGGGCTGTGACTGGTGTGATTGGAAGTGTCTAGTGGGCTTGCTACTCTTGGTGGATTGCGGTGTCAAGTCCCTAGGGCGATCGAAAGTGGTTTTGTCTTTTGTTGCCCTTTGAGCACTCACCTGTGTAGATCAAGCATGAGTTGATCTAGTCACATTAGATTGCACAAGCATATCTTTGGGCCGAGAGCTATGGATGGTGTCATTCCTCACCTCTTGGACATTTGGAAGCTTAGATGGAGATAGAGATTGGGATTGAGCAGCCGCCCTTGATGCTGTTGTTGTGTTTCCTATGTTCGTTTGGGAAAAGAGGGTGTAGGAGATCTAGGACTCTTAGGTGGACTTGGCATTGGCTGAATGATTTTCTCGAGGCTATTAGACGATTGTGCCATTTGCTTTGTTGAGCAATCAGCCTTCTCATGAGCAGCGTTGTGCCTCTGGTACTCATTATCCTCTTAGGGAATCAAAGGCTCCTTGGGCACTAGTGGATTTTGTGTATCGTAAATGATTACATCTGATATCTGTCTGTCAAGCATGCTAGGCTGAGGATCTACCCTCCGATTTAGTCCCGTTTGGTTTCTTGATTTTGACCGTGAGGGGCTCGGTCACTCTAATGTTTTTGACTCGAGACTTGGTCTTTTGTTTAGATCTCCTCCTACGCTTCTTTGGTCTTGATAAGATCTGGCCTTCAATCAACAAAGGAGGTTTAGCAAGGGGTTTTGGCACCCAAATCCATCGGTTACTTGTGTAATACCCTTGAGCATGTAGCAACGCTTCGGATATCCATCGTTGTGTTGTGCTGACCCTCCATCGATGCCTTCGTCTATAAGGCTTCGGCTTCTTTTGGGGTCTTCTACCATATTTTTAAGTCCAAAGGCTGTCCTTGGCATTGTTTCCTGACCTTCTTGTTTCAGGCATGGCCTCACTCACTTGTTCTTGTTGTTCGATTCGTGCTTGTATCAACTCTTCCAACAAGTCCTTACTCTTATTAGCAGGCTTGATTGTTATGTCAGCACCTTCCTTGCCTTTCCATCGAGGTTCGATGAGGTCACCCTTGCTAAAGGTTGTGACTCACTACAAGATATAGACCTTATACCAACGTTTAAAGCGACGAAAATACAAACAACAAAATTTGCCCCCGTCGTCGCAAAAAGCGTCGTTATTGACGACACCATAGAAACGTCGCTATTGGCGTCGCTATATGCTTCGCATATAGCGAGGCAACCAGTAAATTTGCGACGCACATAGCGACACCAATAGCGACGCAAGCAGTAAATTTGCGATGCAAATAGCGACGATAACAGGGAAAAAAAAATTTGGGGCAGGGCAGCAAGCTGCCCTGCCACATATAGCACTGTGTGGTGTATGAGAGCCATACAAAATAGTTTCTGCACTATTGCATATAAAGCGCTTGTAAACAAAAAGAATGTATACTAAAATCATAAAACTGATGCATGAAATAAATACATGAAATAAATGCATGATTGCATAAAATGCGATTGGTACAATCATGAAAGGATATCACTAATACATAGAAAATGTCTACATAGATCAGGCGACTAAAAACTAAAGGTGTGTGAGCTCCAAGGATCCAAGGGCGAGCTACAAATCCTCATCCCCCGAAAGCTCGTCCTCCCGTAAAGGAGCATCGAATGGATTCTGCAGAAAAAGAAACAACACATCAATCCACCATACAATAATGCATTCAAATATCTCATGGTAACTACAGACAAGAAAGAGGAGTAACTTACAGGGCCGCCGCGTCTATACAATTGGTCGATCAATGCATTGATACCGTGCCTCTCTGCATATCGAGTCTCAAGGTCTTGCGGATTGCGATTTGTAATGGAGTGCTGCAAAGAAAACAAAATGCTAACTGTTAGAAACATGATTGTCTGTACAAAGAATATTTCAAAAAAACAAACAAGCAAAACAAAAGAGAAACTTACAAAGTCCTCCAAATATGTCCTGGAGAATCTGTAGCCTCCTCCCTCAGTCGGCGCCAGTCATCTGCATCTAACCACTCGGGCTTTGCAATCCCACTCTTGATTGCCTTGCGTGCGTCGGATCGTCTATGTGACATGTATGCACACATGCAATCCATCATCCAGCCCGTAGAGAATCTATCTATTGCCGCTGGCACCGGAAACTCCTCGTGCAAGGATTCTACTATGTAGTCCTTGCTCCCCTCTGGTATGTTCTTCCAATGATCTAGGACATTGTGCCGAAAAACTTGTTGGCACAACTCTCTCATGGAGCCATCACCCTCCTCCCCTCATCATTCATGATTATGGCTCCTGACCTACTATCTACCAGGTATCCATAACCCCTAGGAGTCTGCCTAAGATGGGTCCTCTCCCATCTCCATCCACGCTCCTGGGCATATCCAGGAGACCCCTCTACATCCGGTGTACCAACGGGGGTAACCTCTCTCGGAGTGGCACTCAAAGAGGTGCCACCAAAAGGGGTGCCACCTACTGATGGCTGCGCAAAAGCCAGAGTAACTGGAGTAGACGTCTCCACAGGTGTGACAAATCCTGGAGGTGACGCAGCTCCAACTGAACGACGAGACCGAGACACCACATCTGTGTCTCCACAGCAGCAGCCCCCTGATCCCGATGCAGTCCCTCCCTCTGGCCCAAGGCGTAAGCGTCGAGATCGTCTACTCGAATCTGAAGCATCTGATCGCGCTGAAGCAGATCTAGCAGAGCGCCCTGACGAAGAACAAGACAGCTCCTAGTCTGCCATCTCTTTGAATCTCGCGAGCTGGTCTGGAGATATACGCGCCATCATGTCCTGAAACTCCTCATCGCTCATCCCTCGACTCATCCTGAAAATGTCACCTGCACAGATAAAAAATGGTGTTAGAATAATCAATTTAAACTATACAAAGCACAGTAATATAAATCATTTTTAAAAAATCCCTCTTAAAATGCATATCTTATGTACCTTTATGGAAGATCTAAACAACGAATTGAGTAATACAATTCTCCAAGAATGAAGTATCCTATGGTCCCATGTTAATCTCCTGACACAACTCTGCATACACTGGAAGGTCGATAGACATGTCACCACAAAAGAATGAGTTTGCCTCGTTCTCAAAAAATTCTTGGATTCCTGTATTTCCATCATTGTTAGCCGATGCGGGCTCCAAGCTTGCGGTGGCCTCCACCCCTTGTAATATCGACCCCTCTATTTGCATATTATCTTCATCTATGCCCGGAACATCGCTTTGATAATATACTCTCGCACTTCGAGGAGTTGAAGGTACAGCATACCACCATCGAGGTTGTCAGGGGTTTGGATAGAAGATTACCTGTTCACAAACACGTACAAAGCGAGTTCAAACCATTGTGACATAAACCATGTCGTATTATAATTAGCAAGCAAATGACTCTATGCACCTGTTCACAATGGGCCAGCAACACAAAGCTGTCGCGCAAATCCGTCCAATTTTTTTCGGAATCTATTTCGAGAAATCCAGATGGACCTCATCGAACTGTTGCTCCAGCTCCTCCAAGTACCACTTTGAACCACTGCACATCGAATAGTATCATGGAGAAGCTACGGTAATCCACCATAATAATACTTTGCAAGTTTCCAAAATACTCCATCTCATCCACAACCATGTTCGGATCCATTGCTCGTCGCTGGCTCTCTTGCTCAAACCTTGCCATGACACCATAGTCCATTGTGGAGCGCATTTTGTCAATACGCTCCACGTGAAAATGCCGTCCGCGCGACCACGCTGCACTATATATTTTGTACTGTACATTGAAACACTCAAATTAGATGTTGCATATAAAATTTAGATACGACATATTCTAAACCCCTCATCACCTTTGGACTACATCCCCTCGAGAACTCCCACTCCTCCATTGAGACCTCTGTCCCTTCGCTGGATGCTGCGGTCAAGGCTCCATGCAACCATTGTGTTGACATAAACCGTGGCATCTCCTCCATGCCTTCGAGACATCGAATCGGTCGATGACACGTAGTGCGTTGGAATTCAGCTCGCGCTTCCTCTTGATCTTGCCTTGCAATCTGGTACTTGGCGAGCCACGTCTCCATGGAGGCATGGTGCAACATACAAAAGCGATTCACCTTCTCTTCCATTGACGCATCCATTATTTTTTCTACCCCATTTCCAACCACCACATCTCCAGTCAGTCTATCATCGTCCTTCAGCGTCCATAGCATTTCATTGTCTGGTTCCACCGTTGGTAGCCATTATGAGATATGCACTAACGCCTCTGACACCAACCAACCTTCCGCCATGCTACCTTCTGGCCGAGCTTGTTGTCACACAAAGCCTTTTAGGGTTTTCATGAAGCGCTCCAGGAAGAACATCCATCGCGTATGGACAGGTCCAGCAATCTCCACTTCGTCCACAAGATGCACAAGAAGGTGGACTTGTATCGTGAGCATGCTAATGGGCAGGTATTTCTCAAAGAGACAGAGCATCTCCACTGCTCCCCGCCTTGCGGATTCAATAGAGGATGTCTTAATCTCTTTCTGTGAGATCCATTGCACCAAAGTCGACAACTTGTAAATGGCCTCGCGAATTTCTGGAGTAAGGCATCCTACGATCGCGATCGGTAGGACAAACTGCCACAAATGAGAAAGCATTATGAATAATGGCCACTTTTCAAATTGCAAAATGCCCACGCTAATTACAATCCATTTTGTTCACAAACCTGACATATCTTATGCCAATCATGGGATTTTAGCCCCAACAATTGGTCATCTTTAGAAAATGCAGACCTGAGAGGACACATCATACCTGTCGGAGTGCGGATAGACTTGACTCCCTCTCCCTTTTGCTTGTTTAATGTTTGAATCACTTTCTTTTTTGCTTGTTTAGGAGAGGAAATGAGAGAGAAAGAGAGAAAGAGAGGGAGAGAGAGAGAGAGGGAGAGAAAGAGAGGGAGAGGGAGGGGAAGGAAATGAGAGAGGGAGAGAAAGAGAAAGAGAGCGAGAGGGAGAGGGAGAGGGAGAGGGAGGGAGAGTGCATTCTCTCTCTCCCTCTCCCTTTTGCTTTTGGAGAGTGTTAAGATATATTGTGAGAGGGAGAGGAAATACGAGAGAAAGAGAAAGAGAGGGAGGGAGAGGGAGAGAAAGAGAAAGATAACATATATTGGAATGATAGCATATCCATGATTATGGTAATGGTATCCACTTTACTTTTTTTATGGGTACCATTACATCGACTCCTTAAGGGGGCAAAAAATTAGTCATACTGTTTATAAAGTCTAATTAGGAGATTTAAGATGCACGATAATAGACTTATTGATAGTGGTATTGAATGTGCTTTGCCATGGGCCACGTACATTGGTGACTCTTTAAGATGGCTTAAAATTGGTCATGTCCTTCATAATGTCCAAGTAGGGGATCTAATTGTGATATGCATAATTCATTGTTTTTGTATTAACTTTATAGGCATAAAAAATTAGAAATCATGCCAACTAGTCAACGGAAGGACTAAAAGAAAATGATACCCTAGCTAATGGTCATTACAGTACTTCATCAAAATGAACCCAAAAGTATTGTTATAGAATAAGAATCCCTTAAATTGAGTATAGGATATTTTCTCTCAGGTCTTATGACTATGAGTAGAATTGATTGAAATAAATATTATTACTATAGTTGATAAATTTCATAGATGGCATTAATTTTAATACGCGATCCTAGGATTAAAAAACCACATTTCTAAGATGCTTTTTGTTGAGACTGATTTATTATTAGACTAAGAGATTCTCAATGATGCTCATAAATGGATTACTTATACTCAAAGCCCTCTAGTGCATTTTTTTACAATAACGAATAATTATCTACCGGGATAAACAAATCCTTGAGCATGATACAAGGCCGAGATATAACATCAATAAATCTGTCAACTACTATGTACAATGCAAGATTTATGGTCAACTTGCAACTTGACGTACATCTCCATAAAGCTATCTATTTAAGCCTCATTTGTTGTAATGTAGATAAGATGGAAAACAAAGAAGGTCTTATTGTTCAAGATTGCGAGACGTATCTTAATCAGCGTGTCCCATGTCCTTGCTCTCAATGCAAGTTGGCAATTAGACGAAAACGCCGATTGTCTATAGAACACGTACGACGATTTGGCGAGTTTCAATCTAAGATCATTGATCAGGCGATTGCGGATTTTCAGCAAACGGTAATTTGAAGTTAATATTAATCATGCATTGTACTCGTAAGCTAATTGAAAACCATACACAATAAGATTGGGTCTTGTTGCAAATTTTCTATCCAGGGGGGTGATGTCTCGACCCAAGGGGGAGTGCACCCTTTGCAGCCAATTAGAAGAGTTCGTGGACGTTCGATGGATGGATTGCAGGAGCCAATCTACCACTCGCAAGGCCCATCTATACTGTCAATGATAGAGGAGACAGACAACCTTCCCGACCTACCTACAATCTTGGAGCCTGAGATGGAGGCAATGATCGATGCATTGATTCCCATGGATGTTGAGACATCTGACCCGCTTAGAGAGGAAGCATCCATACCATTATATGATTATTTTTTTTAACAGTATTATTGCAAACATTTGTGATTTTTCAAGGTGTTTTATGATTTTTTTTCAGGTTATTGAAATATCATATATTACCACCTGCAAATACCATGCCTGAGTCTCGTGATGATGCACGACATGTTTTACGGAAGCTTGGCATGGACTACAATAACATCCATGCATGCATCAACGACTGCATACTGTTTTGACATGAATACGAGACTATGGAGACATGTACAAAGTGTGGTGCTCACAGGTATCAACAGGACTTGCAAGGGCAAACCATCCCTCAAAAAGTTCTGAGACACTTTCCGCTCATCCCCCGCATAAGCCACATGTTTCGCATGTCCGGCATGGCAAGCTTGACAACATGGCATGTGCAGAATAGGTCCACGGATGGAGTTCAATGAATATCAGCGGATTCGCGCGCATGGAGCCACATTGACTCTACCTTCCCAGGCTTTGTGCGAGATCCAAGGAATCTTCGGCTCCGTCTCGCCATGGATGGTGTGAACCCCTTCGGTCTACGCTCGACTTCTTACAGTGTGTAGCCTATAGTGCTTGTCAACTATAACATCCCTTCATGGCTTTCTACGAAGAAAGGACATCTCATCCTTAGCTTGCTCGTCCCAGGCCGGTACAAAGTAAAAAATATGGATGTGTATCTTTGTCCATTAGTCGATGAGCTTAAGATTTTGTGGGAGGAGGGGGTCACTGTGCAAGATATGAGCAGGCGCGATGGTCGGAGACGGTCAGCCAACATTCGAGCCATTCTCATGTGGACGATGCATGACTTTCCAGGATTGGGAGAGTGCTCAGGTGAGCAGACCTCCGTTCTCGCTGGTAATATCTATATTTTATCTCATTCAATCAAGTATTCACTAGGTCGTGGCTCACCTTACAGGTCTGATTACCTCAGGTTATCATGCATGTCCATTGTGTGGGCCACAGTTAGACTCCCGAAGGTCACGAACCATGAAGAAGATGGTATATCAAGGACACGCCACTTTCTTGCCGGAGGATCATGAACTCAGGGAAGGTTTTCTTGGACGACCTCCAACACATATGAACGTCGCAAGCTGGTACGAGCTGAAAATGGTAAACCTAGAATCACATCCAAATGGAATGCGACGGTTCTCAGTTTTCTACGAGTTGCCATATTGGACCCACTTACAGGTCAACCACTTATTGGATCCCATGCATATTTTCAAGAATGTGGGCAGCTTGCTATGGGACCACATCACAGGAAAGAGAGACACTATAGGGTCACGAATGGATTTGAAGGAGGTAGGTAAGATGGAGGCGCTTTGGCCGCAGTCGAGTGCTGAAGGGGGACTGCAGCTTCCTCGCGCTCCTTGGGTTTTGTCCACCAAAGAAGAGCGCATTGTGAAGCAAGTGCACTCTCCCTCCCTCTCCCTCTCCCTCTCCCTCTCTTTCTCTTTCTCTCCCTCTCTCATTTCCTTCCCCTCCCTATCCCTCTCCCTCTCTTTCTCTCCCTCTCTTTCTCTCTTTCTCTCTTATTTCCTAAACAAGCAAAAAATGAAGTGATTTAAACATTAAACAAGCAAAAGGGAGAGGGAGAGAGAGAATGCACTCTCCCTCCCTCTCCCCCTCTCTCTCCCTCTCCCTCTCCCTCTCTTTCTCTCCCTCTCTTTCTCTCTCATTTCCTCTCCTAAACAAGCAAAAAATAAAGTGATTTAAACATTAAACAAGCAAAAGGGAGAGGGAGAGAGAGAATGCACTCTCCCTCCCTCTCCCTCTCCCTCTCTTTCTCTTTCTCTCCCTCTCTCATTTCCTCCCCCTCCCTCTCCCTCTCCCTCTCCCTCTCTTTCTCTTTCTCTTTCTCTCCCTCTCTCTCCCTCTCTTTCTCTCTTACTCTCTCATTTCCTCTCCTAAACAAGAAAAAAAGAAAGTGATTTAAACATTAAACAAGCAAAAGGGAGAGGGAGAGAGAGAATGCACTCTCCCTCCCTCTCCCTCTCCCTCTCTTTCTCTTTCTCTCCCTCTCTCATTTTCCTCCCCCTCCCTCTCCCTCTCCCTCTCTTTCTCTTTCTCTCCCTCTCTCTCTCTCTCCCTCTCTTTCTCTCTCACTTCCTCTCCTAAACAAGCAAAAGAGAAAGTGATTTAAACCTTAAACAAGCAAAAGAAAGAGAGAGGGAGACTCATAGATGAGATATGGCGAGCGTGGGGCGGCTCCTCTTTGCGATGAAGGCTCCTCCTCTCGTTCGCAAACAATGGTGGTGGCGGCACCAAGTCTTCTTCCTCTCCTTCTCTCACGACGGTCGCTCTCTCCCTTGCTCTCGCTCTCAAAACTCACAAGCCGCAAACGCGAAATGAAAACCGCGCTTGATTTTGGCCACTTTTTTTTCCCTGTGGAGCGTCGCTATTTGCGTCACAAATAGCGATGCTATTAGCGACGCCAATAACGACGCCGCTATCCGCTGTCGCTAATCGGTGTCGCTACTAGCTCAAATCCTTGTAGTGACTATCCTCACACCCGGTAGTGTCAAGTGTATCCTCTATGCTACATAGTCGGCCTCACACTTAGTTGCCCTTTTGAAGGGTCTTCCTAGGAGGGTTTCCTTCCTGCAATTAGCATTATTTGGAGGAACATAAAATAGGATAGGCAAGATTTCAGTTTCAATTGTCGCAAGGATTTTGCACTTTCCTATGAGTGCTTGTGGGTATCCCCCATAAGGGCTAAGAGTTGGATTAGTCGGTGTGAGCTCTGGTTGGCCTAATACCATGCTTCATAGGTCAAGATATTAAAATCTGCTCCTTTATCAATTAGAGCATTGATAGTGTGCTCTCTTTTTGTGGTGAGTTTGACCCTAAGATAAGCAGGCGGTACTATGTCTTCATCTTCTGGGTCTTGGCTTATAAATTTAAGCCTTCTAACAAATGCACTTGGGTCCCCAACTGCAGGACCAGATGTGAATTCTCCATTAATGTCTTGGATCATTTATGCAATGCTATTCAAGGTGCATCTATCGTTAGGACTGTCATATCTAGTCATCCTTGCAGTTGTAGCTTGATGTTGTTGATTTTCCCTTTGAATAGATGGAAATCGAATGCAACACATATGTGTTTTTGCAGTGTGGCCTTTTTGTCCTTGTTGGTTAGATTAGCCCATTCAAGTTCTAGGGTCTCTCTTTGTCTCAGTTCAGGTATGGGATTTTGGTTGCTCTTTTGCAAGTGAGAATCCATGCTCGTGTAGAGCCATTACTACACTAGGGTCTAATTTGGAGGACCTGTCATGACATGCATTTTCTCTCCAACCTACTTGGCGAAGGTGCGGAGGCCCCCTCTACGGGGGTCAGGGGGTAGTCCCCCCAGTCCGTAGGGCCATTACAGTATGTAACATGTCCCCTGTCCAGTTGTAGGATACGTCTTAGTAGTCCGTTGGGAAGAGAGTTTAGAAAGTGCTGCATGGCACTCACAAGAAATGTCACCAGGTTTGCGATCTAGGTCTCCCAGAGTCTGCCATGAAGCAGAAGCACCTAGCCGTTCCCACTTAGGACCAACCTGAGTTAGGGTTTTCCTAACAGTCAAGTTCCTAGGAGATAGCTAGCGTCGAGCCCGAGACGAACTACTTGTGCAGAAACATCAGGGTCGAAGCAGATTTATACTACACTTGGTTCAAGGAGAATGGGAAACGAGAGGGATGTGAAGCTCGACCTCTCTGCCCGTAAGGCATAGTCCCATTCCGTTTCCCTAAAACAACATAAATCAGGACTCTAGCTCCACAGATTCTAGGTCATTGTTACCTCGCTGTCAATTTCCTTCGAGAAAAGTTCCCGGCCAATCACAACCACCCTTCTGTAGGACCCAGAGTCACGTCCACCACACTTTTCTCGAGTTGCTTTAGTTATCTAATTACCTACCACATTTAGTTTGACAAGCAAAAACAGCTTCCTTAATTAACCATTTAATCACTGGTTCCTTCACGTAACTTAGGCACTAACACAAAAAAATAATGTCAAGCAAGTTCCTTTTTCAACATTTGATCTTTATTTATCACTCTTTAGAATACATCAAATAACTTGTCCGAAGGCTATTCCAGCAATCCTCAGGGATCGCTACTCCAAGTTCCGCCCGCTGACTAGTATGCGGGCCTTGAGATCCCATCTCGAGTCACGTCGGCCTCTTGTGCAGGATCCGGAGGCAAGGGATTTACGGCTAGAGCCTCCCTTGGCATCCAAGCGTCCTCCTGCTCCAAGTAGCACACCACGGAGAGATCTCTTGCAGCAGGTTCGGTCCATGTACCTGGCGCGACTAACAACCCCCTTGGATAGGGTCAGGCAAACAGTCGGAGGTAACTGAAACTGCCTCTCCCTCCAGGCTTTTAACCTGAAGCATTAGTTGTTTTTCTTGAATTAGTTCCTTGAGCAAAGAAGTACAAACAGTGCACCTAAGTGTACAATCACGAGCATTCCAGTGGTCGTTCGCATAGCCAACTGCCAAGGTGTAATTCCTTCTCCTTGAATGCTTCCAGCATTCGATCCTTGATCGTTCGTGATTTGGCAAGATCCCAAGGGTTTCATAAGATAACTTGCTTGTTTACCCTTTTTTCCTTGGGTTAGGGTTTATACCTTGTTGAACCAAATTGTCTTTACCTTAGGTTTTCTTAAATTATAGACAATAAATGGTGGGCATCCTTGTTGCCCTAACTTGGTTGGTCAATTACTTCCTTGGAAATTCATTACTACTGTGGTTTGACAAATCAGTCTTCAAGGAAGAGTGTCGAAGCAGGATGCCTACACAATTCCTAGGAAATTTAACTTGCAATTAGAACTCGCCAAACTTGGTCTAAGGTGTAGGGGTTCTATTTTGTGATTTAGACGCAAGAGCATATGACGTTAAAGCTTGTTGCACGAGATAGGTGTCAACACCCAACTTGTGGGATTATTTTTCTCATCACATGGTAATCCTTGATCGAGAATACCTTTGATCAAGATATAGGGCTTGGGAGTCCTATTGACTCAACCCAAAACCTTGACCGTACTAGGCTGATAGTCGTTTTGGCCCTAGTGTCCCTAAATTCCTTGCGGAGATCTAGCATTTGGTCAACTGATCCTTAGGGTAAGAACCCTAGATCATTCTTGCATGGGTGATTAGCTAGTCCTAACATTTTGAGAATGTGGGTAAGACCTTTAAGATTGGAAATATTAAATCGACATCCCAAGTACGATACTACGCAGAATTTTAACCCAGCTTAACCCTACCTAGCACATTGAGGTGACCATCATATGCTAATTAATCATACCTTTATGAATTTCATGTAGGCTAGTCATTGTATGCGAATTACTTAATTGATCTAACCAACCCATGACTAAAGATGATCTTCCCCTTAAAGATACAAATACTTTTCTTCTAAACTTGCAAATAGTTTCCCTAAAAGATGTAAGTAACTGCAAGATGAGTGAGATGTATCATTCCATGCAATTTCAAGACCATAAACCTTTTGCCTTTATGCAACTATAGGATCTATAGTGATCTTTCCTTTCCTTGCCCTATGCGATGTTGATTGACATTCAGAGCTATTCTTATAAACCCTATGTTGATGCATCGAATTCAAGCTCTAGTATTTTAATGAAGATGCATCCTTTCCCAAATTCAAAATTTAATAAAAGAACTCCATGCATGGATGCACCATTCTTTCATGACCAGATGCCAATGAATCCATCATTGATTTAATCCTTCCTTTAACACTTAACCCAACCTAGAATGTAACTATCATTACATGCGATTTGCAAAGTACATAAATCCTTTCCATGCATTGTAACTATTCGGACATCATTTAATGGGCATCTGGGATTATCTTATACACGAGTCACATCTAGGAAATTATTACATAAGTGCATTATGTGTTATATGCCCTGTCCTTTGCGCAATGCAAGAAGGATGCCTTTGCACAATTCCTTCTTTTTACTTATGCATCATACGTTCAGAATTGCAACTACCCTTGACCATGGAAGTGCAAGCAATTGCAAATACTCGACATGCAACTAAACTTTGTAGATCGAATGAGTGTATAAATTTCCCAATGCATTTAAACTTCCCTACGAGAATTAAAACATGGTTAATGCATCCTTTCCATGTGGGGTTAATTTTCGGAACCTGGGTATTCAATATGGGGGTGTTGTCCACTCTCGTACTCTGGGTGGAAGCTCCCACGTGAAAAGCTTCGAGTCTTAATCTTTGATGGGGATATCCCTTAGCAATTTTTGATAGGTTGGATATGACATGCCTCTTCTCTAGCTAGCTCAATAATTGGGTTGTTTGGCATGGATACCTTTGTGGCTAGAGATATGATGGATCTTGCAAAATTAGAGAATTTAGAAACGCCTTGCAACTGAGTGCATCGGCAACTACATTCTCCTTTCTATGCCAATATTTGATTTCAAAGTCATATTCTTCCAGTACTTGAATCCATCGACGTTGCCTCATATTGAGCTCATCCTGGGTGAAAATCCATTAAAGACTTTTGTGGTCCATCACTAAGGTGAATTTGTTACCTAGCAGGTAGTGTCTCCAAAGTTTGAGAGCATGGATGACAGCCAAGAGCTCCAGATCGTGGGTAGGATAGTTCCTTTCATGGCTCTTCAGTTTCCTTGAAGAGTATGCTACGGGATGACATTATTGCATGAGCACACATCCTAAGGCAAGTGCGCTAGCATCAGTTATCACTTCAAACTCCTTACTAAGATCAAGAAGTTTCAGGATGGGTGCAGATACCAAGCTTTGCTTTAGTTTGTCAAAGCTAGACTATTCAGCTGGTGACCATACAATTGATACTTGCTTCTTTAGTAGATCAGTCATCAGAGGCGCTGCAATCAAAGCATAGTTTTTGATAAAAACCCTATACCATCCTGTCAATCCAAGAAAACTATGTATTTCTTTGACAGAAGTTGGTGTTGGCCACTCTAGAACGTCTCTGACTTTGGCCGAATCTACTAAAATTCCTTCCGCTGATACAATGAATCCCACATATTCAATCTGTCATTTGAAAAATGCACACTTCTTCTTCTTGGCATAAAGCTTGTGTGCCCTCATTGTTTCAAGGACAATGCGAAGCTAGGGTTCATGATCTTTTTCCTACTTGGAGTAAAATAGGGTATTGTCAAAGAAGATGAGTATGAAGTCATCAAGATAGGGCCTAAAGATATCCTGCATTAACCTGTTGAAGGTGGCAGGAGCATTTGTCAGCCTGAATGACATGACTAGGAATTCAAAGTGTCCATACCTTGTGCTGAATGCCATCTTTGGGATATCTTCTTTCTTGATCCTTATTTGATAATATCCAAACCTTAGATCTATTTTAGAGAAGATCTTCACACCTTGAAGACGGTCAAGAAGTTTATCTATTCTTGGGATGGGGTATTTGTTTTTAATGGTTGATTAATTCAACCCTCTGTAGTCAATGCATAGCCGAAGCGCTCCATCTTTCTTCTTCTGGAATAGCACTAGAGCTCCCCATGGCGGACTGCTAGGATGGATGTAGCCTTGGTCTAATAGTTGCTTGATTTTCTCCTTCAACTCAATCGCTTCCGAGATGGACATCCTATATGGTCTCTTTGCGACTAGTGAAGCTCCTGGTGCCAGCTTGATTTTGTGATCGACTTCCCTTTGAGGAGAAAGTTCTGTCAGCTCTTCAGGAAATACGTCTACATATTCCTTTAACCATGAAGGTCCTTCCCTAGATTCATGATTATGATCTAGCTTATTTAGTTTAATCAAATAGACAGGTAGCCCCTTTCTAACTCCTTTTATTATCCGTGTTGCTTTTGCCAGCTGTATTTATGGCTTACCAGCCTCTCATTGAGTTGTAACTAGTTCCCCTTCAAAATTTCGAAAGGAGACTTGGTCCTTTCCACAGTGAATGTGGGCATCATTGGGTATTAGCCAATCCATACTGAGTAAACATTCATGGACACCTAGGTTCATTACCATGAATCTGACTGAAGTCGTCTTTCCACCTAGTAGGAATTTCACCTTAGCAGTTTGCCTAGTACAAGAGAGCTCACGACCATTTGCTAATTCCACAAGTAAGGTAGGTGCATCTTTTGTGGGTATTCCTAATCTTTTTGCACAGACTGGTGAAATGAAGGAATGTGTACTGCCACAATCAATCAAGGTTTTGAAGCTTTTACCTTGATAATTCGATGGAGTTTGAATCACCGAGAATTGGCGATTTGGGCCTTTCTTGTGAAGAGCGGCATGAACCGTTGCCCTCTCAATGTCTGCTTCCATGGATGGATCTTCTTCATGACCCAGTTCCTTATTGGCAACACTGGAGGTTCTCCCTCTGGCCATGACGGTTGCACTTGGCCATGGGTGGCTCCTTGGAATGGCCCTTGATGTTGACCTCTGCTAAGCTTGGAACACTGCCTTTTAAAGTGACCAGGCTCGTTGCAATGGAAGCAACGGAGATTGCGGCCATTACCTTGTGTAGGAGCGAAGTTGTTGACAGTGTCCTCCCTAGCTTTCTTCCTTTGTCCTTGGTTTTGGCCATGCGCTCTCTTGGCCTGAGACCTAAGCATTCCCTTATTCTGATCCCTGTAAGAGCAAGTCCCATTATTCCTTGGCTTGGTCTACACCTCCTGTATTATATCAGTGCAGGTCGAATAAGCGCATCTTGTAGATCTGTTGGATGCATTGATTCCAAGCAGGTGTTTATGGGTGGATTTAACACGGCACAAAACTTTGACACCTATTGTGTCATATCCATTTATGACGTGTACTTTAAGAGAGAGACGAACTTTGAATAATATGCATCCAGGGATAGTCCAACCTGCTTTAATTCATAGAATTCGTTCATCTTCTGTGTGCGGTAGGCAGGGAACAAATATCTCCCTCGCACATCTCTTTTAAGCTTCTCCCTTGTAACTGACCCTTCCAAGATCCCTTGGTCTCTGCACCATTGTTTCCACCAAAGTCTTGCTTCGCTGGTAAGCTTCAGTTTGGCGAGCATAGCTTGGTTAGTGGGTAAAGTTCTTGCTGCTTCGAAATAATCCTCCATGGATTCGATCCAGACCTCGGTGTCAGTTTGGACAATCCTTTCCTTACCATCAAATTCAGGTGGCTTGATTTGTTTGAGAAGGAACTTCTTCTCTTGAATTACAGTCCTACTTAGTTAGGGGTCGGACTAGGAATCTATACTTGAGGTTGTGCCTCGACAATAAGGTTCTTTATGTAAAAACTCGCTAAACATTTCTCACATTACCTTAGTATGCCCAGTTCAGCTTTTAGCCAAGTGACCTAATCACTTAACTCCTTTGCCAACACTTACAGCCAAGACACTCAGTGATTTTATAAAAAAAAAGAATCTTATTTATTCATGTGGGCATAGCCCTTTCGAGTACATTTATTTTGGGAAGGTAGAACAAGCTGATACATCAGTTTGGGGAAAATAGGATTGTGTTACATTCGGCTATGGGGATTGAGTAATAATATGGAGTGGGGTCAGGGATTTTTAGGAATCGATAGGTCATAGGAAGCTTGGGCTATCCTTTCCTTTGATACCCATTCTTCTCATAACGTCCCAGCACCTTGATTCTGTCGGTAGGGATTATTCGAGTCACTTCCTCGTACACATACTTGTTCTGATTGACCTTCCGTCCCCCGACATGTAGGGTTGCGTTTGCATGAGCCTTGACAAAGATGAACAGCTTCACGATCTTTAAATCATCCATCCACTTCATTCTATTCAAGTTGGTTTGAAGGTACGCAAGTCGGCGGGCCGCTATGTAATATATTCCTGATTCACCTATCCATCTCCGTTCCACGTACAAGGGTGAAGGATTGTAGATACGGTCTAGAATATTCTTCATGCCTAGCCTCCGATGATAATTCGAAGCACACATTGGAGTCATAAACATAACCTGGAACGCCAAAAATTTGTTCCATGCTTCGCGACTCTGTCGGCCAGCATCGATAAGTAAGTAAGGAAATGTTCTTTATGGCAACAATGCTCTTCTTCCCCTCATTAAGTTTCCTTGTAAATATTAAATCCCATTGGTTCTCTCTGATACCAACTGTAACGTGTCCCCCTGTCCACTTGTAGGACACGTCTTAGCAGCCCATCGGGAAGAGAGTCTAGAAAGCGCCGCCTGACACTCACAAGGAATGTCACAGGGTTTGTGATCTAGGTCTCCCTAGGTCTGCCACGAAGCTGAAGCACCTGGCCGTTCCCACTTAGGAAGGGTTTTCTTAGGACCCACTTAGGCCCGACCTGAGTCAGGGTTTTCTTAACAGTCAAGTTCCTAGGAGGTAGCTAGCGTTGAGCCCCATACAAACTACTTGTGCAGAAACATCAGGGTCGAAGCGGATTTATACTCCACTTGGCTTAAGGAGAATGGGAAACGAGAGGGATGCAAAGCTCGACCTCTCTGCCCGTAAGGCATAGTCCCATTGTCTTCCCCTAAAACAGCATAAATTGGGACTCTAGCTCCATAGATTCTAGGTCATTGTTACCTCGCTGTCAATTTCCTTTGAGAAAAGTTTCCGGCCAATCGGGACCACCCTTTTGTAGGACGGACCCAGAGTCACATCCATCGCACTTTCCTCGGGTTGCTTTAGTTATCTAATTATCTACCATATTTAGTTTGACAAGAAAAAATAGCTTCCTTAATTAACCATTTAATCACTGGTTTCTTCACGTAACTTAGGCACTGGCACAAAAAGACAATCTAAAGCAAGTTCCTTTTTCAACATTTGATCTTTATTTATCAACCTTTAGAATACATCAAATAACTTGTCTGAAGGCTATTCCAGCAATCCTCAGGGATCGCTACTCCAAGTTCCGCCCGCTGACTAGTATGCGGGCCTCGAGATCCCATCTCGAGTCACGTTAGCCTCTTATGCAGGATCCAGAGGTAAGGGATTTACAACCAGAGCCTCCCTTAGCACCCAAGTGTCCTCCTACTCCAAGTAGCACCCACGGAGAGATCTCTCGCGGCGGGTTCGGTCCACGTACCCAGCGCGGCTAACAACCCCCTTGGATAGGGTCAGGCAAACAGTCAGAGGTAACTGAAACTGCCTCTCCCTCCAGGCTTTTAACTTGAAGCATTAGTTGTTGTTCCTGAATTAGTTCCTTCAGCAAAGAAGTACAAACAGTGCACCTAAGTGTACAATCACGAGCATTCCAGTGGTCGTTCGTACGGCCAACTACCAAGGTGTAATTCCTTCTCCTTGAATGCTTCCAGCATTCGATCCTGGATCATTCGTGACTTGGCACGATCCCAAGGGTTTCGTAAGTTGCGTTGCTTGTTTACCCTTTTTTCCTTGGGTTAGGGTTTACACCCTATTGACCTAAATTGTCTTTAACTTAGGTTTTCTTAAATTATAGACAATAAATCCTGGGAAACCTTGTCATCCTAAATTGGTTGGTCAATTGCTTCCTTGGCAATTCATTACTACCCTGGCTTGACAAATCAGTCTTCAAGGAAGAGTGTTGAAGCAGGACGCCTACACAATTCCTAGGAAATTTAACTTGCAATTAGAACTTACCAAACTTGGTCTAAGGTGTAAGGGTTCTATTTTGTGATTTAGACGCAAGAGCATATGACTTTAAAGCTTGTTGCACGAGATAAGTGTCAACACCCAACTTGTGGGATTATTTTTCTCATCACACGGTAATCCTTGATCAAGAATACCTTTGATCAAGATATAGGGCTTGGGAGTCCTATTGACCTAACCCAAAACCTTGACCCTACTAGGCTGATAGTCGTTTTGGCCCTAGGGTCCCTAAATTCCTTCCGGAGACCTAGCATTTGGTCAATTGATCCTTAGGGTAAGAACCTTAGATCATTCTTGCATGGGTGATTAGCTAGTCCTAACATTTCGAGAATGTGGGTAAGACCTTGAAGATTGAAAATATTAAATCAACATTCCAAGTACGATACTAGGCAGAATTTTAACCCAGCTCAACGCTACCTAACACATTGAGGTGACCATCATATGCTAACTAATCATACCTTTATGAATTTCATGTAGGCTACTCATTGTACGCAAATTACTTAATTGATCCAACTAACCCACGACTAAAGATGATCTTCCCCTTAAAGATACAAATGCTTTTCTTCTAAACTTGCAAAGACTTTCCCTAAAAGATGTAAGTAACTGCAAGATGAGTGAGATGTATCATTCCAGGCAATTTCAAGACCATAGACCTTTTGCCTTTATGCAACTATAGGATCTATAGTGATCTTTCCTTTCCTTGCCCTATGCGATGTTGATTGACATTCAGAGCTATTGTAACGTGTCCACTGGAACCCTCTAGGACACGTCTTAGCAGTCCATCGGAAAGGTTGTCTAGAAAACTCCACCCGGCACTCCCATGGAATGTTGCGGGTTTTGTCATCTAGGACTTTCCGCGTCTGCCACGTAACGGAAGCGTCCTAGCCGTTCCCACTTAGGATCGGCTGGAATTGTTGGTCATTTACTAACAGCGACTAGCGTCAGACCTGATCGAACTACTTTACGCAGAACGCCTCGTCTGAAGCGGATTCATGCTGCACTTGGTTCAAGGAGAATGGGAAACGAGAGGGATGCAAGGCTCGACCTCTCTGCCAAAAGGCATAGTCCCATTCCGTTCCCCTAAAACAGCCTGAATCGGGTAATCGATACTTCCAAGTCATTGTTCTCCTTGCTTGTTTTGGTGATGACGATCATCCTCTGTCCATCGAAGATCTTGAGAAAAGTTCCCGGCTAACCGGGACCACCCATCCGTAGGACGGACCCATGGTCCATCCTCCGCACTTTCCTCGGTTTGCTTTAGTTATGTAATTACCTACCACATTAGTTTGACACATACAAACAGCTTCTTTGATTAACCCTGTTATGCACTGGTTCCTTCACGTAACCTTATCACAGGACATAAAGAAAACAATGTCAAACAACTTCTTTGTTATCATTTTATCCTTTTATCTTTGAAATACAAGGAGTTCCCGCCCGTAGGCGTATTCATAATCCGCCCGAAGGCTATCCAGTAATCCTTCAGTGATTACTAATCCAAGTTTCTGCCCGTAGACTAGTATGCGGGCCTCGAGATCCAATCCCGAGTCACGTTAGTCTCTTGTGCAGGGCCCGAAAGGCGAGGGATTTACGGCCAGAGCCCCCTCTGGCACCCAAGCGTCCTCCTGCTCCAAGCAGAACTCAACGGAGAGACCTCTCACGGCGGGTTCGGTCCACGTTCCTGGCGCGGTTCACAACCCCCTTGGTTAGGGTCAGGCAGGCAGTCGGGGGTAACTGAAGTTGCCTCTCAGGCACCAACCTGAAGCTTTAGATATATTTTCATCCTTTAGTTCATTGAGCAAACAATGCAAACAGTCCTTTCTAAATTGTTACAAGCACAATCAATTTCAGTGGTCTTTTAGCTGGCAAACTGTTAAGGAATGACTCCTTTCCTCCGAATGCAATCCGCATTCGTTCCGGAATCAATTGCAACTTGGCAAGATTCCTATCATTCTTGGGTTAGGGTCATACCCTACCCATACTTTAGTGTTTAGTTGTGGTAGGTTCCAGTGACCATGTCGCTTTGGTTTATAGTCTGGTCATTTGCTTCAAGGCAAATACTTAACTTTCCTTTTCCTTGGCAAATTATTCCAAAAGTGAGTAACAGGATGATTAGACATCCTCTTGTAAGTTAAATTCTTTCAATAACTTGCCAACCTCATTTTCGAGAGATGACAAAAACTCTCTTGTGGACAAATTCCAAGACTATACAATGTTGCGGCTTTGTGCACAATTATTGCATCTATTCCACGGAATCCTTCTATCCATTGCTTAGCGTTTCCCGATCACGGAGTTTATCTCCATCGAGTAACAGGATTTTAGGGTATCCCCAACCCATTCCTAATTAGGTTGGCCCTGGTTCTAGAATATGCAACTCTATCGGAGTTCCATCATTAAGACGAATGATCCTTAGGATGAACATCCAATTGCTTCGACATTTTTGTGAAGATGTGTAAGATCTTTAGGTTCACGGTTTTTGTCTAAAACTAGGTCGAATTATTATTGCACTAAACCCTAGTCAACACTTAGGATTCCTATCATATCGACTCAATCATGACTATACGAATCCTTGTGGTTTAGATTACTTAGTCAATTCAATTATGCTTGTCCCGCGACAAGGATGATCCTTCTCAAGGGTAATAATCTAAATCGAACGGAGAGCAATAGATACAATTCCACCACTACGCGTAAGCATGTGATTAATTTCCTCTACGTGTCACATGGTTCATGATAACTTATTTTTCCTTGGTGCACGATAATCTGGCTATTAACTTTGCCTAGGACCTACTAGGTCTTACATCAATAGTTGTACTTACAACCTTGTTGTCTACACTTTGGCATCTTATGCTTTGACTCCTAATTGCGGCTCTTAATGAATGACATTTTTCACATGACGACTACGCAATACACAACATTCTCCTAGCTACGAAGTAGTCAATGAACTCATCCAAAGCTAGTGCTAACTTATTCCCTCTTACATGCTATTTACAAGTTCATAAGATCATCTTCGTTCTTTATTATTTCTTTCCGGATGATACCTTATGGTGCTAACCTTTTCCTATGAAATCATTGCGAGAAGTATGTTGCCTAATGTGCGGCACATGCTTATTTCTACCATGTCTAGGACGAAAGAGAATGCATTTATTAATTTCATTTCTTTGCCTAAGTTTAGAACCTTTACTTTGATGATGTACCAAAAGCTACATGCAACTAGCCTTCTAAAGTGGATAACTCGTCCAAATTTATGACATAATTCAATCTTACTTAATGTTTCAAGAAATGCCTTATCACATGTATTTCTTTCCAATTTCCATATGCTTTAAATTTAAGCGTAAAATGAAATTTCCTTTTTTAAGCGCGCCTAATCATTTCCTTATGCGGAATTCACACGGAAGAACCTGGACTTGTGGAGTCGGGGAGATGTCCACTTGTATATTCGGAGATGAGCCTCCCGCGGTCGCCTCTTGGGATCTTTTCGGGGTCATCGTACACGTAGGTTCGGTTTCTGAATTCGCTTTCATCGCCTACGGATTGTTTTGCCTTGACGAGCAACCTTCCGGCCTTTGCCTCTCCTCGTAGGCGGAAGATTCTGTAACGGTAGGTCACTTGCGGTGAAGAGCCTTTAAAAGACTTATTGCGGTGAAGAGCCTTTAAACAATTTCTTTACTTCACTTCTAATGAAATCTTATGGAAACAATTCCATTGTAAGTCGGCTCTGATACCAACTGTAACGTGTCCACTGGAACCCTCTAGGACACGTCTTAGCAGTCCATCGGAAAGGTTGTCTAGAAAACTCCACCCGGCACTCCCATGGAATGTTGCGGGTTTTGTCATCTAGGACTTTCCGCGTCTGCCACGTAACGGAAGCGTCCTGGCCGTTCCCACTTAGGATCGGCTGGAATTGTTGGTCATTTACTAACAGTGACTAGCGTCAGACCTGATCGAACTACTTTACGCAGAACGCCTCGTCTGAAGCGGATTCATGCTGCACTTGGTTCAAGGAGAATGGAAAACGAGAGGGATGCAAGGCTCGACCTCTCTGCCAAAAGGCATAGTCCCATTCCGTTCCCCTAAAACAGCCTGAATCGGGTAATCGGTACTTCCAAGTCATTGTTCTCCTTGCTTGTTTTGGTGATGACGATCATCCTCTGTCCATCGAAGATCTTGAGAAAAGTTCCCGGCTAACCGGGACCACCCATCCGTAGGACGGACCCATGGTCCATCCTCTGCACTTTCCTCGGTTTGCTTTAGTTATGTAATTACCTACCACATTAGTTTGACACATACAAACAGCTTCTTTGATTAACCCTGTTATGCACTGGTTCCTTCACGTAATCTTATCACAGGACATAAAGAAAACAATGTCAAACAACTTCTTTGTTATCATTTTATCCTTTTATCTTTGAAATACAAGGAGTTCCCGCCCGTAGGCGTATTCATAATCCGCCCGAAGGCTATCCAGTAATCCTTCAGTGATTACTAATCCAAGTTTCCGCCCGTAGACTAGTATGCGGGCCTCGAGATCCAATCCCGAGTCACGTTAGTCTCTTGTGCAGGGCCCGGAAGGCGAGGGATTTACGGCCAGAGCCCCCTCTGGCACCCAAGCGTCCTCCTGCTCCAAGGAGAACTCAACGGAGAGACCTCTCACGGCGGGTTCGGTCCACGTTCCCGGCGCGGTTCACAACCCCCTTGGTTAGGGTCAGGCAGGCAGCCGAGGGTAACTGAAGTTGCCTCTCAGGCACCAACCTGAAGCTTTAGATATATTTTCATCCTTTAGTTCATTGAGCAAACAATGCAAACAGTCCTTTCTAAACTGTTACAAGCACAATCAATTTCAGTGGTCTTTTAGCTGGCAAATTGTTAAGGAATGACTCCTTTCCTCCGAATGCAATCCGCATTCGTTCCGGAATCAATTGCAACTTCGCAAGATTCCTATCATTCTTGGGTTAGGGTCATACCCTACCCATACTTTAGTGTTTAGTTGTGGTAGGTTCCAGCGACCATGTCGCTTTGGTTTATAGTCTGGTCATTTGCTTCAAGGCAAATACTTAACTTTCCTTTTCCTTGGCAAATTATTCCAAAAGTGAGTAACAGGATGATTAGACATCCTCTTGTAAGTTAAATTCTTTCAATAACTTGCCAACCTCATTTTCGAGAGATGACAAAAACTCTCTTGTGGACAAATTCCAAGACTATACAATGTTGCGGCTTTGTGCACAATTATTGCATCTATTCCACGGAATCCTTCTATCCATTGCTTAGCGTTTCCCGATCACGGAGTTTACCTCCATCGAGTAACAGGATTTTAGGGTATCCCCAACCCATTCCTAATTAGGTTGGCCCTGGTTCTAGAATATGCAACTCTATCGGAGTTCCATCATTAAGACGAATGATCCTTAGGATGAACATCCAATTGCTTCGACATTTTTGTGAAGATGTGTAAGATCTTTAGGTTCACGGTTTTTGTCTAAAACTAGGTCGAATTATTATTGCACTAAACCCTAGTCAACACTTAGGATTCCTATCATATCGACTCAGTCATGACTATACGAATCCTTGTGGTTTAGATTACTTAGTCAATTCAATTATGCTTGTCCCGCGACAAGGATGATCCTTCTCAAGGATAATAATCTAAATCTAACGAAGAGCAATAGATACAATTCCACCACTACGCGTAAGCATGTGATTAATTTCCTCTACGTGTCACATGGTTCATGATAACTTATTTTTCCTTGGTGCACGATAATCTGGCTATTAACTTTGCCTAGGACCTACTAGGTCTTACATCAATAGTCGTACTTACAACCTTGTTGTCTACACTTTGGCATCTTATGCTTTGACTCCTAATTGCGGCTCTTAATGAATGACATTTTTCACATGACGACTACGCAATACACAACATTCTCCTAGCTACGAAGTAGTCAATGAACTCATCCAAAGCTAGTGCTAACTTATTCCCTCTTACATGCTATTTACAAGTTCATAAGATCATCTTCGTTCTTTATTATTTCTTTCTGGATGATACCTTATGGTGCTAACCTTTTCCTATGAAATCATTGCGAGAAGTATGTTGCCTAATGTGCGGCACATGCTTATTTCTACCATGTCTAGGACGAAAGAGAATGCATTTATAAATTCCATTTCTTTGCCTAAGTTTAGAACCTTTACTTTGATGATGTACCAAAAGCTACATGCAACTAGCCTTCTAAAGTGGATAACTCGTCCAAATTTATGACATAATTCAATCTTACTTAATGTTTCAAGAAATGCCTTATCACATGTATTTCTTTCCAATTTCCATATGCTTTAAATTTAAGCGTAAAATGAAATTTCCTTTTTTAAGCGCGCCTAATCATTTCCTTATGTAGAATTAACACGGAAGAACCTGGACTTGTGGAGTCGGGGAGATGTCCACTTGTATATTCGGAGATGAGCCTCCCGCGGTCGCCTCTTGGGATCTTTTCGGGGCCATCATACACGTAGGTTCGGTTTCTGAATTCGCTTTCGTCGCCTACGGATTGTTTTGCCTTGACGAGCAACCTTCCGGCCTTTGCCTCTCCTCGTAGGCGGAAGATTCTGTAACGGTAGGTCGCTTGCGGTGAAGAGCCTTTAAAAGACTTATTGCGGGATCTTTTCCGACGGTCTAGTGGGATCCTTATGGCCCTCTTCGATTCCGGGAAAGGGGTGTTAATGGCCTATTCGGAGTTGTGGTGGGAAGGGTATTTCGGGACGGTGGTGGGAAAGAGCCTTTGGAAAAGGGTGGGAAAGTGTCGTGGGAAAGGGGGTTAATGAGGCCCCCTTTGGAAGCTTCTAAAGAAGCTTCTTTAAAGAAGCTTCTGCTTCTTCAGCTCCACGTGGGTAGGGGGGGTCGTGGACGACGCGGCGGACAGAATGGTGGCAGCGTCAGCGGCCTGGCGGCCTGGGCGACAGCAGCGGCGGACTGGGGAAGGTGCTGGCGGCTCTTGCACGGCGGCTCCTGACGATGGCGGCGCTTCCTCCCTTCACGACGGCAGCAAGGCGACTCCACGTTCCTCCTCCCCAGCCTCTTCCTTCCCTCTCTCTCTCAGCCTTCCCTTCACACAGCCTCTCCTCCTCACAGAGTCTCCTCTCCTCCTCCTCTTCCTAAGCACACCCCCTTGATGGGGGGTGTTTTTATAGGCTTTTGGGGGTGGGGAAGGGGGTCTCCACCCACGTGGAGATCTTCCCCATGCAACACTCTCTTTGCCATCCCTCCCCCCACACTCCCTTTCCTCCAGCCATGCATCGGCTGGGGGAAGGGATAAATATAAAAAAATTTGCATTAATTTAATTAAATTGCCCCTCCCAAGAGGGTGTTTTTGCGGTTCTTGCGGTTTTTGAACTCCGGGTTTTGATTTACCATTGTAGAGGACCCTATTTCACGCGCGCGGGTCACATATTATACTGCCAATAATCTAAATGCGAGAGATACCCTTTGCACAGGGTTACACGGCGTGCGCAAGGTTAATATTTACGGTACGGTTACGCGGAAATATTACAGCTATTCTCATAAACCCTACATTGATTCATCGAATTCAAGCTCTAGTATTTTAATGAAGATGCATCCTTTCCCAAATTCAAAATTTAATAAAAGAACTCCATGCATGGATGCACCATTCTTTCATGACCAGATGCCAATGAATCCATCATTGATTTAATCCTTTCTTTAACACTTAACCCAACCTAGAATGTAACTATCATCACATGCGATTTGCAAAGTACATAAATCCTTTCTATGCATTGCAACTATTCGGACATCATTTAATGGGCGTCTACGATTATCTTATACACGAGTCACATCTAGGAAATTATTACATAAGTGCATTATGTGTTATATGCCCTGTCCTTTGCGTGATGCAACAAGGATGCCTTTGCACAATTTCGTCTTTTTACTTATGCATCATACTTTCAGAATTGCAACTACCCTTGACCACGGAAGTGCAAGCAATTGCAAATACTCGACATGCAACTAAAATTTGTAGATCGAATGAGCGTATAAATTTCCCAATGGATTTAAACTTCCCTACGAGAATTAAAACATGGTTAATTCATCCTTTCCATGTGGGGTTAATTTTTGGAACCTGGGCATTCAATATCCAGGCGTTGTCCACTCTCGTACTTTGGGTGGAAGCTCCGGCGTGCGCTCCTCTTAACTTTTGATTAGGAGCCATTGACACAGTAGATTTTGACTCATCAAATCTTCCTTGGCTCCCTTACACACTTTGAGGTTACTATTGCTCGAGATCTCCTTCCCTTCGTAGAAATCCGGCCTTGGAAGACACGATTTTAAGAAAGTCGAGAGGCACGGGTGAACTATGCCTAGGGAAGCTTCAATAGAAGCTTCCAAGCTTCTGGAAATAGGGAGATGATGATGGAGAGGATGACAATGGAGATGAAGATGGCGATGAGGACAATGATGATGATGATGACGATGATGACGGCAGCAGCAGCAGCCTGGTGGCGTGGCTAGAACGGCAGCGGTAGTCAGAAGGTGGCGGGCAGCTCCACAAGACGGCAGGCAGCAGCACCATCAATCTATCAATCCCCTCCTAAGCTTGGGAGGGGGGGTTTATATGGAGGAAGGTGGGGGGGTGGCCACACAAGTGGCAGGGTGGATGCCCCTCCTCCCCATGCCCCTCCACCACTCAAGCTCCACTCATACTCCCTCTCCCTGCCATGCAACGGCTGAAGGGGAGGGAGTTTTTAAAAATAATTTGCAAATAATCCTTTATCCTTTTTTCCTTGAAGGGGTGTTCCCGCGGTGGACTACGGATTTTGAGCCACGGCTTCATATACATGACGCGGGACTGGTGTTTGTTAATGCACACAGATGGAGCATTTTAGCCCAAAGTTTTTTGTTGCCGGAGGTTACTTTGAATCGCTTTTACACGAGATTTATGGTCTTCCATTTTTTGTTGCGAAAATATTACACGGTAAATGCCATACGTGATTTGAAAGACTATTTATAGCCAAATTTTGAACTACTTGGTCTAAGTTTCAACCCAGTGATCGATCTATGATATGGTTTCGGCTCTATATGGTCTCTCTGTCAGTTTCCCTGTCTTCAAGTTAAAATTTGAAAAATTTAAATTCGGCCCAATAGGTCCGAGTTACAGGGGTGGGCCGAGTGCCTAATTCGGCCTCGTCCGAGGGTCGAGTAGAAAGGGCTCAATGTAATTGGTCCGAATGTCAAATTTGGCCAGCCCGAGTCTGGTTGTCCGAGGGCCGAGTGGCCGAGTGGGCTGAGGACCGAGTCAGGTGGGCCAAGTTGGCAGGGGTGAGGGCCGAATGGCCGAACGGTCCAAGGGCCGAATGGCTAAGCGTTCCGAGGGCTGATTCTAGGACTCGGCCCAGAATCGTAGTCACTTGGACGACGGGCCGAACGCGATGCATTTTTTTCGCCAGACTTCAAACAATTCGTCAAGTCGAGCAATGGAGGCCATCCTATTGGTTGAGCAACTCCAGATCCAACCTACTCATGCAATGGAAGGTGTGGAATTACTTGGGCTGGGCAAATAACTCCCGAATGGCCAGATCAGAGCGAATCCATTCAACGAAGCTTTCTTCCTTTCTCCTGCTCTCCTGAATCCCTGCAATGCACAATGTGGCCTTTTTTGCCACTCTTGGTTCCTTATCACCTTGTACAGGCTTGCACTCACCTTAATCTTGCTTTCCTTACTAACATTTAACCCAAAATTTCATATCTTGCCATTCTTCTCCTTGTTTCAGCCTGTTATATAGCAATAGAAAATCCTACTGTTTTCTCCAACGTTTTTCTCCTATCCTTTCTAAATGCAAGAAAAAACTATGAGAAAAATACCTGCACTACTCCATCATGCTTTCCCAAGTCCAAAACAACAAAAACCTACTTGCTAAGGAGATCCAATACCTCTTCAAACTCCCTCGCTTCCTACCTATCTACCTCAAGCACTAGTTTGGGAAAAACTCTACTTCAATGCTCGATTGGAAGCGTGCAAGCGCTCAAGGCTTGAATCCGTTGGTCCCGACAATGGAACCAAAATGTGGGAGCCTTCACTCAACCGCCAAGACCCACGGACTGCTTATTGTTTCAAGCATTCCAAGCCTAGCACTAATGGCTACCTCTCACATAGCCGACACGCCATTCATATCTACAGGTGTAGTGAGCTTACCTCCATGCCGATCCAGTTACCTCCTCTCCTGCGCACTCTGGTAGCTCCAGGATCCAAATGCAAGCTTCAAGCAAGCTCCATCCTCAAGCTCCATGCTCCAAGCTCCATCGCCATGAGCAAGAGAAGAGAAGAGAAGAGAAGAGAAGAGAAGAGAAGAGAAGAGAAGAGAAGAGAAGAGAAGAGGAGAGGAGAGGAGAAGATGGAGACCTTCTTCTCCCCGGTCCCTCACCTTCACACACTCACTCCCTCACACTCTCACACTCCCTCCCTCAAGCACAAGCTCAAGCAAGCAAGCAAGAAGAATAAGAAGAAGAAGAAGAGGAAGAGGAGACCCACTTTTGGCCACACACAAGAATGAGCTTCTCATTCACTTTTCAACTTTATATACAAAACCCTACATCCCTTTTTGGCGATCATTCCCTTATCCCCTTTTTTACATGGCTGGTCATGGCCTAGGCCCTTTTTCCCATTGTCCTTCTATCTTCCTAGCTTTCTTTCCACCGCCTATCTACATTTACAAATTGCACGGGTGAGAGCCCGACGCTCATTAAATTAAATCATGATGCACTTGCGCTCTTTTACAAAAGTATTGACTTGCGCTTTTCCTTGTGCACCTTTTTCCCTTATTTAGGACTTTTCTGTGCTTCTTGTGTTTCTAGATTTTTCTTGGCGCGCCTTCGTCTTCTGTTTCACTTTGCCTTGGCCTTTGTCTTCTGCTTTAGCTTTTCCAAATTTTACACCTTGTTCGTCTGACGGTTAACAATAAGTATTTTTAGGAAGCACATTTTGACACGCAGTAATTGATTATGATTGTGTAAGTGTACATGCACATTTTATTTATTAATTGCATGGAGTTATTGTGCAAGGCCTAGAAGCTTGATTATTATTTTTATAAATCTTACTTTAGGTGTATTTGATAGAGTTAGAAGTATTGGATAAAAATCCTAGTGTTTATGCAAGAAAAGTAAAGGCAAAAAATGAGATACTTTTCAATATTATTTTTAAGAAAAAAAGCTTGATATAATCTATAAGTACATGAATGCAGGAGGTGTTCACTTACGCATGGGAAGGAGATTGTGCCCAATCTTGTGTGGTACATACTTTTCTCTTTTTCTTTTCTTCCTTGAATTTGTTAGTTTCATGAATTTCTTATTAATGTGTGTTATTATATGGTGAAGGACCTCAATGTTGGTATTTGAGCTTTGGTGACTAGTATAATGGTAATGTTGAACCATGGTTTCTTCATCCCATATACCACAAGATACTGGCCACATACCAACATTCAAAGTGACAAATATATTCATAAAAAAATTTGTCCCTATTGTCGCTAAAAGCATCGATACAAGTGTCTCTACAAATTCATCACATATAGCATTGATATATGGGTTGCTATCTGCGATGCTAATAGCGTCATAGATAGTGATACAAATAGTGATGCATTGCAACAAAAATAGCAACTGAGATAGTGATGCATGTAGCAAATTAGCGATGCAAATAATGATGGTTACAGAGAAAAAAATGGTGGTAGGGTAGTAAACTGCCCTATCACTCACAACATCATGTGCTAGATAATATTCTGCGAAGCAATTACATATTGGATATGCAATCGTCATTAAGACAAGTGCAAAAACTACTTAAAACCACAAGACTGATAACTCATAAAATATATACAAGATTGGCGATGACAACTCATGAAATTACATGGAATCATGGAGAGGACAGCCAAAACAAACATGAAAATCTATATGTAAATATTGCAAGTGTAATTTCATACAAAGGAATGATAAGTATATCTAAGGAATGCTACATGGAAGAGGTCTGCATGGATCACATGACAAAAGAAAATGATATGTGCTCAATGAATCCAAGCATGTGCTATAGATCCTTGCCATCTAAAAGCTCGTCCAATGCAAAGGAGCGTTGAACAGATTCTGCAAAATGAACAACCAGATAGTAGTCCACCATACATAATGCATCACAAAAAAAAAACTAATGACTACAGACAAGATAACAGTCTCCAAACCTATGGGACCGCGGTTTGTGCTGCTACAAAGAAAGCAAAATAACATTGTTAGAAACAAGGTTATTAGTGTAAGTGATATTCCAAATAAGAAAGTGAGGAGAACCAAAAGAAAACTTACAAAAACCTCCAAATAAGTCCTCTAGCTACCACTCCCTAGATGATGCATGACCCTTGCCTCCAATCATGCCCTCGCTACCTCCCACTCCTGCCGCCATTGTCTTGGAGAATTTGTGGCCTCCTCCCTGAGTCTTCACCAATCCTCTACTTCTAGCCACTTGGGCTTTGAGGTGCCACTCTTGATTGCCTTCCATATGTGTTTGATCATCTATGTGACATGTATGCATGTATACACTCCATCATCCACCCATTGAAAACCTCTTTTCCGTTGTAAGTATCGGAAACTCCTCATGCAAAGATGCGACTACATAGTCCTTGCTACCCTCTGGTATATTCTTCCAATGGTTGATAACGTTGTGCCTAAATACTTGTTTGCATAACTCTCTCATGTGAGATATCATCCTCCTCCCCTCATCATTCATAATCATAGCACTTATCCTATCATCTATGAGGTATCCATATCCTACTGGGACATATCTAATGTGTGGCATCTCCCACATGCTGTGACAATGACCATGCTCTTGGGCATAACCAAGAGACCCCTGTACATTTGGTGTACATACAGGGGTAGTATCTCTTGGAGTAGCGCCCATAAGGGTGCCACCTGTAGACAAGTGAGGGAAACCCAAAGTCATGGGAGTAAATGTCCTTATAGGTGTGATAAATCCTGGAGGTGACAAGTATCTACCATACCGATGAGACAGAGACACTGCATGGATGCCTCCATAATATCCACATGAGTCACCCTCTTTAGAACTAGTACGAGAAGAAGGAGTAGCAACCCTCTTTGGAACCGATTGTGGGCTCACAACATCTACATCTTCGCAAAACCTCCCTTATGAGTCCCTTTATCTTGGGTGAGTCTAGAGCATCGACCTCTCTTATTGGAGATTGAAGAATTGGAATGTGCTGAAGTAGACCTCATAAATGAGCCTGACGATGTCTGTGATACCTATCTTGAAAGTAGGCCATCTGATTTAGAGAAATACATGTAAATATCACCTACAGCTCCTCATCGATCATCCCTTAACTCATCATACTCTTTGGGAATCATGAAAGATAATCTCCATTGACAAAAAATGATGTTAGCATAATGAATATAAGAATTTAGGTAAAGCACGACAACATGACTCTAGAAAAAACGGATGTTAATTAAAACACATATACTAAAGTACCCTTAAAAGCGAATTGTCAACGAATTGAGCAAGGGGATGTAAATACAACATGGCCTATGGCCCCATGCCAAGATTTTGGCATCGCTTGCATACAGAAGAAGGTATATAGATAGGTCACCAAAGAAAGAGCAGTCCACTTTATTCTCAAAAACTTATGAGCCTCCTCTCTCTTTTTCTACGCTACCCATGCTTTTCTCCTTTGCATGCTCCAACCCCTCTTCACCCTCCACCCTCCACAACATCAACCCCTCCACCTACATACTCTCCTTGTCTATGCCATTGGGGACATTTCTTTTAGCATATACTCACACACTCTGAGTTGTTGACCTACACAACATACCATCATCGAGGTTGTCGCGGATTTGGAAAAAATATCACTTATTAAATATCACATATAAGAGTGAATCAACACTTGTGATCGTTTCGTGTTGTAGAAAAAAAAAGGGTCATGTATCTATTCACAATGATCCAAAGGACAAACATATTTCATAGATCCGTTCATATTTTCTTGGAATCTATTTTTATGTTGAGTGTTGAAATGACTTGTTTTTTGGCTGATTTTTGTTGTTTTTGAGAGCTGAATGGTTGATTTTATGGGATGATTGATTGATTAGGAAGTGGTTTGACAGTGTTTTGGATGATATTGATTGTGTTTTGGAAGATCATGATGATTGTTGATGGTTCTGTGATGTTCTGATAGGTTCTGAATGGTTCTGTATACCTTCTGTTTTGTTCTGTTTTGGTCTGTTTTGTTCTGATTGTCTTCTGTAAGGAGGGAAGGAGTATTGATTGATGAACAATGAGATATTGTGAAAGCTTAGTGAATGGTTTGTGAGAGTTTGGAATGGTTTGAGAGTGAGTTATGAGGTTTTGATGACCTTCTGTAACCTTCTGTAGGTCTTCTGTAGAGCTTCTGCTTCTGTTCTGTTCTGTACTGTAGCTGTTCTGGTACTGTTCTGTAGACTGTTCTGTAAGTGTTCTGTGGAATGTATGTGATTTTTGGGAAATTTTTCTAGCCTTGGAAAGAGGTGAATACAAGTGCAAAAGAGCTGAAAGAAGTGGAAGAAGTAGCTGTTGAAGACTCAAGAGAAGACTAGAGTGAAGTGACAGTAGTGAGCTGTGAAGAGACACTGTAGAGGCTCTGGTGACCTTTCATATCAGACATACCTCTTGGGAGGGGTATCCACGACCTAAGGGTGATTATTGAGAGTAATTTTGAGAGATTGTAGTGAGGATATGATGTATTATTGATGGAGTGTGTGAAAGAGAGTCAGAGATAGCCAATTCTACTCAAACAAAGTGATTGTATATGAGAGATTGAGAGAGAAGATTATGAAGATATTGAAGATGAATACTATGTGATGTATTTCCATTCAAAGATGGTGTACTTCTTTTCTTTCTTTGTTCTATTGATGGATTTTGTGAAGATGTTGAAGAATATGGTTGATTCTATTAAAATCCGTGGGAGGTCTACATGATGCTGCATGAAGATTTGTTGTGCCTGGTGTTCTTTTCTTCATTGTGATCATATGAAACATGATAAACAAGCTTGTTGATGTTACAAGATAGATTTTCTTGCAAGAGAATTCCCTTTTCCTTGGTGTTCCTCTCGGGGCTCCATGTTTTTGGTGCGCAGCCGGGGAAACTTGCCATCAACAAGCACCAAAAGAGGCTGAAAATGAAGGAATTGGCATTGCCAAGAAGAGAAGAATTCAATGGATGTTTGTAAAATTCCTTCTTCCACTGAAGAGTTGGAATTTCTCATAATAAAAGCCACTTTCCACAAGAAGTTCATCCCACAATGGCGGAAACACATCACCATCATGATGCATGCTCTATGTGGTGAACAATTTCCTCTTCCTATTGAAGCAGCAGAAACTTGCATCTTGGTGGCAAACTGTTTGGGAACAAACTGAAGAACAGAAACAGAGAGAATGAACATCCATGGAAGATTTGGCATTCATTGAGAAGTTTCCAGACAACATCAAGTGGGAGATTGTGAAGAAGCTTCAGGAGTCTTGGTCTGTAGAGGTTCACAGGGACAAGAAGGAAAAGAGTTGGAATTTGTTCGTGGATGCTCAACAGCAAGATACATGGGATGCCTGGTGTACTGATAATCTTCTGTTTGTTCAATTAGCAACCCACTGGAAGTTGGTAGACAGAGTGTTTTTCACAACATACACTATTGAAACCATCAGAAGCTGGCATTACTATGATGATGGCACCACCACAATGCTCAGACGTATGCATTTTGACACCTTCAGAACCGAATACCTTCCCCTGTGCAGTGGCATGAAAGCAGAATTTAGGGACGTTGAGAGGAAAGAAGTAGAAGAAATGTTGGCAAGAGAGTCCTCCAGAGACTGAAGCCTTCTGTTAACCCTCTGTGGAGCACTAACAACATAGTGGAGTCAACCCCCTGATGAATGACGCAATAAAAAGGCAAGCGTTAGAACGAGTCCAGAGGTACGTGAGAAGAGAGAAAGCAAGAATCAAAGCTGAGAGCGAGCTCGCAGCAGAAGCCGCCTTGGACGCCCTTGCGGAACTCTTTACAGAAGTCCCAATGGCACATCAAGCCCTTCCTCCTCCTGCTGGAGGTCCACTTCCAAGCCAGATCCGTCCTGGAAATATTGATGACAGACCAGCGAATGTAGTCCCATTGCCAGTTTTTAAGGGAGAGTACAATGAAGACCCCGATCTTCATGTAGCAGAGTTTATGGTAGCGTGTGTGGCTAACAATGCCAGAACCCCTGAGCATTGGTTAGCGATATTTCCCGCCACTTTCAAGGGCGCGGCGTTTCAGTGGTATGAGAGACAAGCAGCAGGAACTTTTGGCACATGGGACGACCTGAAGTTGGCCTTCCTCACTAAATTCAGGCGTGAAGGTTTTGAAGAGCAGATGAGAGAGGAATTTATGAACCTAAGTCAGTCCTCTGGAGAAAGAGTGGAAGCCTATGTCTCACGAATGGAATCCATCCTGAAGAGATGGACTAACCATAATCTAGATGATGGCATTCAGAAGGGAGTGTTTCTCAGAGGATTACAACCAGAAGTCCGTAAGTTTGTGGAGCTACAAAGACCGGCCACACTGCAAGCTGCAACAGAAGGTGCAAGACTGTACGATGAAGTGGAAGCTAGACTAGCAATGAATATAGGAAGAGGAGTCCTACCTCCTCTAGTGCCAGGAATGATGTACCCACCAAATGCAGTCCCAGGGACTGTTCCCTATCCCTACCAACAGATGCCCCCGGTATCACAGTACAGTGCACCAAATCCACAGTGGCCACAATCCATGCCTCAAATGATGGCTCAACCACAACAACCATGGTCTCAACCAATTTCCTCAATGCAAAATCAGCAGCAACAGTGGAACCCTACCAACTGGGGTCAACAGCCAACAGTTCAAACAGGAGCTCTGAATCAGAACCAGAACAGAGACCCCTCTGTACCAGCCCAACCAGTTTATGCAGTGATTACAGAAACTCCTCAAAACCCTCCTGCCAGTACGTCAGGAGGAGAAAGCTTGAAGGATTATTTATCCAACTCAGTTGCAAACATCAAAAAGGAGTTGATGGATGTGATTACAGAGCAACTACAGACGTTGAAAGTAAACACAGCGAGCATATCCAACGTTGCAGGAGCAGGAAGAGATGTGATGCGGTCAAATACTTGGTGTGGTAAGTGTCATCAAGCAGGCCATTTAGCCACTGAATGTACACGGAAACCAACCATCCCTGGAGCCTTCTGTTCCTACTGTTTGCGGAAGAACCATACAGAGGACATTTGCTCCCTGAAGGAGATGCATGATAGGAGAAGGAAGGAAGAAGACGCAAGATTTAACTTGCTGGAATCCAAAATGACAACACAAGATATTGGACCCAAGCCTAGAGAGTTTGGTCCTAATTTCGGACCCAGAAGATTTCCTTCTCAAAGTTACAGAGGAAGACAGTCTGGCGGTGGTCAGAGATCAGAAGTGGAGTGTTACAGATGCGGAGAAAAGGGCCACATCTCACCAAATTGTCCAAATCCTCGAAGGTCAGTGGATTACAAGCCCTTATGCAGTCGATGCAAAGGAGAAGGCCACACTGCAAAAGACTGTCCAAGCCCAGCCCCAGTGAAAAACAGTGTTAATGATAGTCCGTCCAAGGCCCAAGAGCCTACCTCCAATTTGGTAGAATTGGAAGTTGCTGCCATCACGCGTGCAAAGCAGAAGGAACCACCTACCCAGAAAGAAAATAACCCTCCTGCCAGAGCAGTGAAGTTCAATCTTTCACCAGAAGAACAGAACAGAACAGAGCCTAACAGTGCCGTACAGAGCACTACAGTGCCACAGAGAGTTACAGAGACAGTTACAGAGACAGGACCAGAGGTCTAGGATACAGAAGAGGAGGAAGTGCCACAAGTGACAGAAGAAGTTCCTGTAATTCCTCTGTTGGAAGAAAGAGGGAAAATGAAAATGGGTGTTGCCCCATTCCCTAATCGGTTAGAGAAGCCAGTGGATCCTATTAAGGAATACGATCTAGTTAGAGATCTAGATACCTTTAAACCAAACCTCACATTTCGACAATTATTGATGTTGTCTCCCAGTTGCCGGAAAAGGTTCAAAAGTATACTAACAAGACGACGTGGTTTAAGGATTGCTTCCTCAACAGCAACAAAGTCCAACAAGGCTCCAGAGCCTGTAAAAGAAGTGGATGTGGCTAACGCTTTCCTAGATCCGGGTACCCCAGAGACTGGCGTGTGGATAGAAGGCTGCTTCATTGCAAATGCACTGATTGATGGAGGTTCATCAGTGAACATTATGACGGATGTGACAATGAAGGATCTAGGTCTACAAGGTGTGCAACCAACCCAATGGCTCATCAGATTGGCGGATCAGAGTAGAATCAAGCCTTTGGGCATTCTTCCATATGTGAAGACTACAGTGGCTGGAAAAGATTATTGGCTGACCTATTTGGTGGTGAAGCCAAACTCTTATGGCACATCCTATCCTCTGTTACTGGGTAGACCATGGCTTTTTGAAGCCCGAGCAAGGACGGATTGGTTCAAAGGAACTTTGACCTTGGGCAGAGGACCCAACAAAGTGGTGCTGAAACTGTATGGTTCTCAAAAAGGACATGGATCCACCTCCTTGGAATTATCTTCTGACTCCCCTAATGAGGTTACGGATGGAACATCAGCAGACGAAGATGCTGTCAAACAGATCCTTCCTAAGAAAACAGTGGCACATTCCTTAACAGTGGATACAGTAAGCCGACTTCCAAAAGATGCAAAGCCATTATCAATGGGTGAATACTTCCTGCCTGAACCAGGAATGCCTTCTGAAATCACTTCTGATAGTGAGATAGAAGCATGGATGTACTGCTCTCCCTGTTACATGGCCACAACAGAGGCAGAAGCAGAAGCAGAGACAGAGGCAGGAGGGGAAACAGAGAATCTGTTCTTCTGTTACAGAGCTCCTACAGAAGCATCAGCAGAAGCATCAACAGAAGCAGAAGCATCAACAGAAGCAGAAGCAGAAGCAGAAGCAGAGACAGAGACAGAAGAGGATGAATATGATATGGACGAAGAGAATGATGAAAGCGAGCCAGAGGAGTCTATCCCACCTGAAGAGGATACATTTGGGGAAGAAGTTCCAGAAGCATCAGAAGCCGATGAGCTCATGCTATGGGACAGAATGGCGATGGTACCATTTGGTTTGGTAAATGGATCTTCTCATATGCAAAACCTTTATAAGAAATGGATTAAGAAGAGCAAGCCGTTTTTTAGCAGTGGCTCATGCCGTCCTAACCTATCCTTGCCAAAGAAAGATGATGATGATGCACCATGCCAACAAGCACCAGTCCCACAAACCCAACAGGCATTAGTAGGTCCCTGTTATGTGACGTTCCTGGATGTATCATCAGAAGATGAGTCTTCAAGCCAAGAGGTAATTAACTTTGAAACCAAACCCGAAACGGCGCTTATTCCATTCCAACGTCTTAAGGAGCAACCTAAGTCTCCACCAAAAGAGGAAGTTGGTTCTAGTGGGACATCCGAAGAGGATACCACTCCCTTGAAGGAGTCGGATCTGTATCCAGAAGCAGTCCGCGGGACCTTCATCCGTGAAGTAGAAGGTGAAAGGCAGTTAACCTTTGTGGATTCAGAAGGCACTGAACGCCACTTAAAGGTGGGTAGCAGTCTCCCAGAAGAGGAGTTGTCAACTTTGTACAACTTGTTGAAAGACAATTTGGACGTGTTTGCGTGGTCTTACAAAGACCTAAAGGGGATTGATCCCACAATATGTCAACATCATATTGATTTGGAGCCTGATGCCAAGCCAGTACGGCAACGACAGAGGCGAATGAACCCGAATTATTCCACATTAGTGAAAGCGGAGCTGCTGAAGCTTCTGGAGGCCGAGTTCATCTATCCAGTGGCAAACAGTGCATGGGTTTCACCCATCGTGGTTGTACCCAAGAAGAATGGAAAATTGCGAATATGTGTGGATTTTCGAAAGCTTAATTCCAAGACGAAGAAGGATAATTTTCCTATCCCTTTCACAGACCAACTGTTGGACACAGTGGCAGGACATGAGCTTTATTCCCTTCTGGATGGATTCAGTGGATACAACCAAGTCCAAATCGCAGAAGAAGACCAGTCCAAAACAACCTTCACTACAGAATGGGGGACCTACGCTTACCGAGTGATGCCATTTGGGCTCTGCAATGCCCCTGCTACGTTCCAACGAGTCATGATGGCTGCATTTCAAAATCATCTGCACGACTTTATTGAGGTATATTTGGATGACTTTTGTGTCTATAGTTTGATCCGTGAACACTGGGACCACCTGGAGCAATGCTTTGACCGATGCCGGGAGTATGGGATTTCCCTCAACCCCGACAAATGCATCTTTGGGGTCTCTTCTGGAGTTCTGTTGGGCCACATTGTCTCTGCACAAGGGATATCAACAGACCCTGCAAAGATCGAAAAGATCGCCGCTCTGACAGCACCCACCAACCTCAAACAGTTGAGGGGATTCCTAGGCCATGTGGGTTACTACAGAAGGTTCATAGCCCATTTTGCGACAAAGGCAACTTCCTTGCATAAGCTCCTGAGGAAAGATGCAGAGTTTACTTGGACGGAAGAATGTGACAAAGCCTTCCACACTCTGAAGCAGTGTCTGATAGAGGCACCCATTCTGCAACCTCCTGATTGGACGAAAGAGTTCCACGTACACACTGATGCATCAATTGAAGGCTTAGGTGCTGTCCTCTGCCAAAAGGGCTCCTCGAAGTTGGATCAACCGATCTATTATGCAAGCCGAAAAGTCACTGATAGGGAACGGAACTATACAGTGACAGAGCTGGAGTGCTTGGCAATGGTGTTTGCCCTGGAGAAGTTTCGCCACTACCTCCTATCTACCCACTTTAAAATTTATGTGGATCATGAGGCCCTGTCCTTCTTGATGAACAAAGCAGATGTGAAAGGACGAATGATGAGATGGCTCCTTCTATTCCAGGAGTTTGATTTTGAGGTGATTACTAAGCCTGGTCGTTCCCATGTCTTGGCTGATCATCTGTCGCGTATCCCACAAACTGCAGACGAGGAGCAGGATGATCCAGACCTCCCTGATGCTTCCCTATTCTTGGTAGAAACTGTCACCCCCTGGTATGCGGACATTGCCAATCTGCTGGCAACCCAACAGTACCCTCCTGGTATCTCTAGTCGGGAAATGAAGAAGCTTATGCTAGAATTAGCCCCATACACCTTGCTAGGCGGAGCACTGTACAAGAAGGGCAAAGATGAAGTACTCAGAAGATGTGTTGCAGGAGAAGAGATTGGGATTGTTTTGAAGGCTTGCCACGACGAGCCATGTGGAGGTCACTTTGCAGGAGAAGCTACAGCCAGGAAGGCTCTGCTAGCGGGATATTGGTGGCCTACCATTCACAAAGATTCCTATGATTACTGTAAAAGATGTGATGCTTGTCAAAGAATGGGGAAACCCACCAAGACAAGTGCCATGCCACTACACCCTATCCTTCCTTTAAAGCCATTTGAGAAGTGGGGCATCGACTTTGTAGGTCCGATCGACCCTCCTACCAGAAGGAAACAGAACCGATACATCCTCGTATGTACGGATTATGTCACAAAGTGGTGTGAAGCTAAAGCCCTAAAGCGGGACGATGGTAACAGCGTGGCCCTGTTCATGTACGAGAATATCATCACCCGTTTTGGCAGTCCCTTAGAGCTGGTAAGTGACAGAGGCACTCATTTCCTTAACAAAGTCATGGAAGAGTTGACAGAATTGTATAAGATCCGCCATCGCAAGTCCACTCCCTATTACCCCAGAGCCAATGGCCAAGTCGAAGTCACCAATCGCATCCTCTGCTCGATTCTGACAAGAACGATTGCCGCACATCGTCGTGATTGGGACGATCGACTTACAGAGGCCCTCTGGGCGTACAGAACCTCCCATAAAGCAGCAACAGGACAAACACCTTTCCAGTTGGTGTATGGAACAGAAGCTGTTTTTCCTGTTGAACTGGAACTACCCTCTTTGAGAGTGGCGATCAAAGAGCGTTTGGGGGATGACGATTCACTGCAACGCCGTCTCCTGCATTTGGAATGTTTGGACGAAATTCGTCGGATGGCTCTACAGTGCATGGAAGCCACGCAAGCTCGACGTAAGGCTTACCATGACAGCTTCATCAAGCACAAGGAGTTCAAAGAAGGTGATTTGGTCCTAGCCTATGATTCACGCTTTGGCAAGTTTCCTGGCAAGCTCCAACAGCGGTGGATGGGCCCCTATAAGGTACTTGCAGTCAACCCTAATGGCTCTGTCCAAATACAGACCCTGGATGCCTCTGATGATCCCTTTCTGATCAATGGATATCGCCTGAAGAAGTACTTCTCTCCTTGGGGATCTTGACAATTACGGCCACTTGATCTTTTCCCTCGTTGGCGCGGCACTGTACTTCTTATGTTGACACTTCTGTTAGTCGTTCTTCAATCACTCCTGATGAAGTGGACGCAACCCTCTGTCCCCTCAAAACCCCCTTCTAGCCTTGATCTCTTATCCTCTATTTTCCACCAGCGACAGTGGCGAGGTGGGTTCTGACACATGGTCTTTCTACCATTCCCTTGTTCAATTTGAAGAAAAGAGAAAAAGAAAAAAAAAAACAAAACATATCGGTCATGGGAGAAAAGGACTTAGGTCCCTGTCATGACGACCTATTCTTTGGGAAAAGGTGGAAACACCCTCGAGAATAGGGGAAAATAAGAAAAAGAAAAAAAACAAAGAAGAAAAAAAAAACAAACAAAACAAATCTGTTATGAGAGAAAAGGAAGCAATTCCCTGTCATAGCGGGCCTCGTTTCAAGGAAAGGTGGTAAACACCCTTGGGCGAGAAGCTGGCTGTGGAAAAGGTGGTAACACCTAGCAGTCCAGAAAGTGGATTCATTGATTGATATCCCTCGGATCCAATCCCGAAGCTACCTCCCTTGGTACGCTGTGTCATGGGTCTCTTTGCAAAAATGAGTACCTGTCCTCTAGCAGACGACATGTTCCTATCCAACACAATGTTCGATTTGATGGCTACCTCCCTGGGTTTGCCTCTTCAACAACTGGTGACGCTATCTTCATCGACAAACAATTGAGTGATGTGAGCTTTCATCCTAACCGGATGGGGAAGTGAGTATGGGCTGCCCTCCTGTATCTATCAACAGAGAGTGAGACAGAGGGTGGGGCGAGAGACCAGTCTTTTCCCTTCCAATCGAATGAGAGGTGAGAAGTGTGAATGAAGTGTTGCACGCACGGGGTGGGCCTCTCAATGCACAAAGCACAATTTGTTTCTGTGCACTGCACCATAAGGCTCCCTGGCCTTCCTTCTTGCACCGTATGCCGGCACAGGGCGGGATGCACTGTTGCACCATCAAATGCACACAAGGCATACACTTTTGCACAAGTGACTGTGAGGATTACATCAATGGGTTTCAGGAAAAGGCTGCCCTCCTGTATCTATCAACAGAGAGTGAGACAGAGGGTGGGTTGAGTGTGACTGGAGTTTCTTCAATCATTTACCGAGAGGTGAGATTGAGGGACGTTACGACACTTGGAGTCAGGTATGTTCCCGTTTCCCTATGCACCCACGGGATGGGTCTTTACCATCAACACAAGACACATCACCCTGTTCTGTGCACTGCACCATAAGGCTCCCTTGCCTTCCTCCTTGCACCTATGCCAGACGGGTTGGACGCACTAATGCACCATCCACTGTGCACCCTGGCATACTCCTTCTACACCATTCGCCCCTTGTTGATTCCTCAACCGGGTATGAGTTACGGGTTTTAATCATTCTTTCTCGAGTGATATTAGTCATGGGGCGAGTGACTGTTCCTTCATTCCACATTGAGTGACTGTGAGTTGAGTGCAATATCCCTCATCATCGACGGATTTCTTGCGATTCCTTCCATTAGCTACCTCCCTGGGTGCTGCCGCGTGGTCCCTGCCATGACGAACGTGTGTCAAGAAGATGCCTTGGTCCCTCCAGCGCCGACAACCACACTGGACGTGCCGTTGACACTCAACCTTGATTCTTGACGAAATGGGCCAAGTTTTTCTAACCCTACAACTTCTGTTTCTTCGTGATGTTCATGTTTTAAGTGTGGGGAAGTTAGTGGATGGTCTGTGGCATGGTCCTGGGTCCCTAATGCTCGGTTAACCCTATCCGTTAAGGTCTTAAGTGTGGGGACGCGTCCCTGCGCGTCTACATTGCATACTCATCTGCATATGCCTTATCTTGCTCATGCATGTATACCATGACTTGCTTTTATCCTAATGGGGTCCCTTCCCACCCACCCGGTCATGTTCCATCCACCCTTGGGGCTGTTCCCTTGCAGTTCTCCTTCCTTCCCTGATTTTGAGGTTTTTCTATGTGAATGCACCCTACGTTTACTTAAATCCAAATCCAAACTTATAGCCCTGTTCCTCCCATTGAACGGTCCATTTTTCCTTTTTACCTACCCCTGTTCCGGTGCACGGTTTTTGAGTTATTAATTTTTGAACCATTTTACGCAATTTAGCCGGTTTTCCATGTGAACGCGCTTTTCTTGCTTCGAAACCGTGATTTGACGTCATAACCCTGACCAACGCTTCTCCCCTGACATTTTTTCTTTTTATTCCGCATCATTCCGATGAATGGTTTGTCCGTTATTAATTTTCCGAGTTTTCACGACTTTTTCGTGTGTATTTTTGACATTTTTCCATGTGAACCTGCCTTGTTTGCATCGGAATTCCAATTTTATTTGACAGCAGTGTTCCCTGTGCCTTCCCCTACCTTTTTCCTTTTTCCTCCACCCTTTTTCGACTTCCGGATTTTTACTTATTAATTTTAAATGAGTTTTCGGGAGTATTTATGGAGTTTTTCACATGTGAACCCTTCCTACTTCCGTCGGAATTGAGGTTTAACGTGATAACCCTGTGCCATTCCTTTCTGCGGACATTTTTCCTTCTTACTGCATGTCCTTCCGGTAAACGGTTCGTCCGATATTAATTTCCGATCCCATTTTCGGGTTTGTTTTTTGGGTTTTTCCCATGTGAACGCGTCTTCTCTCAGTCGGAATTATGTTTTGATGTGATAGGATTGTCGGGCACATCTTTCTGCATGGTTTTCCTTTTTTCTGTACCTCATTCCGATGCACGGATCTTTCGATATTAATTTTTAAATTGGGTTTTTGGTTCGTTTTTTGTGTTTTTTGCACGTGACTGCCCTTTACCCCTCCCGGAACCCCCGTCCCATATTTTTCTTGTTTCCCCCTGTTGTCCTGCCCACTTTTCGTTTTTACGATATTTCGTTTTGACGTCCGGATTGGGAGTTATTAATTTTTCTTTATTTTTCCGTTTTTTTCTCGCGCTCGTTTTGCGCGTGAACGCGCCCTTTTTCGCTTTAACGCGTCTCCACGCGCCCCGGTCGTGTCCGCGTACCCCGTACCGTCATCCCAGCGTCGTTTCAATCCCGTCACGGCAAATTTTTTTACCCCGCCCCGCGCACGTGCGCGGGACGGCGATCCGCCCCCTCTTGACCCCGCCCATCCTCCCTTACCCCTGCCCGCCCACCTTTTATTTAAACAAAAAAAATAATAATAATAATAAACCAACAAACGGATACCCCCTCCCGCCAACCGTCCCTTCTCTCTCTCTCTTCTTTCTCTTTCTCTTTCTTTCTCTCTCTCTCTCTCTTTCTGTGCGTATCCATCTCTCCTCCATCTCCCTCCTCCTTCTCCTCCCTCCACTTCTTCCTCCCCTCCTTCTCTCCTTCCTCACGCTGCCTTCTCTCTCCTTCCTCACGCTCTCCTCCATCTCCCTCCTCCCTCTCTTCCCTCCACTTCTCCCTCCCCTCCACGACTTCCTCCTCCCACTGTTTCTCCTGCCGCCTCCTCCCCTCCTCCTACTCCTCCTTCTCCTCTTCTCCCTCTCCCTCTTCTCACTCCCTCCCTTCCTTCTCCTCTCTGCCCTTCTCCTCCTCTTCCCCTCCACCCTCGCCTCCACCCCCCAGCGTCGTCCTCCTCTCCTCCAGCCGCCGTCGTACTCCTCCAGTACGCCCGCCGTCGCCGCCCCTTCCGCCTGCGCTGGACCCTGTCGCCGTGATCGCTGCCCTCACCGCGCCTGGATCGCCTTCGACCGCGCCACCCCCTGCCGTTGGTCGTCGCCAGCCTCTGCCTGGTCGCCGCCCGGATCGCCTGGACGCCGCGCCACGTCGCGCCTCCTCGCCAGCCCTGCCGTCGCCGCCAGTATCGCCGCCACCACCTGGACACGCCGCCACTGCCGCCGACCTCCATCCTCCACCACTCCCACCTCCCTTCTCCTCCATCACCCCCACTTCCTCCTAAGGTTAGCTACTAACCTTAGTTAACTTAGGATTAATTAATCATTAACACTAACCCTAACCTAACCTAACTAACTTGACTTAGTTAGACCTAACTTAACTAACCTAGGTAGACTAACCAGACTAGACTTAGGTTAACTTACCAGACTAGACTTAGGAAGACTAACCTGACTTACTCCTACTAACCTGACTAATGTGACTAATGTGATTAATGTGACTTAATTAATCATTACATTAATTTTTCCATAAAAAAATTTCAAAAAAATTTCTAAAAATCCCTTGTGCCAGTTGCCAATTTTTGGACCTTTGTCTGCTAAGAATTGCCTTCCCTATAATTTCTGAAAAATCCATATTTCCTAAAATTACCCCTAAATTGCCAAAAAAATATAGAAAAATCATTTTAAAAATTGTAAAAATTTCTAAAAACTTCTAAAAACGTTCTAAAAAATTTCCCTCACCTCCCTTGCTCATTTTCCATTTATTCCACCATTTTAAAAAAAAATCACAACTAAAAATAAAATAAAATAAATAAAAATAACAAACCAACATAAACCAAATTAACACATCTGCTAAGGTGTTGTTTGTTGTTTCATCAGTGCTTTTTGCTTTTCCTTTACTGGGACTCTTCCGTGCGCATTCCTGCATTACATACACACCCTTCCAGGCATTCTCCTTGATTGTCTGTGTTTGTGGTGTGTGTGTCACCATCTGAATGGCGCCTTCTCATGCTCCTCCCCCTATCCAGTACGTCCCACTAGTTAGTAGGGATTACTCGTCCCTACTTACTTTTGAGCCCCTCACGAAGGCAGGACTTGCTGCTTTTGTGGCCACTCCTTTTCCATTACTTCCTGAGGATCCGTCCGTATGTGATGAGTTCCTGGCCTCTTACAGCAAGAAGACAGGAGTAGTCCAAGGCATGTCTATGACATTGACATCTCGAGGCTTAGGGAAGGCTTTGTCCTTACCCTCCAAAGGGGAACCTTTTGTGACCACTCGACAGCTCTTCTCTAATGAAGAGATTCTCAAACTGTTGCAGAAGCAGACAAGGGAGGTCCTTGATGTTAAGAAAGTGATAAACTCTTCAGGAGTTTCGTTTTCTATGATTACTGATCCTGTCTGGAAGACGATGTGCCAGTTCCTTCAGGACAGGTTCATGCCTGCCAAAACGCCGTCACACTATTTGTCCAAAGAGCTTTTCACAGCTTCCAGGATGGTGCTAAAAGGAGTTGCCATTGATTGGAGCACATACCTCCTTACTAAGATGGATCAGCATTTTGTTAAAGTCACGAGGGGTAATGTTACCAATGTTACCTATGGATCATATTTGTCTGCCTTCTTGACCTATTCAGGTTTACAGAAGACTGTGCCTCTACCTCCAGCATCAGATCCAGTACCTCCTCCTCCACCTTCAGAAGAGTCAGCACCTATTGACATTGAGGATGATGATTCTCCGCCTCCCCTGGTCATACAGCGCAAACGCTTGAAGAGGGTAGCGGACAAAGCCCCTGCTGTACTTCCCTCAGTGCCTATCCCTGCTACTTCTGGCAGTGAACTCCCTGGGTTTCTCACTTGCAATAACCTATTCAGGGCCCATAGAGAAGGATCCTTGGATATCTCCGTTCCTTCCCTGAATAGTCTCGTTTCAGGAGATGCCATTCCTTTCCTCTGCAAGGATATTCAAAGTTCCATTGAGTTGTCAGTGACAGCCTGTGTTCAACAGCTGTACGCATCTTTCTATGAGGAGCTCATGCAGTCCAAAGACCAGTTGCATAAGGCAACATCTGAATTAGCATCTACTAAGGATACCCTAGCAGATCTATTCAAGCAAATGGAACAGCAAACCCAACTGGTTGCCACCCAAAGTGATGAGATTTCTTCATTGAAAACCCAGTTATTCGAGGCTCAGTCACAGGTTACTAGCCTTTCAGCAGAGAAGGAGAGGATGTCCACCGAAGCGAAAGAATTCCAAGTTCTTTTAGATGACAAGCTTTCAGCTTTACAAATGGCTAATGACACAGTGGCCAACCAAGCTTCCCAAATCCAGCAGTTGCAAGATCAGCTTGCAAAGTCCCGCTCTGTTCCTCCAAGCCCTTCTGTTCCAATAATTCCTTCTCTTTCACAGCAGGACTTGGCTGCATTACAAAGACAGGCTACTTTGTGCCCTTTATTCCAAGACAAAGTGGAAAGATTGCAGTCCAGAATGGACTTGTTATGGTCTACCTTTGAGCAATTTCAGGACTATGTCTTACCAGACCATTCTTTCTTTGTCCACTACCATTTACAGAAGCTGGTCTTCTATATGAAGCTTTCCACGATGGATTTACCTTTTCCAGAGGATGGCTAGAGTGGGGCTTGGTCTGCTGAGTTGTTGACAGAGGTAGTCCGCATGGTCTTTGAAGATTCTGTCACGCCAGACACCATGTTGATGTCATACATGTATCTCCGTGGAGATTTGTTAATTCCAGATGAGGTGGATATGGCATGGTATGTGGGGGATGTGGTCTTATAGGCTGTTCTATATGTCAATCATTTGGAGTTGCGCATAGCTGATATGTTTCAGAGTTATTCCTCCAAAGTAGCTGATTGTCAGGATAATTCGTGGCATCCCATGATTGATTCAGTGGTCCTCAATCAAAGACAAAACACAGCTCCTACCTTTGTACAGAGTACTAACCAACTAAGGATGGATCTCTTAACCTATCTTTCCAAACATAATCCATTTGATGCTACTTTCTTTGATGTCTATCATAGACGATCTCTCTTAGGACCTTCTGTTCCTACCCTCCTTTATTACCAACAATTGGCTCACCGCTATGCTATATATTTTTCCCTTTGTCAAACTAATTCCACAGTAATTTTACCACTTCTTTTCCAACCTTCCAATTTTCCTCAAATTCCTATTTTCACTTACTGTTCCTTTATTGAGGATAGGGTATTTTCCCCTTCTCCACCCTGTCCTTCACCCCTCATTAATGTACCCTCTACATTTCCTATTTATCAGTTAACACCTTTCCTTAGTGATTCCTTACAAATTTCTGCCACTCCTTCTTTAACCTTTTCTTCCTTTTATGATTTTTCCTATCCTTCCCTACATCCACTTTCCCTTATTCCATTACCCTCTCCTAACACTTCCATATCTCAACCACCTCAGTTGGTTAGTGACTGTGACGGTTTTGATACTCAGATTTCCAGAAGAAGGGGATGGAGTTCGGATGATTGCCTTACAGGACCGCAGATTAATTGGCCAGTAATTCTAGGGGAATGGACAGCTTCAAGTCAAGCTTATCAAAACTATGTTCATTTTGCCCAACAATATTCACAGTCTGCAGATCCCTCAGTGAGATTAACTGCTCACTTTGCTTGGTACCTGGCGTATATGCATAGGCACTCTCATACTGATTCAAAGCCTATTCCAAAGTTGTGCATGAATGTCAATGTTAGCATTGATTCTCAACAACTGGAGATATTGTATTTTCATGCCCTCTGTTTGCCTAGCAGATACTTGGTCCTGTTGGAAAGGATGTGTTGTCTCCAATTTTTTCAAAATCCTCCTAAAAACTTTGTAGATGAATCCTTATCTATGGATCGATTTCGACAACATCAATCTTTTAAGAGGGATCATCTTCATTGATGCCTTTCCAATGTATGGTGCAAGCTTTTTAATGCCAAAACTCTTCTTTTTGAAGAAGTCATTCAGATGGTTGTGTATTAGTGTTTGTGTTGTGAGTTCATGTATGTCCTACGAACGTGGTGGTTTCCTATTGGATTTTGTGTACGAGCTCTGTTTTGGAGATTTGTCGAGATGGGGTCGTGGTTGGAGAGTTGAAGCTGATGCTGAAGAAGAAGAAGCAAACTCTTATATCCTTTACAAATTTGTGGTGATTTTTAGTTTGATAAGAGGTGTTAATGTCAAAAGAGTTTTCCTTTCTTTGTATTTTTATATCAGAAACAGGTTATAAGATGGGGTCGTGGTGGATGGATTCTTTGTATGAAGATATTGAAGATCAAAGTGAAGCTTTGAAATGAACTTGTATTCCCTTTTTCCTGGGTCGCGAGGACGCTTCCTTATTAAGTGTGGGGATATGTTGAGTGTTGAAATGACTTGTTTTTTGGCTGATTTTTGTTGTTTTTGAGAGCTGAATGGTTGATTTTATGGGATGATTGATTGATTAGGAAGTGGTTTGAGAGTGTTTTGGATGATATTGATTGTGTTTTGGAAGATCATGATGATTGTTGATGGTTCTGTGATGTTCTGATAGGTTCTGAATGGTTCTGTATACCTTCTGTTTTGTTCTGTTTTGGTCTGTTTTTTATCTGATTGTCTTCTGTAAGGAGGGAAGGAGTATTGATTGATGAACAATGAGATATTGTGAAAGCTTAGTGAATGGTTTGTGAGAGTTTGGAATGGTTTGAGAGTGAGTTATGAGGTTTTGATGACCTTCTGTAACCTTCTGTAGGTCTTCTGTAGAGCTTCTGCTTCTGTTCTGTTCTGTACTGTAGCTGTTCTGGTACTGTTCTGTAGACTGTTCTGTAAGTGTTCTGTGGAATGTATGTGATTTTTGGGAAAGTTTTCTAGCCTTGGAAAGAGGTGAATACAAGTGCAAAAGAGCTGAAAGAAGTGGAAGAAGTAGCTGTTGAAGACTCAAGAGAAGACTAGAGTGAAGTGACAGTAGTGAGCTGTGAAGAGACACTGTAGAGGCTCTGGTGACCTTTCATATCAGACATACCTCTTGGGAGGGGTATCCACGACCTAAGGGTGATTATTGAGAGTAATTTTGAGAGATTGTAGTGAGGATATGATGTATTATTGATGGAGTGTGTGAAAGAGAGTCAGAGATAGCCAATTCTACTCAAACAAAGTGATTGTATATGAGAGATTGAGAGAGAAGATTATGAAGATATTGAAGATGAATACTATGTGATGTATTTCCATTCAAAGATGGTGTACTTCTTTTCTTTCTTTGTTCTATTGATGGATTTTGTGAAGATGTTGAAGAATATGGTTGATTCTATTAAAATCCGTGGGAGGTCTACATGATGCTGCATGAAGATTTGTTGTGCCTGGTGTTCTTTTCTTCATTGTGATCATATGAAACATGATAAACAAGCTTGTTGATGTTACAAGATAGATTTTCTTGCAAGAGAATTCCCTTTTCCTTGGTGTTCCTCTCGGGGCTCCATGTTTTCCACCCCCTCCCCCTACCTCATCCTTTGGGCACCCCCTTTGGGCCCCTGGCCATCCACCCTGCCCATTTTCCCCCACCCCTATCCCTGCCCATCCCCTCCTACCCCTACCTACCCCTCCCCACCCTTCTTTCTCCCCGACCCTCCCACCCTTTCCACCCCCACCCCTCCTAACTGCCTCTCCCTCCCTCTCTCCCTTCCCTCCCGCTCTGCGTGTCCTCCTCTATCCTCTCTCTCTCTCCACCTCGACCTCGACCTCCATCTCCTTCACCCTTTCCTTTTCCTCCATCTTCCTCCTCCTTCCCTTCCTCTCCTTCCTCCCTCCTCTCGCGCCTTCCCTCCTCCATCTTCTTCCCCTCGTCTTGCTCCTTTCCCACCCCTCCTTCCTCTCCCTCCTGCCCTGTAGCATCGTCGTCATCGGCCGCCGTTCACGCCCTCCCACGTCGCAGTCGCCGCCTGCAGTCCTCTTGGCCGCTGCCCCTTGCCTGCGCCCCCTACCTAGCTGCCACCTCCTCGCCTTGCGGCCCGCGTGCCCTGCCCCCTCGTCGTCGCAGCCTTCACCCCTGCCCGCAGTGCTGTCTCGTCCTCCTGTTGCCCCGGCCGTCCAGCGGCACCGTCGCCAGCGCCGCCTCCTCGTCCAGCGGCACCGTCGCCAGCGCCGCCTCCTCGTCCACATTGCCGTCGCCAGTGCCGCCTCCTCGTCCACATCGCCCTCGTCGTCGTCGTCGACCGCCTGTTCCACGCCCTCCTACAGCCACGTGCTCCACGTCAGCCTCCCGCCGTCCTCCCTGTTCAAACCCTCTAACCCACTAAACCACCTCCCACTAACCCCCCTTCCCACCCATTCTAACCCACTTTCCCCCCACCCCATCTAAGCCCCTTCCCCCCACTGTCCCCCATTCCCACACATCCACCTACACCTCCCTCTTAGCCCCTTCCCCCCCCCATCAACACACACTAAACCCTTACTCCGTCTAAGCCCCCTTCCCATCACACATACCCCCACCCCCACCCAAGCACACCAAAACCCTACCCTAACCCCACCCAACCTCCAGTTCCACTGCAGATCTGCAGCAAGAACCCACCTTCTTCACCACTGTCCTACCTTGCAGACCCGCAGCAACCAACCCTACCCCAACCCGGTTTTCCCTTGAGACGTCGCCACACGCATGAGTGTGCGATTGTTCGATTGTTCGTGCTTGATCGTGTGATTGTGCGGGATCGAGTGCGGAAGATCATCAGTTGGTTGCTGACCACGCAGCTGCCACACAGTCTGTTGCTGGGTATTTTTCCCGGATTTTTAATTAACACACCCGTAAATCCTTTTTTTTCCCCATTTAAATAACAACTAAAAAACACACCAAAACATTGCAAAATATAAATAAATCATTAAAACACCACTTTATATTCTGAAAAATTACAGAAAATCTAGAAACCTTTCCTTTTATTTTTACAATCCATGGCCCTCTTTTTCTCCACCTATAAATTTCAACAAAAATATTTTTGCCTATTTTTAAATTCCAAAATCTTTCAAAATACCCAAAAATATGCTAAAATTCATTTCATATGCTACAAAATTTCAAATTAATTTCTGAAAATTTCCTAACACTTCCCTTCACATTTTTATTTATTTTTGGTATCTTTTTCTTAGCTATCATAATATTTAATTTTTCCCCTTAAATACCTTAAAAAATACAATACAATCATCAATGAAACCTTTTTTATCAACACACCAACTAACCGTCTAGCGAAAAACATCCAGATATTTTTGGATAGCGGAGAAGCGCATTCTTTGCATTTTCATACACCCACTACCAGGTATTGCCCTTTTTATTTGTTTAAAAAATAAAAACCAACATAAAACATACACACAAGCTACCCCAAAACCCACGGTTAATATTGAGAAAAAAAAAAACAAAACCACCAAAAACACACACAAACAAACAAACCAATATTAACTTCAATCAAACCTAACTACCACTATGGCACGCGCATTCGCGCTAAACACACATATTTTTTTTAATTAAAATAAACCAGCCGTTCACTTAGCACGCGCTACGTGCGCTAAAGAGGCACTCTAAAATTTTAATTAAAATCAACCAGCCGTCACATGAGCACGCGCTGGCAACAAAGCGCTCCACATCACTTAATTTATAATTAATGAATTGCATTTAGAGACCCAGTCGGGCATCGAAGTCCGGGACTCGTATAACTGCACCGTTTAACCTAATAATTGGTAATTAAATTTGTAACAAGGAACCGCCGTTTTCTTATTAAGATTTATCACCTAATAAAAATTCACCCATTTTTAATAATTGATTAAAATCAATCCTTCATTCAATTAATCCCCCCTCACTGCACTTAATTCCCTTTTTAATGAACCGTTTCGTGGGATGGGTATACGCAGTCATTAGTGTTATTTTCGATGGTCCAGTCTTGGTTCTATCACAGATGTTGTATTGATATGGTATGGTTTTGGTTTCATGTCTTAGTTCCGGTTACGGGTACGGTATGTAGTTTTTTCTTTTATTGCCTGATACGGGGTTCAGGGTGTTTGTCTGATGCATCGCATGAAGCTTTCGGTCGCATTTGTCTCAAGGTCATGTCAAATTTTTTCTAGGATGTGGTTTGCTTGGGGTTAGTAGGTCGGGTCACGTTTTATTTGGTAATCCTCTTATCCTTCGTTTTTTGTCTGTTGGTTTGCAGGCATTCACCTTGATTGTCTGTGTTTGTGGTGTGTGTGTCACCATCTGAATGGCGCCTTCTCATGCTCCTCCCCCTATCCAGTACGTCCCATTAGTTAGTAGGGATTACTCGTCCCTACTTACTTTTGAGCCTCTCACGAAGGCAGGACTTGCTGCTTTTGTGGCCACTCCTTTTCCATTACTTCCAGAGGATCCGTCCTTATGTGATGAGTTCCTGGCCTCTTACAGCAAGAAGACAGGCGTAGTCCAAGGAATGTCTATGACATTGACATCTCGAGGCTTAGGGAAGGCTTTGTCCTTACCCTCCAAAGGGGAACCTTTTGTGACCACTCGACAGCTCTTCTCTAATGAAGAGATTCTCAAACTGTTGCAGAAGCAGACAAGGGAGGTCCTTGATGTTAAGAAAGTGATAAACTCTTCAGGAGTTTCGTTTTCTATGATTACTGATCCTGTCTGGAAGACGATGTGCCAGTTCCTTCAGGACAGGTTCATGCCTGCCAAAACGCCGTCACACTATTTGTTCAAAGAGCTTTTCACAGCTTCCAGGATGGTGCTAAAAGGAGTTGCCATTGATTGGAGCACATACCTCCTTACTAAGATGGATCAGCATTTTGTTAAAGTCACGAGGGGTAATGTTACCAATGTTACCTACGGATCATACTTGTCTGCCTTCTTGACCTATTCAGGTTTACAGAAGACTGTACCTCCACCTCCTCCATCAGATCCAGTACCTCCTCCTCCACCTTCCGAAGAGTCAGCACCTATTGACATAGAGGATGATGATTCTCCACCTCCCCTGGTGATACAGCGCAAACGCTTGAAGCGGGTAGCGGACAAAGCCCCTGCTGTACTTCCCTCAGTGCCTATCCCTGCTACTTCTGGCAGTGAACTCCCTGGGTTTCTCACTTGCAATAACCTATTCAGGGCCCATAGAGAAGGATCCTTGGATATCTCCGTTCCTTCCCTAAACAGTCTCGTTTCAGGAGATGCCATTCCTTTCCTCTGCAAGGATATTCAAAGTTCCATTGAGTTGTCAGTGACAGCCTGTGTTCAACAGCTGTACGCATCTTTCTATGAGGAGCTCATGCAGTCCAAAGACCAGTTGCATAAGGCAACATCTGAATTAGCATCTACTAAGGATACCCTAGCAGATCTATTCAAGCAAATGGAACAGCAAACCCAACTGGTTGCCACCCAAAGTGATGAGATTTCTTCATTGAAAACCCAGTTATTCGAGGCCCAGTCACAGGTTACTAGCCTTTCAGCAGAGAAGGAGAGGATGTCCACCGAAGCGAAAGAATTCCAAGTTCTTTTAGATGACAAGCTTTCAGCTTTACAAATGGCTAATGACACAGTGGCCAACCAAGCCTCCCACATCCAGCAGTTGCAAGATCAGCTTGCAAAGTCCCGCTCTGTTCCTCCAAGCCCTCCTGTTCCATTAATTCCTTCTCTTTCACAGCAGGACTTGGCTACCTTACAGAGACAGGCTACTTTGTGCCCTTTATTCCAAGACAAAGTGGAAAGATTGCAGTCCAGAATGGACTTGTTATGGTCTACCTTTGAGCAATTTCAGGACTATGTCTTACCAGACCATTCTTTCTTTGTCCACTACCATTTACAAAAGCTGGTCTTCTATATGAAGCTTTCCACGATGGATTTACCTTTTCCAGAGGATGGCTGGAGTGGGGCTTGGTCTGCTGAGTTGTTGACAGAGGTAGTCCGCATGGTCTTTGAAGATTCTGTCACGCCAGACACCATGCTGATGTCATACATGTATCTCCGAGGAGATTTGTTAATTCCAGATGAAGTAGATATGGCATGGTATGTGGGGGATGTGGTCTTACAGGCTGTTCTATATGTCAATCATTTGGAGTTGCGCATAGCTGAAATGTTTCAGAGATATTCCTCCAAAGTGGCTGATTGTCAGGATAATTCGTGGCATCCTATGATTGATTCAGTGGTCCTCAATCAAAGACAAAACACAGCTCCTACCTTTGTACAGAGTACTAACCAACTAAGGATGGATCTCTTAACCTATCTTTCCAAACATAATCCATTTGATGCTACTTTCTTTGATGTCTATCATAGACGATCTCTCTTAGGACCTTCTGTTCCTACCCTCCTTTATTACCAACAATTGGCTCACCGCTATGCTATCTATTTTTCCCTTTGTCAAACTAATTCCACAGTAATTTTACCACTTCTTTTCCAACCTTCCAATTTCCCTCAAATTCCTATTTTCACTTACTGTTCCTTTATTGTGGATAGGGTATTTTCCCCTTCCCCACCCTGTCCTTCACCCCTCATAAATGTACCCTCTACATTTCCTATTTATCAATTAACACCGTTCCTTAGTGATTCCTTACAAATTTCTGCCACTCCTTCTTTAACCTTTTCTTCCTTTTATGATTTTTCCTATCCTTCCCTACATCCACTTTCCCTTATTCCATTACCCTCTCCTAACACTTCCATATCTCAACCACCTCAGTTGGTTAGTGACTGTGCTGGTTTTGATACTCAGATTTCCAGAAGAAGGGGATGGAGTTCAGATGATTGCCTTACAGGACCGCAGATTAATTGGCCAGTAATTCCAGGGGAATGGACAGTTTCAAGTCAAGCTTATCAAAACTATGTTCATTTTGCCCAACAATATTCACAGTCTGCAGATCCCTCAGTGAGATTAACTACTCACTTTGCTTGGTATCTGGCGTATATGCATAGGCACTCCCATACTGATTCAAAGCCTATTCCAAAACTATGCATGAATGTCAATGTTAGCATTGATTCTCAACAGTTGGAGATATTGTATTTTCATGCCCTCTGTTTGCCTAGCAGATACCTAGTCCTGTTGGAAAGGATGTGCTGTCTCCAATTTTTTCAAAATCCTCCTAAAAACTTTGTAGATGAATCCTTATCTATGGATCGATTCAGACAACATCAATCTTTTAAGAGGGATCATCTTCATTGATACCTTTCCAATGTATGGTGAAAGCTTTTTAATGCCAAACTCTTCTTTTTGAAGAAGTCATTCAGATGGTTGTGTTGTGTATTAGTGTTGTGAGTTCATTTATGTCAAACGAACGTATTGGATCTTGTGTACGAGCTATATTTTGGAGATTTTTCGAGTTGGGGTCGTGGTTGGAGAGTTGAAGCTGATGCAGAAGAAGAAGAAGCAAACTCTTATATCCTTTACAAATTTGTGATGATTTTTAGTTTGATAAGAGGTGTTAATGTCAAAAGAGTTTTCCTTTCTTTGTATTTTTATATCAGAAACAGGTTATAAGATGGGGTCGTGGTGGATGGATTCTTTGTATGAAGATATTGAAGATCAAAGTGAAGCTTTGAAATGAACTTGTATTCCCTTTTTCCTGGGTCGCGAGGACGCTTCCTTATTAAGTGTGGGGATATGTTGAGTGTTGAAATGACTTGTTTTTTGGCTGATTTTTGTTGTTTTTGAGAGCTGAATGGTTGATTTTAAGGGATGATTGATTGATTAGGAAGTGGTTTGAGAGTGTTTTGGATGATAATTATTGTGTTTTGGAAGATTATGATGTTTGTTGATGTTTCTGTGATGTTCTGATAGGTTCTTATTGGTTCTGTATACCTTCTGTTTTGTTCTGTTTTGGTCTGTTTTTTATCTGATTGTCTTCTGTAAGGAGGGATGGAGTATGGATTGATGAAGAATGAGATATTGTGAAAGCTTAGTGAATGGTTTGTGAGAGTTTTGAATGGTTTGAGAATGAGTTATGAGGTTTTGATGACCTTCTGTAACCTTCTGTAGGTCTTCTGTAGAGCTTCTGCTTCTGTTCTGTTCTGTACTATAACTGTTCTGGTACTGTTCTGTAGACTGTTCTGTAAGTGTTCTGTGGAATGTATGTGTGATTTTGGGAAAGTTTTCTAGCCTTGGAAAGAGGTGAATACAAGTGCAAAAGAGCTGAAAGAAGTGGAAGAAGTAGCTGTTGAAGACTCAAGAGAAGACTAGAGTGAAGTGACAGTAGTGAGCTGTGAAGAGACACTGTAGTGGTTCTGGTGACCCTTCATATCAGACATACCTCTTGGGAGGGGTATCCACGACCTAAGGGTGATTATTGAGAGTAATTTTGAGAGATTGTAGTGAGGATATGATGTATTATTGATGGAGTGTGTGAAAGAGAGTCAGAGATAGCCAATTCTACTGAAACAGAGTGATTGTATATGAGAGATTGAGAGAGAAGATTATGGAGATATTGAAGATGAATACTATGTGATGTATTTCCATTCAAAGATGGTGTACTTCTTTTCTTTCTTTGTTCTATTGATGGATTTTGTGAAGATGTTGAAGAATATGGTTGATTCTATTAAAATCCGTGGGAGGTCTACATGATGCTGCATGAAGATTTGTTGTGCCTGGTGTTCTTTTCTTCATTGTGATCATATGAAACATGATAAATAAGCTTGTTGATGTTACAAGATAGATTTTCTTGCAAGAGAATTCCTTTTTCCTTGGTGTTCCTCTCGGGGCTCCATGTTTTTGGTGCGCAGCCGGGGAAATGTTGGCAAGAGAGTCCTCCAGAGACTGAAGCCTTCTGTTAACCCTCTGTGGAGCACTAACAACATAGTGGAGCCAACCCCCTGATGAATGACACAATAAAAAGGCAAGCGTTAGAACGAGTCCAGAGGTACGTGAGAAGAGAGAAAGCAAGAATCAGAGCCGAGAGCTCGCTCGCAGCAGAAGCCGCCTTTGACGCCCTTGCGGAACTCTTTACAGAAGTCCCAATGGCACATCAAGCCCTTCCTCCTCCTGCTGGAGGTCCACTTCCAAGCCAGATCCGTCCTGGAAATATTGATGACAGACCAGCGAATGTAGTCCCATTGCCAGTTTTTAAGGGAGAGTACAATGAAGACCCCGATCTTCATGTAGCAGAGTTTATGGTAGCATGTGTGGCTAACAATGCCAGAACCCCTGAGCATTGGTTAGCAATATTCCCTGCCACTTTCAAGGGCGCGGCATTTCAGTGGTATGAGAGACAAGCAGCAGGAACTTTTGGCACATGGGACGACCTGAAGTTGGCCTTCCTCACTAAATTTAGACGTGAAGGTTTTGAAGAGCGGATGAGAGAGGAATTTATGAACCTAAGTCAGTCCTTTGGAGAAAGAGTAGAAGCTTATGTCTCAAGAATGGAATCCATCCTGAAGAGATGGACTAACCATAATCTAGATGATGGCATTCAGAAGGGAGTGTTTCTCAGAGGATTACAACCAGAAGTCCGTAAGTTTGTGGAGCTACAAAGACCAGCCACACTGCAAGCTGCAACAGAAGGTGCAAGACTGTACGATGAAGTGGAAGCTAGATTGGCGATGAATACAGGAAGAGGAGTTCTACCTCCTCTGATGCCAGGAATGATGTATCCACCAAATGCAGTCCCAGGGACTGTTCCCTATCCCTACCAACAGATGCCCCCGATATCACAGTACGGTGCACCAAATCCACAGTGGCCACAGTCCGTGCCTCAAATGATGGCTCAACCACAACAAACATGGTCTCAACCAATTTCCTCAATGCCAAATCAGCAGCAACAGTGGAATCCTACCAACTGGAGCCAACAGCCAACAGTTCAAACAGGAGCTCTGAATCAGAACCAGAACAGAGACCCCTCTGTACCAGCCCAACCCGTTTATGCAGTAATTACAGAGACTCCTCAAAACCCTCCTGCCAGTACGTCCGGAGGAGAAAGCTTGAAGGATTATTTATCCAACTCAGTTGCAAACATCAAAAAGGAGTTGATGGATGTGATTACGGAACAATTACAGACGTTGAAAGTGAACACAGCAAGCATATCCAATGTTGGAGGAGCAGGAAGAGATGTGATGCGGTCAAATACTTGGTGTGGTAAGTGTCATCAAGCAGGCCATTTAGCCACTGAATGTACACGAAAACCAACCATCCCTGGAGCCTTCTGTTCCTACTGTTTGCGGAAGAATCATACAGAGGACATTTGCTCTTTGAAGGAGATGCATGATAGGAGAAGGAAGGAAGAAGACGCAAGATTTAACTTGCTGGAATCCAAAATGACAACACAAGATATTGGACCCAAGCCTAGAGAGTTTGGTCCTAATTTCGGACCCAGAAGATTTCCCTCTCAAAGTTACAGAGGAAGACAGTCTGGCGGTGGTCAGAGATCAGAAGTGGAGTGTTACAGATGCGGAGAAAAGGGACACATCTCACCAAATTGTCCAAATCCTCGAAGGTCAGTGGATTACAAGCCCTTATGCAGTCGTTGCAAAGGAGAAGGCCACACTGCAAAAGACTGTCCAAGCCCAGCCCCAGTGAAAAACAGTGCTACTGATAGTCCGTCCAAGGCCCAAGAGCCTACCTCCAATTTAGTGGAATTGGAAGTTGCTGCCATCACGCGTGCAAAGCAGAAGGAACCACCTATCCAGAAAGAAAATAACCCTCTTGCCAGAACAGTGAAGTTCAATCTTCCACGAGAAGAACAGAACAGAACAGAGCCTAACAGTGCCGTACAGAGCACTACAGTGCCACAGAGAGTTACAGAGACAGTTACAGAGACAGGACCAGAGGTCCAGGATACAGAAGAGGAGGAAGTGCCACAAGTGGCAGAAGAAGTTCCTGTAATTCCTCTGTTGGAAGAAAAAGGGAAAATGAAAATGGGTGTTGCCCCATTCCCTAATCGTTTAGAGAAGCCAGTGGATCCTATTAAGGAATACAATCTGGTTAGAGATCTAGATACCTTTAGACCAAACCTCACATTCCGACAATTATTGATGTTGTCTCCCAGTTGCCGGAAAAGGTTCAAAAGTATACTGACAAAAAGACGTGGTTTAAGGATTGCTCCCTCAATAGTGACAAAGTCCAACAAGGCTCCAGAGCCTGTAAAAGAAGTGGATGTGGCTAATGCTTTCCTAGATCCGGGTACTCCAGAGACTGGCGTGTGGATAGAAGGCTGCTTCATTGCAAATGCACTGATTGATGGTGGTTCATCAGTGAACATTATGACGGATGTTACAATGAAGGATCTAGGCTTACAAGGTGTGCAACCAACCCAATGGCTCATCAGACTGGCGGATCAGAGTAGAATCAAGCCTTTGGGCATTCTCCCATATGTGAAGACTACAGTGGCTGGAAAAGATTATTGGCTGACCTATTTGGTGGTGAAGCCAAACTCTTATGGTACATCCTATCCTCTGTTACTGGGCAGACCATGGCTTTTTGAAGCCAGAGCAAGGACGGATTGGTTCAAAGGAACTTTGACCTTGGGTAGAGGACCCAACAAAGTGGTGCAAAAAATTGTTCTCTCTCCTCTCTCCTTTGTCTTTTGTGCAGAAATACCTCTTTTCCCTTTTGTTTTTGCATAATGCTTGAAGCTATGGATGAAGATGATGAAGATAACGAGTTTGTTCATTATTAAGTGGAAGATTTATGGTTTCTTTTCAGTTTTGAGATTAATGGCTCAGCCATGTGCATAGATTTTGCATGCTTCTACCTTGGTTTCATGTTCATTTTCTGTCGTGGGAGGGTTACTGTCATCTTCCCACAGCCCTATTTGACTTATGAGGGCAAATTCAAGATCCTTTAAGCGTTTCATTTCAATAATGGAAAGGAATAAACCATTTTACATAAATCACTTTTAAATTTAATTAACCATTTAAAAATTATTATTGAAGGATTTAGATAAAATTATGACCTTTAAAGTTCAGCCATGTTCCCATGCTTTCCTATGTCCTCTACAATGTCTCACATTCTTTTGCAAATTTGGTCCTTCATTCACCCAATGCATCTTCCTATCTATCTCATCCTCTATATAGAAATGGGACATAGGTGGAACCTTAGAAGATTTAGTTTAAAATAACCATTTCATATGGATACTCGAAGGTTAAAGCTTACTCCTACAATTCCCTCTCACTTCCTACCCAATTCTAACATGACATAGTGGACAAAATTACATTCCTTTTGTCTTCTAAGCAAAGAGAGACACAATAGAAGCCCCAATATCCTAAGAAGAAAACCATTTAAAAAAATAACATTGAACATCAATCCATAAAGAACAATCCTTTTTACGCAAGTGTACCCTTATGCTATCCTTTTTCATCCTACCCATTATGAGGAGACCTTCATTTGGTATTTGACATTTCCTAAATCACACTCCTAAAGGGAGTCATTCTTCTTTCTCCATTGAGATGGAGGAGTTGTGCTCATGATCCATGTGAAAGATTGAACCCTATCTTTTGAAGACTATACAAGTTTTTCAGTGTGGGAGTATTTGAGGCAGGAGTTCCCTTACTCTGGTGGTCATGGTTTGGAGTCCCATACCCTACCATGGCTAGACCTTATGATCGAAGTTGTTTTACTAACAATTTTGGAAGTTGTTTGTGTTAGACAGTGGTTCTTCTTTGACAAGGTTTGCGAGGACGCTTCACATTTTAGTGTGGGAGGAATATGATGGCACTCAAAAGAAGCATAAAAACAAGGCACAAAAGAATCCAAGCATGCATCATATTTTCATTTTTTGTCAAGAGAATAACATTTACATTGTTTCAAAATCACTAAAATTCACACTTATATGAGGGGGCCACATCCACATCCACATCCACATCCATAATAAATAAATGGTATACAACAAAAGTATTATGTGCATGCATTTGTAAAGGGTAGGAATACTCAAAATTAAAGGCCAAAGGTCTTATAATATCAAATGTATCAAAGTTTCAAAGAAATAATAAAAATACGAAGGGGTGTGCTTTTTGGGGAAGAGGTGGGGTGGAGTGCACGAGTGGTTATGTGCCTCTTTTCCTTCCCTCTCTTGTCCAATCGCACATTCTCCTTTTTGGTGGTGCAAAAAGTTGTTCTCTCTCCTCTCTCCTCTGTCTTTTGTGCAGAAATTCTTCTTTTCCCTTTTGTTCTTGTATAATTGTTGAAGCTATGGATGAAGATGATGAAGATAAAGAGTTTGTTCATTATTAAGTGAAAGATTTATGGTTTCTTTTTAGTTTTGAGATTAATGGCTCAGCCATGTGCATAGATTTTGCATGCTTCTACCTTGGTTTCATGTTTATTTCCTGCCGTGGGAGGGTTGCTGTCATTTTAGAAATCCAAATAGACCTCACCAAATGGTTCATCCAACTCCTTTCAATACCACTTTAAACCACTGTACATTGAATATGAACATGGAGAAGCTACAGTAATTCACTGAGATAATACTTTGCAAGTTGCCAAAATAATCCATCTCATCCAATGTGGTATTCGGATCCATGGCTCATCATCAACTCTCTTGCTCAAACTTTTCCATGGCACCACAATCCGTTGTGGAGTGCATTTTATCAATGCACTCAACATGAAAATGTCACCCATGCGGCCATGTTGCACTATAGATTTTGTATTGTACACCAAAACGGTTAGATTAGTTGTGCATAAGATCTAAATATGACAACAAATAAAGCATGGGATTATCTTCGGACTACATCCCCTCAAGAATCCCCACTCCTCGTCGTCACTAGAGTCTTCTATCCCTTTGTGAGAAGCTATAATCAAAGCTTCATGCAACCACCGCAAAGACATAAACTGCAACATCCCCTCCATCCCCTTGGGATATTAAACCAGTCGATAGCGTGTACTATGTCAAAATTTTGATCACGCTTCCTCCCACTCTTTTTTTACTTGCTTGTACCTAGCAAGCCACTTCTCTATAGATGCGTGATGCAACATACAAAAACAATTCACTTTCCCCTCCATGGTAGCATCCATCCTTTTTTCTACTCTATTTCCAAACACCACATCTCTAGTTAGTCTATCGTCATCTTTCAGTGACAATAACATATTGTTGTCTAAATTGTGAGGTGCCTGCCCATCGGCTTTCCAGGCACTCTTTTAGCGGTCTATCGAGAAACAAATCTAAGCGTCGCTACTCGGCACTCCCAATGAATGTTCCGAGTTTTTTCGCCTAGGGTTTCCTTAATCTACCTCGCAACGGAACGTTCACGATCGAACCCACTAGGATCGACCTGAAATTCGGGTTCCTAGTTGTCAAGGTCTCCTATTAGCATTCTAACGTCAAGTTTTGGACATCCTACTTTAAGCAGAGATACCCAATCCGAAGCAGACCCATGCCGCACTTGGTTCAAAGAGAATGGGAAACGAGAGGGAAGTTCGAGCAAGTCTGCAAAGCCAACGATCTCAGCAACCTGACTCAGTGCTCTCAAGTGTTTGGGCTCTACTTAGGTGACAAGGGCAGGACTTCGTATACAAGCTTAGATGCCGCAGAGTGAGAAAATTTAAATAGCCTCAAGAATCTCTTCATTAGGAGATTTTCCGAGCCTCGATACTCCGACAATCTACTAGTACGGCTGATGAATGTCAAGCATAAAGAGAAGGAGGACATTTACAATTACGTAACCCACGTGACGAGCCTCTTCAAGAGAATCCCTACAAGCAAACAACCGACTGAAAGAGTAGTTTCAACTGTGTTCATTAGCGGACTTAGAGACGAGGAAATATATAAGGCTTTGGCAGCTAACTCGAGCTTGCAGTCAGATGCGCTAGCTAGGGTTTTTGAGGAAGCCATCAGAGTTGATGATCAACTGAAAGAGCGGAGCTCCAGGAGCTCCAACTCAGAAGAAGCCAACTCGCGAAGTTCAAAAAGAGTATCAGCCTCTAATGAACGACCAGCCCCATCATCCCAAGATAAGGGGAAGGCCATCGAGACGTGGCTGATGTCAAGATGGAGATAGTCAAGCTGCAAGACCTATGGAGATGACCAACGCGGCCACACGTCCAATGTGTGTATGTGGTGGAAACCATTTTTCGGCTGAGTGTCAAGACCCTTGGTTAAGACCTTGCGCTAACTGTGGCAGGTTCGGTCAAGACATTGTGCTTTGTAGATTTCCCAAGAGACTTGCGTACTCCCAACCATACGGTTAGCCTTACCTAGTGAACAGACCACAACCATTCTTTAGAAGGGGGGTCCCATTGGCCCTTCCTACGCCTAACGACATTAAGCTAGCTGTCCTTAGGGTGGACATAAGCCCTACGGGTATACCTAGACCACCTAGTCCCTATGTGACCCATCCACCGAGTGACGCTCTAGTCCACTACGTGGAAGAGCCAAATGAGGATGAGACTTACTTATACCCTTATGTCTCTCATGACGATGAGGGAAACATAGTCCTTGTTGGACTTGTGGTCACCCGGGTCATGTCTCATCACGTTGCCCCAAGAGGGAGTAGCAGAACAGAGACAAAGCTGACCTAAGGTGCGTTGAGTGCGGAATCACCCATCTCTTCGTCTATTGTCCAAAGCGGAAACCTTGTGCAAGTTCAGCCAATGTACCATCTGTTCCATTGGGGCTGTTTGGTATCGAGAACCTTGATGTGGAGGCCACACCCATCCCATTGTGGGTCATGCCCCGTGCCCAAACAAAGCAGGCCAGCATATCACTACCGGGACCTAGCAACCTCGATGTAGCCTCGATAGGGAAGAACAGCGTAGGCAAAGGAAGAAGAGGTCAGAGGCTAAGATCACACTAAAAACTGAGAGTGCTACAACTCTGCCTATTAGAAAGAAGGTCACGGATGCAGAGGCAGAAACTTCAGCCCCCAAGACGGCCAAGAAGGAAAGTGTCAAGGTAGGGGAGTACCCACATCCGAAGCACCAACTCGAGGCCATAGAGAAAGTGAGGGACTAGGTGAAAGAGGCCCAAGAGCACTTAAGGGATGTTGAGTCCATCTTAGAGGACGAGATCGATGACGATTGAACATTGAATGACATTGAGTGATTGTAATCATCTGATGAAAGTGCTCTATTCATCAAGGTAATAGAGAAACTCTCTAGTTTTGTACATTCTAGAATCTCACTTTCATCAAGTTTAATCACAAATCTAGCCACTCCTTGTACCTCTTTTAGTGACAAGTCATAGAATCTAATCATTAAGCATTGTAGGGTGGGCAAGTCAAGGAAAATATTGTTAAATTCATTGAATACAACTTTCTTTTTCTTGCCCTTGAAGCTAGCCTTGATATGAAAAGGCTCACCCAAAATCTCCATTACCTTATTATTCACTCTTTGTCTAATAGCTCTAATCAGATGGCCTTAGAAGTATGTAATTACATACTTGTCCTTGCTTCATATTTGACTATAAAAGCTAGAAAAGTTGTATATAAGCATCTCGACTAATACCAATATTTTCTAGTGTCTTCTGCACTAACTTAATATCCAAAGAGAGATCCTTTATAAATGACTCCAAGCATTGTTTCTTTGCCTTTTTAAATTTCTTCTTCTCCAAAATATCTTTTGAAACTATTGAAGGAAGAAGATGATAGCAAAACTGAGATGCTTTGAAAGAATCTCTTTCACTTGCATTCGGTTGAAGAAGAGACCTAAACAAAATCAACATCACAAATCAATATACTTAATTATAAACAAAGTCATATTTCATATTTTTAAAGTGGAACAAAAATGTACCTTGCTGCTTGGATTCTTTTACTACAGCCACCACCTCCTCATCTGAGACTCTCAATATTTCTAAGAGCCTTTTGTCGATTTCGAAGTCCTAAAATAGTTTGCTTTCATTGATAAGATTTGATGCATTTCTCCAACAAATGAATCCTTTGTTGATAGCCTTTTAGCTTCTGCAGTAACTCGTTGTTATGTTTTGATAAAAGATGGTTCTCAAATTTGAGGACATCCTTTTTTGCAACCAAGTTAAGTGTATAGCCTAGAAACCCATTATAACCATCACCAATGAATCTCAACAATGAAGAGCTATTATAGAAAGTCGGAGTGCTATTTTTGCTAGGGTCTTTGGGATATAGCCTGCCATCTAACCAAAGATCAAGATTCCTCTTTCCTTCAAACATGAGTATATGTTTCGTAGACTCTATAATGGTAATGGGTTTTGTTCTCTTCCTTATTGGTTCATATCCACTATCCAACTCAATATGAAGATGATAGAGAGGCCTTTTACTAGAGCTACACAGATCATTGGATGACTGATCCATAGCTAAGGATGTGATTAGAAGATTGGATTGAAAACGTATGTGAATTAGAAACAATAAGAAAAACGAAGAAGAAACTATGAAGGATGGGAAAGAAAGAAGAGAGTGAGAATGGAGGGAAGTAATCAAAATTTGAAAAAAATTCAAATTGAATATTAGTTTTCAATTTAATGAGGATGATTAAGATCTTGATTATGACAATCTTTGTCACCTTTATGGTGGCCTAGATTTCTAGGTTTGATGTAACCACGAGAATATCGCGACAATGACTTATTAACAAATTTTGATATATTTACTTACCAAAATACAATTTTTTTAAAAAATAAAAAAATGATTTTATTTCCTAAAATATTTTCTCTCTCTAGGATTTCTTAAAGGGCATTTTTGAGACCTCAAAACTCCCCTGATGCCTAGTGTGCAGATTGATGAAAAGTCTTTATGGCTTGAAGTAGGCACCTAGGGAATGGTATCATAAGTTTGATGCATTTATGTAGTCACATGGCTACAACCGCAATGCTATGGATCTGTGATTATACACAAAGAAAGCTTGTGATGGATCTTTATTGATTTTGGTACTCTATGTGGATGACATGCTTTTGACATGGAAAGCTCATGATGAGCTAGATGCTCTCAAGGCTCAGCTTAAGAAGAGCTTTGAGATGAAAAATCTAGGATAGGCCTCTCATATTATTGGTATGCGCATTATGCATGATAGGCATCAAGGACTACTCTATCTATCACAGAGAGAGTACATTCATAATATCCTTGAGCGCTTCCATATGTAGGACATAAAGCCTATTAACTGTCCATTGCCTTCTCATGTGAAGGTATCATAGGCCAATTGTCCACACATAGATGAGTAGGGGGCCAAGATGGCCAAGATTCCCTATGCATTTGCAGTGGGGTAGTCTTATGTATGCTATAATAGCCACCCATCTAGATATTGCTTTTGCAATTGGTGTTGTGGCACATTATATAGCTACACCAAGCAAGAGGCATTGGGATGCCGTGAAGGGTATCATGAGTTACTTGAAGGGCACTACTAATATGTGCATATGTTTTGGTAGCCAAGATATGGGAGTCATGGGATACACTGACTTTGACTATACAGGACATGCAGATAGTAGGAAGTCCACCTTTGTCTACGCGTTCACTTTTGGTGGAGGTGCTGTTTCATGGATGTCCAGGGTGCAAAAATGCACGACCCTTTCTACTATGGAGGCTGAGTATGTTGCAGCCCATTGAGGCTTGCAAAATGAGGCCATTTGGTTGGGTCATTTGGTTGCTGACCTTGGTATTGTAGATGCTATCCCTACACTACATTCAGATTCTATGAGTACTATCCAGTTTAGCTAAGAATCCGGTCTTCCATGCAAAGACAAAACACATTGAGCTGAGGTATCACTTCATTAGTGGGGTCATTGAGGACAAGTATGTTGACCTTATCAAGATCTCAAATGACCAGAATCTTGCAGACTTGCTCACGAAAAGCCTCTCTACAGAGCGCTTTACCTTCCTTAGGAAGTTGATGGACGTTGGATGAGATGATGTCTTTCTTCATCCTCTTGTATCTATGTATATGTTGTCCTATCTTTTTTCTTTTTTCTTCTCACTCCTCACTAAGGTATATTTGCCTTTAAGTGGGAGGTTGTTGGGGGTAAAGGCACCTCTGTCTAGCCGCCAGTGTATTACTATACCGACAGTACTTGCATATGCATATTGTAGGCGACGGGCACCCATCACAGTCACTTCATTATTTATTCTTTCAGGAAGCAGTGAGATTTGAATAAACGAAAGGCCCGTCACACATTATGATTGTTAGAGCTCCCACATTTGGTGTCTCTCTCTTTGTTGCTCTTGCTCTATCTGCCATAGCTCTCACCTTTGTGTTCTCTTGCTCAATCCTTCTCACCATTCAGCGAATGTGCTCTACCATCCCTGGAATTGCGTTTGACCTCACCTATCATGTCTGACATATTTTTGTGGATATTTTTCATGTTTACCTCGTCAAGTTTCGATTGCTGGATATTTTCATTTTATTTTTTATTTTTTGTTTCGAGTGTGTTTTTATGGTTTTTTCCATGTGAACACATCCTATCCCTGTCAAAACTGTGTTCTCATTTGACAGGCCTATTTGGCACGATATTCTGCACACTTTTTCTTTTTTTAGTGTTTCATTACTATTAGAATATCAAGCTCTCATTACTTTTCAGTTAGTCCATCTTTATGTGTGTGACCTTAGCTGGATACAATTGTACATGTGTGTGACATTCAATAAGTCGGTGTAGTCATTGATTTAACCATAGTTAGTCTTGGTTAGTCATACCTATGTGTGTAAGTCTCTGTTAGTGTGTATAGTAAGTATGATAGAAGGATAATGGAAGAACAACAACAATGAGTTGAGGATTATCTTCTGCTCCACTTTGTCTCTCTCCCTCTCTTCGAACATGGTATGAGATCCTGAACGCTTGAAGCCTAAAGGCTTAACAGTGGCCATTTGACATCAAGACATCAAATCTGAAGAAAACATCAACAAAGGAGACTGTGCCTATAACCCCTTTTTTTGCAGAAGCTATATCTTGCTACAGAAATAGTTTTTGGAGAAATAGCCCACATTCTTGACCATTTTGACGTGGTCTACAACTTTGCAGAAGAATTTTTTTAAAAATTCCTCACAGATTTTGAGATATTCAGCATAGACTTGTGCAGACTGGCTATTTGCTGCAATGAACAACAAGTGATAGCATCATTGCTTGACTGAGAGCTCATATGGGAGCTTGAAGAACTAATTATAGATCTAAAATAATAGTGATCTACTATATATAGACAACCTATAGCATGTATGCACCTGTGACATGAGCTTTGAGCTCTCAAACTTGTTAAGGAGTATCATTGAAGCACATGTATATGCTGGGAAGTCATATGGACTTGATGTCATGCATTGGAGCTGGGATTTTATGCTTAAAAATATTCAAATTTGGAATTTTTAATGGTTGGAACTTTCACTGAATGTAGACAACAAGCATGTCTCTTACTGAAGCATTACATGTCATTTGGAGCTCCTGTCATTTGTATGACCTAACATATGTATGTTGAATGCTTGGAAGACCAAAGAGAGCATTGGATGCAACTGAGGATTGAAATCTGGAGATGAAACAAATGCCTTGATGTCTACTTGGCTGGTCATTTACAATAAATGTAGTGTATGACATTGCCTCTCTACACTCCTAAAGAAAATAGCATCATTTATCACTTAGGATTTTAAAGGAGTTGATTTCCTAAATGTCAGGAAGGTACCTGAATGTTAGGTTGTAGGTTTTAGATTGCATATTCTCTTCACTACAGTAAGAATACATAAGACAAAGATACAATGCTTGGAGAGTCTATGTATTGACTAAAACACCTATAGGTTACCCCACATGCTTGTGGATGTTTCTGAGAGTGTAAAGGGTTGAAATACCCTGTTTCTTTGGTCTAGAAAACTATTGCAAGAAATTGTCTTGAATTGCAGGAAACTATCTTGAATTATTACAGAAAGTTATCTTGAATTGCAAAAAATTGCCCTTAATTGCAAGAAAACTGCCATGAATTGTAGAAAAATGCCGTGAATTGCATGAAACTGTCGTGAATTGTAGAAAATTGTCCTGAATAGCAGAAAACTGGTCCTGAACTGTAGGAAAAGGAGTCAAATACTTACAGTTTGTATGACCTGACATATGTATGTTGAATGCTTGGAAGACCAAAGAGAGCATTGGATGCAACTGAGGATTGAAATCTGGAGATGAAACAAATGCCTTGATGTCTACTTGGCTAGTCATTTACAATAAATGTAGTGTATGACATTGCCTCTCTACACTCCTAAAGAAAATAGCATCATTTATCACTTAGGATTTTAAAGGAGTTGATTTCCTAAATGTCAGGAAGGTGCCTGAATGTTAAGTTGTAGGTTTTAGACTGCATATTCTCTTCACTACAGTAAGAATACATAAGACAAAGATACAATGCTTGGAGAGTCTATGTATTGACTAAAACACCTATAGGTTACCCCACATGCTTGTGGATGTTTCTGAGAGTGTAAAGGGTTGAAATACCCTGTTTCTTTGGTCTAGAAAATTATTGCAAGAAATTGTCTTGAATTACAGGAAACTATCTTGAATTATTATAGAAAATTATATTGAATTGTAGAAATTTTCCCTGAATTGCAAGAAAATTGCCATGAATTGTAGAAAACTGCCATGAATTGCATGAAACTGTCCTGAACTGCAGAAAATTATCCTGAATAGCAAAAAACCGGTCCTGAACTATAGGAAAAGGAGTCAAATACTTACAGTTTGTATACATCACTGAATACCTAAGCTGTAACTGTGGCAAATGCTCAAGGCAGTTACAATATCACTCAAATTGTGGGTGAAAAGGTGGACAAAAAAATTTTTGCTTTATGGAAGTTCCGTATGAAGATTTTTTTGGTTGGCAGAGGTTATTGGGACTTATGTATAGGTGATGAGGCTGAATCTGAAATGCCTGAAAGGAATTCGACAAATGATCAGAAAAGGGCTCATAAGCTATGGGCTGAGAGCATGCAAGGTGTTACATTGGTTTTCCTTATGTATATTAGATGCTATGGTTATACAGATTATTGGATGCAGTTTCCCAAAGGATGCATGGGACATACTCATGAAGAATTATGGAAATGTAACACATGCAAGAAAGATTCAGTTGAAGTAACAATTCAATAACATGTCTAGGAATGGCAGAAGCATTCATGCCTACACTACAAAGATTAATAACATAGTAGAACAACTTGCCACCATTTGATCTTCAGTGTCTGAGGATGATATGATTGCAACGATATTGAATGGACTTGGCAAAGAGTATAAAGCATTTGATACATATATTTTTGTGAGAGCTGAATCCCCTGATTGGGATGAGTTTGGGCTGAATACAGGTTCTAGTATGTCTCAAAGTAGAGACATTGTTCTTTACTCTAGCTAGCATGGTAGAGGCGGCAGAGGTCGTGGCTCTTTTTGAGGCCGAGGAGTTAAAACACTTATGGACAACAACAACAAAATGCTTGGCATGGCATGAATACACAGGGCCAACGTGGATCTAGTGGTTTTCAAGGCAAGGGGAGATTCCCTAGAGGCAGAGAAGGATCCTAGCAGTCAAATGATCAATCCAACAGGGACAAGGAATGTAATTATTGCGGTAGATATGGGCATATAGCCAAAGATTGTCATAAGAAGTAGGTTGATATGAAAGCCAAGGGTAGACATCATGGAAATTATGCTTCCTCTAGGAAAGTTCCTGATGATTAGGGTGACATGTTGTTTGCCATGCAACATGTGTGTAAGAATGCATCTAGGCAGAACAGAGATGAGAGATGGTACATTGCTTGAAGGGCTTCAAATCATATGACACCCCATGGAGAATGGTTTGATGAGATGGTTGCAAGTTTGCATGGACATGTTTGTACTGGGGATGACACCCATCATACTATTCATCATAAAGGAGTTGTACATTTGTTGATGTGCTTGATGGAAATAAAAATAGGTTGCATGATGTTCTACATGTACCTACAATAACCAAGAATATTTTGTCAGTTTTGTGGATAGATGGTAGAACAGAATCTGTAGGTGAGATTGAATAGAGATGGATGCTTTGTTGACGAATATGGTAATGGTTGCAAATTGATTACTAGAGGCCGAAGAGATGGCAGAATGCTTACTCTTGATGTGTCAATTCCAGAATTGAAAGCAACCATGTTTGCACATGATGGTGGTGCTATATGGGATGTTGAGATATAGCATAAGCGGATTGGCCATGTGAATGTACAAAAGCTGAAATCCATGCATCAAAAGGAGATTGTGCTTGGACTGCCTAAGTTCAAGTATCATGACTTTGGACATGTATGTGATGCATGTAAATTTGGAAAACAGGCAAGATTTCCATTTATGAGACATGTAGAGAGTAGCTCATGACTCTTGCAGTTGGTACATTCAGATGTATGGGGTCCCATCTCATAATGCTTTGTTTGGTAGTGCTCATTACTATGTATCTTTTATTGATGATTTTAGCAGGTACACTTAGCTTTACATACTGAAACATAAGAATGATGTGTTTGATGCATTCAAGGACTTTAAAAAGCATGTTGAAAATGAGTTGAGCTATAAAATTTCACATCTTAGATCAAATGGAGGTAGAGTATATGTCTCTAATTACTTTCACAGGTACCTTGCTAAATATGGGATCAAAATATAGTTCACTTGCACCTATACACCGTAGCAAAATGGTATAGCAGAAAGGAAAAATAGGGTACTGATGAAATCGGCAAGAGCTATGCTGAATGAGAAGAGTTTACCAAATGGTTATTGGGCTAAAGCAGTAGTGACTACTATCTATGTGCTGAATAGAACCCCTACAATAGGGATTCATAATGTAACTCCATATGAGAGGTTGTATCTTCATAAGCTTGACATTTCACACTTGAAGGTATTTGGCAGCATTGCATATGTGCATATCCTTGATGAAAAGAGGAAGAAATTGGATCTTAAAGCTGTAAAGAGTGTGTTCCTTGGTTATGCACAAGACCGAAAAGCTTACAAGTGTTATGCACCATCTACACATGAGACATTGATATGTTGTTTTTGATGAGCTGGCATCATGGTATGGTGATCCTATTGCAGTGGCTACTTATGGATCAGCCAGCTCTAGTAATGCTGAAAATACACCTATAGTGAGTACATCTATGAGTGGTCCTACATGTGATGGGTCACCTAGAGTAAGTCCTTGGTCAGGATACTTGCGGAGTCATACTCCTACATCCACTGACATGGATATGTGAGTGAGGGGAAGATTGGATAAGGAAAAAGAAAAGATGCATGAGGATGTGAAAATTCCACTTATAGCAGGTTATGAGTCATCTAACAGTGACAATTTGGATAGTGAATTGGGCATTCAGTCTATTATGACACCTAGAGCAAGGCCGAGTCATTATGTACTACCTCATGAGAGGCAAGCTTAGAGTGAGCCACAGTTACGAAGATCTAAGAGAGTTATAAAACCAATTGAAAGGTTTACATACATTGGTTATTGAGCTCACAATTATTCATATATGGCTAGTGTGACAGGTTACAAAGAACCTACAAAGTTTGATGATGCAGTTATAGATGATAACTGGTGTGCTGCCATGGATGAGGAGTATGTAGCCTTGGCTAAAAATGAGACATGGGAATTGGTTGAGTTACCTAAAGGCAAAGTCCCCATTGGCTGCAAAGGGGTGTACAAGGTTAAGTGCAAGTCAGATGGTTTGTTAGAACGCTATAAGGCCAGATTGGTTGCGAAAGGGTATGCGCAACAGTATGGCCTTGACCATGAGGAGACTTTCAGTCCAGTGGATAAAATGGTAACAATTAGAACTATCATTGCTTTCGCAGCATGCAAAAGATGGAAATTATGGCAATTAGATGTCAAGAATTCTTTCTTGAATGGTGATTTGGTTGAGGAAGTATATATGGAGTAGCCTGAAGGCTTTGTTTACCTAGACTTTCCTACACATGTATGTAAGATGAAAAATGCCTTATATGGGCTGAAATAGGGACCTAGAGCATGGAATGCTCGGATCAGTAGTTGTTTATAACAACATTCTTATAATTAACACACACTCTAATTTCTCTATTCTTTTTTAGGACAATTACGATGGACGAAAACCAATGCATGTGCTCAATTTCGTAGATGAATCCTACTCTTAAGAGTTTGTCTATCTCCTCCTTGACCGCATGAGCATGCTTGGGATTCATTGGATATGGTTGCTGCTTGACCAACATTGTGTGAGGTGTCATGGGGATGTCATGAGTCACTATATTCGGATCCACTCCCTTCAGCTCATCGAGAGACCAAGCGAAGATGCCTATGTACTCTCGTAGGACAGTAATGAGTCTTGCTTCTTCTTTCTAGCTCAAGTTGTCGGCTATAAAGATCGGTTAAGGCATCTCTCCTTCCTTAGCCAAATTAACCTCTTTTTTTTTGTAGGTCCTTCTATAGGCTCTCTCGCTTGCCCTTGTCATCTAGCTCCTAGCAAGATCACTATCCTATCGTCTTTCTTGAGTTTTGTGAAATGTTTCAATAGGTCTTCCAATTTTTTCTATTCTTTAGCTTCTGAATCCCTATTCTATCCCTTCCTTTCTTCCTTCAATCGTCGATGCTTCAGGTGAACTGGTAGGTCTCCCTTGGTACATTTTGTACTAGGAGGTTGAGGTATCTCTCCAGGTTGCTATCTGAGCTTACTTCCAACTCAGAATTGAACCCTTCGTCTTCGCTAGAAGAGGAATTGTCTCCTAGTGGTCGTAGCTCTGACAGTGACTCTGTTCTCAGTAGGGGCATGCCATGTGGCTAAATCAACCCTACTTGCTCATAATCTATCACTCCCACATGGTCTAGCCAAGTGTGTTCACATTTGGTTCTGAAAAATCCTCTTTCGATTATAGATTCATTGATGCTCTACGACTTTGAGTCTACTCCAATCTACTTAATTACTCAACCATTGGTTTCATATTCTATTGTGTCGATCTCCTCTTCACCATCCTTGTTCGTAGAGTAGTAGTCTTCATACTCATAATCTAAACTATCCTCATCCAATTTCTTGTTACCTCTTAAACCTCAATGCTCCATTTCTTTCTCATTGGTGACTACGGCCCAATTGTACATCAAGTTCAGATCGTGCACCTTGGTCCACCTCCACTTGGGTTCATCCAAGAGATGATTGAGGGGTTTGAGATTAGCAACTGGGTAGCCAACTAGCTTTTTTGTCAAGTGCTCTAAGGTATCGTGGAGCTCTTGCTTGTTGTTTGGGATATGGAACACGATGGGGGTGGGCTGTTCATTAGGGCTTCTAGCCATCATACATAGTGGCACTAAGGGTTTGTCCTTGGGCTCACCGATTGCGTTAGCAGCTTGTTCATATTTCTCATTGTCCAAGAATGGCAAATCAATCATGGCTACCATGTGCATCCAATCACACTCATCCTCAGGGCAGGGGATATACTTTGTTAGCGGCTCATAAGATTTTCTAATCTAAGTATCACTCTTCAGTAAAGGTGAGATGGTGTCGAGGTTGACTGGCATAGTCTTCTAGGTGTCCATTTGGAGTCCCAAGAGACACCAAGAAAAATAAGTTTCTACTATAATAAAATCTAACTCCTACTATCAACAACCATCTTTTTCATATTTGATATAATCTCAACAAAGAAAACAACTCCAAAAATAAGAAATCTTCATGCAGCTTCATAGAAACAATTCTCCCATGGCTTTAACTTTAACAAAATCCATTATGCTCTTCATATTCTTCATAGAATTATTTGAAAGACCACAAAAACACAAAATAATACTCCACTTTGAATGGAAAGATATTACATATTATTCATCTTCAAAGATTCCATAGCTTTCTCTCACAATCTCTCATACGTAGATACATTGCCTTTCATAGATTTGGCTATCTTTAACTCTCTCTCAATAGTGTATCATCTCCTCACTACAATACTCAATAATCACTCACAATAACCCTTCTTTGGTCGTGAATATGCCTCCTAAGAGGTGTGTTTGATATGAAAGGTCACCAGAGCCACTACAATGACTCTTCATAGCTCATTACTATCACTTCACTCCAGTCTTCTCTTGAGTCTTCAGTAGCTACTTCTTCCACTTCCATAAGATCTTTTGAACTTATATTCACCTCTTTCCAAGGCTAGAAAACTTTCACATACTACATTCTCATCCACCAGAACACATATAGAGGCATATAGAACAGAACAAAACAGGAAAAAAGGCTCTACAAAAGCTCACAACAGAGGGTTACAGAAGGTCAACAAAAATCATCTAGCTCAACTAAAACCAAGAAAAATAATCAAAAACCATTCAATGAGCTTTCAAACAACCTCAAACTTCACCATTCATTACTCCATCCTTCATACAGAAGAAAAATAGAATAAAATAAAAGCTAAACAGAAGCTATCAGAACCAATTAGACACTATCAGGACATCAACAGAACATCTCAGAACCTCATATCTCTATTGAAAAAATCATGAGCTTATCAAAACCATTCCACCCTATCCAAAACACTCTCAAACCACTTCCAAACCAATCAATCATTATTTAAAATCAACCATTCAACCCTCAAAAATAACAAATATCAATAAAAAAACATAGATCATTTTAGCATTCAACATATCCCTACACTTAATAAGGGAGTGTCCTCGATTGCGACCTAGGAAAAAGAGAGGACAAGTTCATCAAATAGCTTAACTTGATCTTATTTAGCATCTTCAAGAACACCATCCAACTAGGACCCCAACTTATAACCTACATCTAATAAAGAATACAACAAAAGGAAAACCCTTTATCCATTAACACATCTTATGAACAATAGAAAATCATGACAAATTTGTAAAGGATATAAGAGGTTTTGAATCTTTGCATCCAGAGCTATCCATCCACCATCTCCATCACTGTAAATCTCCAAAAATATAGTTCTCGAACAAATCAAATATCCAACCATCACGAACCCATCACATATAAATTAACACACAAAAAACACTAAACACAAAACAACCATCTAAATGGCACCTCCAAAAGAGAGAGATATCATTATGAATCATGAAAGATACATCTAGAGGTATTAATGAAGATGATCCCTCTTAAAGGCTTGGTGATTGCGAAAATTGTCCATGGATAAGGATTCATCCACAAAAGTTTTTGGAGGATTTTGAAAAAACTAAAGGCAGTACATCCTCTCTAGCAAGACAAGGTATCTGCTAGGTAAACAAAGAGTATGAAAATACAATACATCTAGTTGTTGGGAATCAATGTTCACATTTACATTCATGCACAACTTTGGAATGGTCTTTGAATCATTATGTGAATGCCTGTGCATATATGCTAATTACCAAGCAAAGTGAGTCATCAATCTCACTGAAGGATTTGTAGACTAAGAATGTTAGTTATTATGTGAATGCCTGTGCATATAGACTAGTTACCAAGCAAAGTGAGTCGTCAATCTCACTGAAGGATTTGTAGACTAAGAATGTTATTGAGAAAAATGTAGATAATTTTGATATGCTTGACTGCCACTCCCCTGGAATCAATGGCCAATTAATATGATGTCCAATAAGAGAATTAGTTGAGCTCCACCCCTATTTTCTAAGAATCTTCTGATCAAACCTTGCATATCTACTAACCAACTAAGGGAGATGGGGAATGGAAGTGGTAGAAGATGGAATAGGAACTAGTAAAAGAGGATGAAGAGATGGGTAGGTGAAATCATAAAATGAAGATTAAGCTAAAGAGAGATTAGTTGAAAATTTAGGAGAATGTGTTAAGCATTAGGAGAAATATGGAATCTCTTTTATGCCCCTTAAGGGGTTTCTCTCACCTCTCTCTCTCTAAAAAGAGATTTCAGAATAATGTTATAATAAGAGATCTTCTACAATGAAGCAAATCTCGTATTTGTCTTTTCAATATATTTCACCTATTATTTTATTTCCAAACTGTAGGACAATGTTACTTTTTCTCAAAATCCTCATAACTAAAAAAATACAATTCTATTTTCTCAAAAAACAAAGCCAATCATTAATATATGACTCCTTAATGCCCTCATGACTTTTCAACATGAAAATATGCTAGAACCATTCTCATTCTTGCTTTTTAAAAGGGCAGAAGCTATAAAACGATATAAAATGACGTACACATCATATTTTAAGATTATTTTTTACCCAGAGACATTTTTGACTTGAGATTTTCCTTGTAAAATGTTATCTTTTTTGGACAAGTATATGCCTATTTTTGGGCATTTTTTCATTCCCTCTCAAAGCTCTAATTTTGTTTGAAATTTTGTGTACTCTTCTCCTTCCCTGCAGAATATGTTTTCTTGCATATGAATCCTTCTGAAGCAATACTCAGTATTATCTACAACACTCTCTACCCTGTTACAAGCAATCTCAAGAGTGGTTTTGATAGCATTTGCTAAAATCAAATAATCTCTATCTACAATACTCTCTACCCTACTACAAGCAATCTCCCTCTTCAGTACTATGCTATAAGATATCTTCCTCTTCAAGATTCTATACTACAAGAAATCTAGTGATAATGGAGGTATCTTTATTTTTTAATCTCTGTGATGTTATTATTCTTCATAGTTGTTGTTTAATCCTTAAGTTTCAATTGAGAGAGAGAGAGAGAGAGAGCGGGGGGGGAAGAGAGAGGACTGTGTGAGAAGAGAGTAAATTAGGGTAGAAGATAAGAATATGTTATTGTTCTCCACTAGCCAAGCTTCTGTATAAATGTGTTTAAATATCTTTGATCAATTCGTCTTGAGGAAGGGAGGGAGAGAGATAATATTTTGGATAGAATAGAAGATAAGATTGGATGCTAATTAGAGGTAGATTAAAACCTAATATTATAGGTAGATTAGGGTTGATTAGGGTCTATCATGGTGGCTGAAATCAAGAGAAAGAGATAAGATCCAACTAGGTAAAAAACAACACATATATAGTGAATCAAAGGGGTATAATTGTGTGATTTGAATGTTTATCCAAGTTAAAATTGGCATATATTTTTCTTTACAAGATATAGATGCAGGATGTACCAAGAGAAAGAGAGATATTCACTTTCAATTGGAGGATGAATATGCACCAATATTCAAAATAACTGTGGAAAGGGATGATGCAATAAGATAGAGGATGCAACAAGAAAGAAATGCAGGGAAAAAAAAGTGGATCTTTGGGTTGATGGGTGCATTTATCCACCCGATCCAATCACTCAAAGGGCACCACAATTTGAAGGGCTTACATCATTTGTAAAGTTTGTTTGTGAAGGCAATGAAGGATTGTATGGATACACATGCAGACTTGTCACACGAGGATTAGTAGGGGTTCATCAAGCCTTGACAAATATGCACACAAGATTAGAAGGGAATATGTACTCTTTGATGGAAAATGATAGATTATTGGCTGAGAAAGATTGGGAGAACCAGAGCCTACAACAAGCAATGTCTGTCATTGAAGATGCTATGCATGCTACACACGTGCAGAATATGAAGTTACAGTCTAAAGTTATGGACTTGGAGAAGGATAATCGAAACATAAAGAGCAAGCTCACAAAAACTTTGGAGATTGGGCCCACTTTAAAAACCAAAGAAGCACGTCGGTGCATCTAATTAGTTAAACCAATTCACCAATTAACCAAAGTAAGTGGACAATATCATAGATGGATATATGCTCAATCTACTACAATGAGAAATATGTTCCCTCATGCACAGAATGATACGATTGCCAAAGTCCTAAGCAACGATATGGTCAAAAATGCATTGGAAAATCATAAATTCAGGGACATTGTAGTCGTGTCGCAAGTGAACACCTTAGGGATGTAAGCAACTTGTTTACTGCTCTGCAGATGCTCAAGGATTATGTGACAAGGTGGGAGTGAGTTCTAAGTCATATAGTATGCTCTATCAACAATTGGATACAGGTTTTAATCAAGTCTTGAAAACTAAGTGAGTAATGCCTCTACCAAAACCATTTCACGTGAAAAGGCTCGAAAATAACTAAATGAGAAAGTTTTAGGACTAATTGGTAAGCCAACGCATTTGGAAAATACACACATATTGAAGTATGGTTCCAAAGAAGTTGAATTTATATTGAATGCATCGTATTAGATATATGTAGGGTTTAGATTGCTATGGTTAAGTTCTACAATATGTATATGGAAGAATGTAGAGGCAAGTCCTCAAACTTGATGAGAGTGGGATTATTAAGGAGCAAAAACTTGAATGTGTGAGTATAACACTTATGAATTGAGCATTGGATCCCAACATTGATGAAAACCATCGTTTATATGTCAATGTACAATCAGAGAATGAAATATGATGACTTGCAGCATTTGAAATACCAAAGGAGGACCATGAAGTACTTAAAGTTTTTTTAAACCTCACTAATGTACCTAGTGTTATTCAACAGCAAAATAATGGAGAAATTTTACACATCAAGGAGTTTGGGGACTATCAAGTTGAATGGAATCTTGTAGATGATTTAAAAACATTGAAGCGTAAGTTTGGTTTATCAAATGCAACGAATGCAAAATTTCTATGCATATACTGCATGCAAACTAGGAAGAAAGGGAAAGATGGAAAGAAAGAATGGCTTGCGAAGGCAAGAAAACAAGATGCTCCAACACGTGATCAAAAAATCATGAGAAATGGAATGCTAGTTCCAATGGATCCAAACTGGTGCCCTATTTTGGAAATACCACTAACAAGGGTTCACTTTCGCACATTGCATTGTTTGGTTAGAATAATTGAGAAGCTAGTATATGAATGTATATGCTTTGCATACAAGATGTAGCCTATGTCAGAAGTTGATGCTACATGCAAGAAGGTAGAACAAGTCCTCTCTGAAGTTGGATTGCACAGGGACCAAGTAGAAATAAAAAAGGATGATAAAAAATCGGGAAAGAGTGAAAATATCCCTTGTAAACCATGCTTTGGTGGACCCAAGGCTAGGAAGTTTATATCTCCACCTCGAGATGAGGAAGGCAACATACTTGGAAAACAACCAGAGAGGTATGAAGCATGGAAAAAGTTGCATCTTGCTGTTCCGGATTGGAGCAATGGGGGATGAAAAAAGATTGCAAAGTTTCCAATATTTCACGTACTTTGGTTGACAACACATTTAATATGCAGTTGCGCATAGCCGATGGTGAGTTTTTTTGTTATCAGTAGTGAAGTATAATCGAGTTTATGTATTTTCAAAAAGTGATTAAACCATCAATTTTATGAATCAAAATCTAGTGAAACTTGACCCACATGCCAGGCATCATAAAAACTCATGGATATTAAAATATTGGTCCATTAGAAGCCTTTGGAGACACTATCCAGAGGCTCACATCTAGGGCCGTGAATCTAGGGATTTAGGCCCCAGACACCAAGTCTCCGGACAAGTGCCCTAAAGACTTTTGATTAAGCCTTTTTTTTTTTGGGTAGTTGATGTGTCATAGAGGAGTCCACGTGTAAAATTTCACATCAATCAGATCACTGGTCATATTTTTCCAAAGCTGAGTTTTCTTTCCTAGAAGACATGGCATGCACCAAGAAAGTGGCTCAGAGACACCCCCTAGAAATCTCATGCACAGGTCACATCCCTTAGCTCCACCACCACCACCACCACCACCACCACCACGCTAGCATCGCAAACGTCGATGGAGGCTAGGCACATTGGCTCTTTGTGAGATTTTCCATTACCAGAAGACCATGCACCTCGTGATACCAAAGGCTCCATTTCAGAAGCTAGTGCAGGAGATTATGAATGGCATAATGATTAAGAACAACAAGAGGCACTTCCTGGATGAATCAGCTTGCAAGAACCTGATCGCTAGATTTCCCATGCCCTCCTTGCACAATAGGAAGCTATCAAACCTTACCTCATCAACTTGTTCGGAGACTCGGTCTATGCAGCAGTGCATGCAAGGAGAGTCACTGTCACCGATAGGGATTTGTGGATAGTGAGGTTCTTCCGACGATGGAAGGATAGTCCTCATGGGGATCAACAACATTAGGGGTGTACTACTAAAACATTTACGGAATGTAGGTTCCAAATAGATTTTGTAAAACCCTAGTTGTATGGATCCTATGTAAAATATTATGAATATGAATACAATTTTTTTGGCGTATCTTATTTTTGTTTATTCCCTTGTTATGTGTTTTATTTATGTCTTTGAGTTATTGTTATATGCATTCAAACGAATACATAGTGCACAAAAACTCAATAAAGCACTACGTATTAATTTAGGATACAAATCCTGTTACGTATAAATTTGATAAAAAATGTAACATTCAAGTAAAAAACAATAATAAATGACATGTATGACAAACTACATTGCACGAAAATTCAACAAATATCGGTTTTCATTACTTCAAGATAAGATTACAAAGTGAAATATATTGGTGATGAGATATCATTTGGCGATAAGTACATCTACTCTCTACTAGGCTTCTTCGAGCTACACTCCCCATGGTTAGAGCTATTCTTTATCATAGGTAGCAATACATTTTGTCCTAGTAGTTCCTACCTAATGACATTGGGGCCTTCGCTAGTGCCCTCAACTTCAGGAAGTTCTCAGTAAAAGCCGTAGAGCATGTCTTATGAAATACAATACTTTCACTCACAAGCTGTCCGATATACTCCTTCAATACCGAGTCCTGCACCCTTCCTTGGCTACTAGATCGGCTATCTTGTCTAGATGAAAATTCATCTATATAGACAATGTCCTACATCACACGAGCTCAGTGTCAGACTCACTGTGTCAGACTCACTATGCAAGGAGTGTGCTAAAGATATATACATCGGATTTGCTCACAAATTTACCAATAGGGCCTCTAGGGCATCGGGACCATTGGGATTAATTTTTGTTGGGATCAGGCTCCTAGAGAAGCCCTGGTCGGAGGCTCGCGCCTGGGGGCATGAGTCTGCAGGATCGGGCCCTTAGAGAAGCCCTAGCTGGAGGCTCGCATTTAGGGTCATGAGTAGACTTATGCCCCCAAACGTGAGCCTCAAGCTAGGTCTGCTCATGCCCCCAAATGCGAGCCTCCAGCCAAGGCTTCTCTAGGGACGCGATCTTGGCAAAAATTAATCCCAATGATCTCGATGCCCTAGATACCCTACCGATAAATTTGCACGTGAATCCAATAACATTAATCTGATAGTATTACCTTCTCTCCATCATCTATTTGCTACTATAATGAAGCATCCATGTCTACTCCTGCAACTCGGCCACCCTCGTCTCTCTCTTGGGAAGGTACTATGTAGTCGGGGTCGAGGTCCAAAAATGCTTTCTTGCAACCACTTGAATACCTCATCTGAGATATCATACCGTGGCACCCCATCCTCAATGTGATCTTGGATGCTCACAATGGTAGAGATGTCATCGAAACTTGTGCCATTATATTGAGCCACCTCATCAACATGTGCTAGGGTATCTTGTATATCAAAATCTATAAAATGATCAGGTGCATCATGCACCATGTTATGATATAGTTCTTCTTCTCTTATCTCCAAAATTTCTATTACATCGTGCATTCCATCCCCTCGATGATGATAGTATGGAGAGAAGTGAGGGGTGGCTCATTGCTTGTCGGCATCTCATCAGGGCAAGGAGTTGGTTGCACAATGGCTAGGCTTTATGTTGCCTCTACTCTAGGATCAAGTGTGATCTCTTCAGGCTCCCTCTCAAAATACTCTAGCTGTGGTCAAGACACTGGATCGATCTCTTTGTCACTGTCCTCTTGCACCTCAGTGCACAAAACATATATGCAAAGTGCTGCATCACTCTCAATGAGATCCATCGTGGTGTGGTCTTGGGATGATGTGGGCACTGCTCTAGCACAGAGATGCTACCCCACATGCACAAGGACTCGATTAATCACATTTTCATGGATCGATCTAGCACATAAACTATATAAGAAATCTATGGGGACCCATCTAAGAGTAGAGTCTAGAATAGAGCAAGTGAGAGGGTTTGTTGTATCACAAAATGATGCCACTATACTAGAGCTAGGGTCTATAGTGCAAAGTGAGTTATCTAGACTCAAGGTCATGCAAAACCTAGGGTATATCTAGTCTCCTATGTGTACATAGCGTGTTGAGCTAATCCATGCGGTGAAGGTGGGAGTGGTAGCCATGGCACACAAAGAGAGAAGGAAGAAGGACACAAGTTTAGGGAAGTAGAGAATGAAAGTGAAAATGAGTTTGGAGTTATAGATTTTATGTATCTAGGGTTTTAAATAAGGGTTCTTTTTAAACCCTAAAGTTTCAAATTAACACTCTTATCTAAGTTTCTTTATTTCAATACTTTAAAGTCACCATTAAAATTACTCATACAAATAAACACTTCATTCTACATTATTATATCCTCAAATATACTTGGATCACTAAGTATATTCAAGTCCAACTAGAGAAAACATAGATTTTTTTCAAAAAATATATTCTAAAAGACCTTCAAAACCCTTGGATCCAATTTAATATTTAAATTTAAGAAATAAGTAGAAGAGATGAGCTATAATATATCATTATGCAAAGACAATATTGCATAGATTATAGAACTCAAACTTGCAATTTAATTTATGATTTCAACTAATACGATTGACTAATTACAATATGTATGATTAGTAAACTAAGATTATCTAAATTGAAAGTACTTAGAATTTTTTAAAATTTTATATTCATTCTTTATTTTAAAAAATTACAAGGATTCCACTATCTCAAGGATATGTGGAGAAGCACATTGTTTACATGTCATGGATTGCTCACTATGAATCCCGACTTTTCTATTATCTAACTTGAAATAGAAGTTGCAGAGGGGCTCATTGGACATTAATTGGATTTCTTGTCTTAGAAAAGAAATGGGCCAATGGCTCTCTGTGCTGACCACAAAAGGATTATGACCATTCCACAAGATAACCACATCTATGAGAGCTATATATGTCTCATCTTGGGTATCTTGATCTAAGCTGATCCACTCCCCTAGCAAAATTCGCCATCTTCTATATCAAAAGCGAATGCACAGAGTTTTTCTAACGATGAAATACCTGTAATAAAAACAAAAATAATAAAATTCTACCTTTCCAATGTTTGCTAGGGTCTACAACATCCTTACGCGTGACCTTGAAACTCCCTCGAGTACTTGGGTGCATCAAAATCCAATTCAACTTATGGTACTTATCACAAATCTAATTACCGCCACTATCTTTTCTATTGAAGACCTCCACTCCAAGTATGTTACTGATGTTTTTCCTCTATGAAGACATCTATAATAACCAAATAGAAAATTTACCTATCAGCATGTGTATAATTTGCAAATGTTCTCTTTAAATGAAATGAAAATTAAATGGAGCAATTTTTAAAAAAAATTGTACCTGTAATTCTTTTCATAAAGAAGCCAAGATATGTTGAACAAGAAGTTGACTTATAACAAGACCATTGTTCCTTTAGTGACAAATTCCTAGAGTACAAAAAAAAAAAACTCAGGTCAAAGCATACATATAACTTACATAGGCTTTGTCCAAATGAGTTGAAACTTAACCATGGAGCAACAAAAAAAGTAACAATATACCTATGGCTCTCTTTGCAAAGAAGCCCAAAGATGTTGAAGAATTTGAGTTCTTAAAAAATCATTGTTATCCACCCTGAGAGACTGTTGGAGTACAAAAAAGAAAGTAAACCTCAGTATGCATATAATTTGCATACATTTTGTCCAGACGAGATAAAATTTAACTATGGAGCACCAAAAAAACAAGACAACATACTTGTAAGTTTGTTTACAAAGAAATCGTAATATGTTGAAGAAGAAGTTAAGTGTTCAAAAGATCATTGTTCTTAACTGTAAGAGACTCCTAGAGTACCAAAACAAAAGAAATTACATGTTAGAGAATGCACATAACTTGCACAGGTTTTGTCCAAATGAGATAAAACTTTACCGTAGAATATCCATGGAAGAGAACAATATACCTGTAAAGTTTTGTGAAGAAATCTTAGGATTTTGGTAGAACAAGATCTGCTCTCATAAAACATGTGAAACTCACTTTGTGTTTGTGTAGAGGAAATGAAATTTCACAGGGTTACAGATAGGGCAAGCAGCAATGAGCGTTATAAGATTTCGTCAGGAAAGAAGAAGCGGGAAAAGAGATATGATAAATTTGAGTTTTGCCTAAGAAAGAGGGGAAATTTGAAAAGGGGAGAAATGAAAAGTCAAACATAAGAAAATAAGAAAATAAAAATTCGAGTCACAAACTTCTAAGAAGTGTCAGCATTGTATTTCTCACATTTTTTCTTATTTTATTATTGAGGGAATATTTAGGCCAAGATATGGCTAGAAGATTCATGTTACATGAATCTGGAATCCTAGCTCTCTCATTAGTTAGGCCTATATTTGTTTATTCACTCCTTAAGGGGCAAAAAAGAGAGTCCATATTTCTCCTAGTGAAAGATGTTAATAGATAGACAAGAAAAATGGAGAGAAACATTGTAGATGGGGAAGGACAAGAAGAAGGAGGGGAAATGACATGATCTTCAATGAAAGAACAATGAGTAAAGATAGGAATTTGAGGAGCACCCTGAGGTTGGAAGAGAAGGGGTAAAATGACCCAGGGGTTAGATTGATAAAGGGAAATACTGGAGGGGGAATATAAGTGTCATACCTATGGGCCATCTATTGATAATGAGATAAAGAAGGTATTGATGGACCTAAAGTGGATCTATGATGATAAGCTTTTAAAAAAAGAAATCTAATGGAGGTTGCTTAGAAGGATAGACTAAAAGATCCACCCTCAGCTGGTTCATGTTTTGTGGATGAATTGAAGCTTTGATTTGTCTTTGATTGAAAATAATAAAGTCAATCATTGTATTCCACGAACTCTCAGGACAATCAGTTACTTTGGAGGGATAACACTAAAACATCTCATCTATCCGCAACTCCAAATTTCTGACATACAAAGAAGATTGTAATACCAATCCCCAACATACCAAGCTAAATCTTCATCGTTTGGAATTAGCAAATCACCTCACAAATGCATATAAGATAGAAGCATAGTATCTAAAGCTACAAAGTCTTCAAAAACCATTTGGACTAATTCAATCAACAAGTTAGAAGACCAGCAGTCCCCACTCCATCCATCCTCTAGGAGAGGTAAATTCATTGTTGAAAGCTTTATGTAAAAGGCCAACTTCTGCTGTTGATAATGCACGAAAAATGAGTGATCTGGAGGAACATATTCTTGAAACTGCTCAAATGAAGACAACATCAAATCCATTCGAGACTGAAGTCTTTTCACTTTAGCCTAAAAAACAAAGGGCATAATGTGGCTTGTCTTTGAAGAATTGCTAAGTTTGCAGTGGACAAAGAAAGAACTGGTTGTACATGACTCTATGAAAAAGAGTGAGACTAAGCCAACTGATACCTGAGTTGCTAAATCTGAGCATTGCTCTGTTCTAAGACAATTGTAGTGGATTAAGCTTCTTTGTTTGGGTAGCTATCACAACCTTCATCTCTTCAACCTCCTTTTGTAACCTATCCCTCCCAAATGAGCTATCAAAGTAGAGATTTTATCTTTCTGTGTATCCATGACCTTAGTTTACTACCCCATTTTTATACAAAGGTAAAAAAATTTCTCTTGAGCAAAAGCCAACTTAGTATTAGCTTTATACAGCTTGTCTTTATACTATTGGACTTCTTCATAAAACGAAGAAAAAAGCTGTTGGATACACGTAGTAAGTGAAAGTTCAATTGAACTCTAAATATCCTTGCACAAAAAAGGAATAGCATCTCCTATTACTAGATGTTGCATAGAAGGAATAGAAATGTTGTCCAGCATACCATCCCCTATGAGCTTTGAAAAGATTTAACATTTGAAGGAAGGTAGGCAGTGTGCTACAAGATTGAGTAGGAATTGTAGCTAGGACTAGAGGAGTAGGAATTGTCACTAATTCAACATAAGTTACTCATGAATATATGTGTGCATCACGTGGGTTCAAAATAAGGTATTTTTAAAATACAATTTTTATATGTATTTTACATACCAAAGGGTGTAATAGAAAGGGATTATTTATGAATTGAATAGAAAAGGGTTATGTTTTATTCAAGAAAAACTCACAGATAAGGATATTTATAAGTAAGCCTTGAACGCACGTGATGTAGAATATATATATATAGTAACTTCCCCGAGTTTAAGATGTAGAAATCCACAAACTCTTCATTGTAGTGTGGAGCTATTACTACAAAACTATCAGCAATACAAAGTGCATTAATCAAAGCATCATGATGCTAATTCGAAAAGGAAAATGCGTGTATTAAATGCTACTTGGTGTAGTCACAAGAGTCGAATTTAACCATTAGTATACAGGATATGAGCATTTCATTGGAGCATCATGATGACAGTCACATGTCCAAATGTGAAGAGGCTATTAGATATGCTCAGTGCCCCATCCTCGTTAGGTGCCACCAATGATCCAAAGTGCTCTAAGTTATAAAGGAAAAATTATGAGGAGAAGTCATGTGTGAGCATGAACATTGGTTGGATCCTAGTTTGTATGGTAGATGAGATCTATGGATTGGATGGAAAAAAGATAATCTTTTGTGCATCTAAGATTTGGATTAGATAGAATAGTTATGTTGGTAGTAATGCAAGATGCAATGCATTGAGTTGGGGGGAGTTATCACAAGCACTCCTACTTTGGGGTCCATAGGCAACAGAAATGGCCGCTAGCTAGAGGGGTCTTAGGGGGCTAGTAGCCACCTTAGTAAGGCTTTGGGGACAATGCCCTCGGGCGCGATGATAAAGAGAATATTCCTTGAAAGATTCCTTGGCTCATAACATGGTCAAACATGCTGACTAGATGCTAACTAGACTATCTTCCAATGCTACACAAGGAAGACTCGTTCAAAACCATCAATAATCTATCACTTCCACGGAAATGTCTACTTCATCTATGGAAACAACACATGCACATGCATTGGTTCCACATCTTACTCCACACGTAGCTCCATGCCTTGCCCCATACCCTCGTCCTCTATTATTGAAGTTTTTTCCTCTTGGAGGATTACGAGGAACATTGACATTAGTGTTCGTTCCCCTATTGGGTCACTAAGCTCAAAAGTGGCATGGATGATTGCATTTAAAGCAATTTGGTCTATTGTGTTTATTCCTATTATTGTTATTTTTGTAGTTGCCTTCCAGAGGAGTGTCGGCAAGCATGACCTTAATTATTCTCATTAAAGCATCTTCGAGATCAGTAGACTTCATCATCTCTAGTTGGTCATTAACGAGCATATTTAAGCCCTGACAGAAGCACACCACTTGTTTGCTCATGGATATGTGGGGAGAGCTTCACTTAACAACCTTAATCATACAATCATTGCTTGATTTGCCATACTGGTTCCTACAATAGAGAAGTGGTTTTCCATCTGCTCAATTTAGGTTTTGGCATTAACTTCAACCTTCATTCCTTCTCCATTAAATTTAGATGGCTTAACCTGCTTGAGAAAAGTTTTTATCTCCTTTTCAATCAAGTCAATAGCAGCATGAGTTGAAGGTGTACTAGTCAAGTGTAAACCAATATTTTTTTTCATACGTTGTAATACATCAAAATTTCCACTTGATTTATCAAATTATTGTTTAGAAAACAAAATAGTTTCATCACTCTAACAAGATCTTATATTCAATGTGTTTTCATATCATCCTGGGACTTAACGCATTTAGTGCTTAAGTTTATAACATTGGATCCAAAAGTGACAATATATTGCCAAACTTAGCAAGATTCATATCCAAAAAAGAGAGTTATATTTTCACACTATTCTTGCACCACATGTTATATAGATTTTATATAAAGCTTTCCATACAAGGCCAAAAAGTTTTACATATGGGAGTTTTTGGAGGATATTTTGGCTAATTATATAACCTCAACAATGGACCTCAGATAGAGGTATGGTGGAGTAAGTAAGACTCTCCTTGCAAATATCTAGTGCTAGATATTTGTTGGATAGATTGAGAAACTCGTCAATCTTATTATTTTCAATAGATTGGCTAGTTATACTTACTTGATTTAGTCTGATATTAATCTTGGTGACACTGCAATAAACCCATTGGTTGAAGGTCATTGTCTGGCCTTCTTTGCGGACCATAGAATTATCAGAGCTTCTATGAAACATGAAGAGATGAACTAATTAAAGTCTTTCAACCCAACATAGACTCCATAAACTAAATTCTAGACCAATCGTATGGTCAACATAGACGAATAAATATATAGGCATCTAGCACCAACCTTGATATAGGGTCCATTGATTCGATTTGAATTGGTAATCTCAAAGGATAAAAATATGCTCCATGGTATGGAAAATTTCTTCACTCAAGGTGAAGCTTACTATTCAATGGTGGTAGGGTGGACCCTATGAGTCGAGGAAAACTAGCGTAAGAGCTGTCACTTGACTTTCTTAGGGTTTGGTCTTAGAACCTAGCCAATGTCAAGATTGTGGGAGAGAAGGAAGGAGTCTCACTTGTAGCTTTCTCACTTGCACAATAGGGGAATACACACGAAGGTGGAGGCTGAAAATAGTTTTACTCTTCTTAGTTGTGTAAGCCAAAAAGAACTCTAGTACAAAGAAATAGAAGAACCCTATATATGGGTCTCAAACCAAACTCAACTAACTAAGGTGCCATACTAACTGAGCCACGAACTAGAGTAGATAAGGATAGCTATCATCTAGCTATTATTCATGGGTGGTGTACCAACCGCATCTACAGCTAACAAGTCGATGATATAAATGCACAATGGTGACCCTGGCATATCACGAGTGGAGCTCGATATCTCAACACTCCCCCTAGAGCTCAATCCCAATTCCTGCACACCAACCAGGTCTCTGAACTTGCGCAGCTTCTCTGTGCCCAATGCCTTCGTGAATATGTCAGCTACCTGATCCTCTGTGCTGACATAAACTAGATCAATAAGACCTAGTAAAACCCTCTCCTGCACATAGTGATAATGCACCTCAATGTGCTTTGTTCTAGCATGATAGACTGGGTTATTTACCAAGTGTATACTACTCATGTTGTCACAATAAATGACAACTGGCCCATCTATAGGTTGATGGATATCATAAAGTAGCTTATGCAACCAAGCTACCTCACATGCAGCCATTGCTGCACCCCTGTACTCAGCCTTTGTACTCAACAAGGCAACTGTAGGCTATTTCTTGCTACTCCAAGTGACTGCAGCACTCCCAAAAGAGAACACATATCCACTAGTAGATCGTCTATCACAAATACTACCAGCCCAATCAGCATCAGTGTATCTATGCAACTGTATCTGAATCCCAGTCTCATAAAATAGTCCATACTGCAATGTGGACTTCACATACCTGAGTATGCGTCTAGCAGCATCCAAATGTGGTTTCCTTCGAGCCTGCATAAACTGACTTACCAATCCAACAACATAGCTCAAATCTGGCCTGGTAATAGTCATATAAATCAAACTTCCTACTATAAGTCTGTACATAGTAGGGTCTTCCAGAAGCTCACCTGCATCTGCGCTTAGCTTCACATTCCGCTCCAAAGGAACTAAAATAGGCTTACAGCCTATCATCCCATATTTGGATAGCATGTTCAATCCATACTGCCTCTGCAAGAGCTGCATCCCACTTGGTGATCTAATCACCTCAATGCCCAAGAAATAACGCAGCTCTCCCAAATCCTTCATCTCAAACTTCTGCTTCAATAGCATTTTCACATGAAGGATGTCTTCATCACTATCACCTGTCATAATCAAATCATCAACATAAATGACAAGCAGCATAATACCTTTCTCTGTTTTTCTCACATAAAGTGAGAAATCTGCCTTGGAAATCTGAAAGCCCATAGTGACAAGAGACTGTCCTATCTTGTCAGACAATGCTCTAGGTCCTTGCTTCAAGCCATACACGGCTTTCTTCAACCTGCAAACAAACTCAGGATGAATAGCATGCACATAACCTGGTGGTTGCTCCATATAGACCTCTTCTTGCAAATCACCACGCAAGAAGGCATTCTTTACATCCATCTAATGTAAAGACCATCCCTTTGATATAGCCATAGCAATGAATGCTCTTACGGTTGCCATCCTTGCAATCGGACTGAATATTTCTTCATAATCAATGCCATATGTCTGTGCATACCCCTTGACTACTAATCGTGCCTTGTATCTGTTCTTCAGAGAACCATCTGCATTGTGCTTCACCTTATAAATCCACTTATAGCCAATTACATTCTTATCTTTAGGCAAAGGTACCAATTCCCATGTAGCATTTTCTTCCAAGGCATCCATTTCTTCATCCATGGCTTTCTCCCATTTTTCTTTTCCCATGGCTTGCTCAAAAGAAGTGGGTTCTGGTTCCTATATCACTTTGACCATATAGACATAGTGAATGGCTGTAAATCCATCATATTTCAGCCTATCCATAGGATACCTAGCTCTGGTAGACCTGCGCAAAGTAGGTTCACTCCTAGGTGCTCTCAAAACATCCCTGGTCTTTCTTACTCTAGGTGTAACAATAGAAGGAATACCCAACTCATCATCAATGCTTTGTTCTGAGCCACTGGATTCACCATCCACATAAGAGTGACCTGCATTCACATCAAACATGGGCTGATCTACCTTCTCTTTTCCTTTTCGTGAAACCTGCATACCACTATCTGCATTGTTTTGAGGAGATTCTCCTGATCTCAATCTGCCTATCCATGGCGAAGAATGTGAACCACTGCTAGAGGACACTCCAGGTCCACTAATATTTTGTGACTGTTGCTGTGAATTCTGTGCAGCATTACCATTTTGTACATCTACATCATCAATCACATTTGGGTTTATACCAGCTACTCATCTCATCAAAAACAACATCTTTGCTCACTGTAAACTTACGAGTAGAAGGGTTATAGCATCTATACCCTTTCTGCTTGTAGAGAGTAACCAATACAGATGCACTTCTCAGCTTTTGGATCCAACTTGGATCTCAACTCATTTGGCACATGAACATAGGCAATGCAACCAAAAATTTTCAAATGAGAAATATTTGGTTTCCTACCAGTATACCTCTCCTCTGGAGTTATCCCATGTATTGCTACAGTGGGAGTCCTGTTCATTATGTAGACTGTTGTAGCAACTGCTTCAGCCAAGTAAAAATCTGGCAAGTCTTTTTTGTTGAGAATGGCACGAGATACCTCTCCAATATGCCTGTTTTTCCTTACTGCAATTCCATTTTGTTGTGGGATATGACTGCATGAATATTGCTGCTTTATGCCATGCTCTTACAGGAACCTCGCAAACTCAGAGGTACTCTCCCCCTCCATTTGACCTTAGGCATTTTATTTGCAGGTCTGTTTCTTTTTCAACTATAGCTTTAAGAGTTTTGAAATGCCCAAACACTTCACTTTTCTTTTTCATGAAATACACCCAAACTTTTCTGCTATAGTCATCAATAAAAGTGACAAAATAATGACAACCTCCAATAGATGCAGCTTTAGTAGTCCACACATCAGAGTGGATTAATTCCAATGGCTTCTTACTCTCTTGAACATGTCTAGGAAATGGTTTCCTTACCTGTTTTCCAAATTGACAGGCTTCACATACATTATGCATTTCTACAACCTTGAATTTAGGCAATCCTGCAACAATATTTTGGGCTTGCATTGATTTAAGTCGTTGTATATTAACATGACTAATGCGTTTATGCCAGATGTCAATATCTGCAACTACACTGGTCCCATGTGCAAACATTGCTGCACTCAATTTAGGCATGTCTGCATCCAACGTAAACATTTTTCCCTTCTTCTTTTCTTTTGCTATCAAGCAACCTTTATTTTTCATATCCTCAACAAAGCATCCATGAGGATTAAATCTGACTTGCAAGCCCTGCTCAACCATTTGACCAATAGAAACCAGGTTCTTGGTGATATTCGGGACATGAAATACATCCGACAGGTATTTCTTTTTCCCATCATGCATAGACAAATGAATTTTTTCAATCTGCACAATAGGATGTGCAGTATCATCACCAGTCTCCACAAATCCTGATTTTTCCATTTTCCTTGCATCCTGCATCCATTCTGCATGACTTGTCATGTGGTTTGACGCACCTGAGTCAACATACCACACTTCGTTGCTTTCTTCTGCACTTGTCACAGAATTGTTCATGTGTTGCACCATAAACAAATGCTCATTTCTGTCATCACCCTGTCTACTAGAAGATGCATAATTCCCTTGTTGCAATTTTCCATTCATGATGTCATTCTACTTTTTATAGCAGTCTTTAGCCATATGACCCATTTTACCACAGTAGTAGCATTCAACATTACTGTTTGCATTTTGGCCTCTTTGCCTTCCACCACGACCTCTTTGGCTCCCCCTGCCTCTAGAGTTACCATGTTCTCCTCCATAGGACTAGTTTTCTTGAGTTTGCTGCATATTCTGATTTCTACCACGGCCTCCAGATCGGCCTCCTCTACCTCTGCCTCTACCTCTTCCAGCATTTGAGTAGAAGAGAGTTTCTTTTGAAGTTTCTCCTGAAGAAGATGCACCATCATTTCTCTGCTCCTTAGAAATTAGAAGAGCAATCAACTCCTCAAAATCAGAAAATCTTTCACGGACAGAAATGGATGTTCGGAGTTGTGCATAATCCTTTCCTAGACCATTCAAGGTCACAGAAACCAAATCATCATCTTCCACTGGCGACCCAATGGAAGTAAGTGCATCTGCAATCTTCTTCACCTTCATGTGGTAGTCATTGATGCTCATACTTTCTCTTTGCACATTGTGCAACTCTTGCTTGAGCTGCATTTTCCTGGCTTGCGTATTTGTGCTATACATTTTTGACAAAGTATCCCATGCCTCCTTTGGCGTACTTGCATCCTGAATATGCACAATCATAGAGTCTGAAATACTGATAGACAGCCAGTACATAACTTTTCTGGCTCTCTTATGCCATCCTTTAAATGCCTGCATTTGCTGTTGATTGGGAACATCAGGAAGAACTGGTTCTTCTTCATTTCCTACAATGAATTCCCAATATCCTTTTCCCATAAGGAAATTCATCATTCTAAACTTCCATGCTTGGAAGTTATTCTTGTCAAGCTTTTCAGTGACAATCTGTGAAAGAGAATCAGACGCCATTACAAAACACTGCAAAAAATTCTGTCACTGCAAAAAACACAGCTTCAGTCTCACAAGGGCAAATCTGCAAAACTGACGAAAGTGGTATTTGACCACACAATCACTTCCTAGTGACGATTTTACATCAACAGGCAACAAGGATGATTTTGTAACTCCCAATATCTCTGCGCACAGGCATACGATGCAATTTCTACGGTAACTTTTCACCGACCTATAGAACAGTGGTCGCATAGCAAAAAAAAACAGGGCCTTTTCCTGAGTGTGTACGAAAAACTTCCACCTCCAAAACAGGCCTTGAAATGGCCTCAAATAAAAAAAAACAGGGCAACTAAGGGCTAAAGCCCTAACCCGCAGCATATACTGCCCTCTTGCTACATAGCGAAGGGCGTCTCAATCTAAGACAATGCACTCTAAATGTAGGCAAACCTGTAACCAACCCTTTGGACTGCATTAATTTTAGCCTTTGTACATTTGCATGTCCAATGCGTTTGTGCCAAATTTCAATATCTGCAACAACACCTTTTCCTTTAGCATACATAACATCATTCATAGTAAGAATTCCAGCATCTAGAGTAAACATACGTCCAACTCTACTTCCCTTTGCAACTAACCTGCATTTGTCATTGAAGTCTTCTACAAAGCAGCCCTTTGCATTAAATTTGACTTGCAACCCTTGCTCTACCATCTGACCGATTGACACCAAGTTCTTTGTAATAGATGGCACATGTAATACATCTGAAAGACTCTTTGTCTTACCATCATGCAAGGACAAGAGAACTTTTTCAATGTGTAAAATTGGGTGGCATGAATCATCACCCATCTGCACATAACCTGCATTTTGCAAATACTGCATCTCTCCAAACCATTCTGCATGGCTGGTCATATGATTGGATGCACCTGAATCAACATACCAAACATCATCATATGTCCCCTTTCCTGTAATAGCATTTAGCATATGCTGCATAACAAACAGATATTCATTTTTGTCTTCATTCTGTCGTGAAGACGATGCATAGTTTTCTTGCTGCAACTTACCACTGTGAATATCATCTTTCTTAGCATAACATTGGGCTGCAATATGACCTGTTTTGCCACAGTAGTGACAGACAATACCAGAGTTGTTAGAACCTTTGTTCTGCAATCCACCTCTTCCTCTAAAGCTCCCCCTACCTCTAAAGTTACCACGACCTCCTGAAACCTGTCTATCGCCGTATTGTTGATTCAATCTTTTTTGCTGGTTGTCACTACCACGTCCTGTACCACAGCCTCTTGAAGAAAACTTGCCATGTCCCCTTCCTGAAGTGGAGTAGAAAGCTTGGACCTGTTCACCACTTCTTTTAGATGTCTCACTCTACATGTTAATCTCTTCAGTGATCATAAGGGAGACCAACTCATCGAAATCTGGAAACAGCTTTATGACATATACGGAAGTTACAAAAGACTTCCAAGCCTTTTCATTGTTAAGTCCCCCAAGGTAGACGACACCAAATCATCATCATCGGGCATTGCATCAATCGCCGCCAAGGCATCTACAATGCTCCTTACCTTTAATGCATACTCATTGATAGACATCTTCCCTTTGTTCAATGTATTCAACTCTTGCTTGAGTTGAATCTTTTGTACCTTTCTATTTACGAAAAACATACTTTCAAGTATGGTCCAAGCTGCATATGAATTCTTTGCATTTTTTATATGTCCCAGCATATTATTGTCAATTATTGCAGAAAGCCAATACATGACCTTTTTGTCTTTTGCATTCCATTCCTTCCGTGCCTTTGTCTCTTCTGTAGTTGGAGGATCACTCACCTCCGACTCCTTTTCTTCACCTGACACAAACTTGTAGAGGCCTTTTCCAATAAGGAAGTTCATGACACTGAACTTCCATGAAGGGTAGTTGTTCTTGTCGAGCTTCTCAATGATGGGGTTTCCACTGTTCTCTGCCATTATCACAAAAATAATACCAAACAGTGAGCAAATCTTCTACAACCCTCGACCTGTAGTGCACATCAATACACCAAACAGCCTTTTTCACTGTCTGCTCAATAATACATGCAATCTGCAACCAACTTGCAGATAAACCTTGTGTTTATTTTCTGGTAAACACCTTTGAACTTACAGATCTGAAATTTGTAACCTGTGCATCTGTATACGGCAGACACAGCTAAAATTGTAGGGTATCTCGAACTGCTGTCCGCAACCTTGCGGCTCTAAAACAAGACCTGAAATAACCTCGGATGGCCAAAATAGCAGCTGACAAAGCCCAAAAGGGCTGATCAGCAAAATAGACAACGCTCTTCACACACACAAAATCTCACTGCAATCTGAGATTTTTGCTCTGCCCTACTTCTGGTGCCTCTATAGGCACTGTCCAAGAGAAAGAGTGGAAGAATGGAAGAGCTTCTTACCCGTGGCTTGCTTGCTTGAACCTTGCTTCTTCTCCTTCACTTCAGCCTTCGAAATCAACCTCTCTCAGTGGCTCGGCTTTGATACCATGTCAAGAATCATGTGGTGGGGGGACTTGCTCAAGATGTTGCACCGAACACACACAGAATGCACAAGGAGAAGCTCACTCAAGAGGCAAGAAGAGATATGGAGGCCAAAACGTTTTCTTGCTGGTTTCTTCTTCTTATTCCACATACTTTACAATATACACAAAGTATAGATAAGATACAACATAAAGGAAAGTGGCCTACTAAGTAAAACAATGTATAACCGACTACACTAGTCGACTGGCGCTATAACTATACCAGCTGTAAATAGGTGTAACAACCTGAATATAATAAGTAATGAGTCAATGGTCATGCGAGAGTCATAATGACCACTGACGTGCTATGTGTAGAAGTGTGGATCCATCTAACCAGGCGGTCCATCATTAAAGTCCGCATCTGTTGAGCTTGTCATCTCAACAACACATATGTAGGATGCTCTAAATCCTCATAACCTACTGGCTGCTCCATATACACTTCTTCTCGCAATTCACCATGAAAGAAGGCATTCTTAACATCCATTTGCTGCAAAATCCAACCTCTGGCTGCTGCCAAGGCAATCACACACCTAACAGTTGCCATCCTAGCAACTGGATTGAATGTCTCTTCATAATCTATGCCATTTGTTTGAGCATAGCCTTTTGCAACCAGCCTAGCCTTATACCTGCTAACTGAACCGTCTGCATTATGCTTGACTTTGTAAACCCACTTACAGCCAATAACTTTCTTACCCTTAGGTAAGGCTACCAAATCCCAAGTCTTATTGGCTTCTAATGCAGCCATCTCCTTATCCATTGTTGTATCCCAATGAGCATGACCAACAGCATCCTCAAAACAAGTGGGCTCAACATCCTCAACTAGTTTCACCATATAAGCATAATGGTGAGTTGCATAACCTTCAAAACCAAATCTTTTAACAGGGTATCTGACCCTTCTAGATCTGTGTACCACCGGATCACTCAATGGAGCCTTTACATTACTATGAGCTCTCTGTACACTTGGTGTCCTGACTGAAGGAATACCAAGCTCATCATCTAAGCTCTCCAAACCACTAGAATCTCCATCCAATCCCAAATGATTGGTAGATGCATCATTACCATCCAGTACTTTATTCTTTCCTTTGTCCTTCCTTGCAGCACTTATAGATGCACCTAAAGATGTGGGGCTACTTCTTAGTCTTCCAAACCAAGGGCTCACTGTAGGTGTAGTACCAGATGATGTTTCTGGTCCACTAAGACTCCGTGATTCTTATTTATCTTTCTATACATAGCTGTCCTGATCATTATCATCATCCAAAACATCACCAGTAGTTGTATACCAACTTTCCATCTCATCAAAGATAACATCCCTGCTCATTTTGAACTCACCTGTGAGACAGGGTTATAACAATGATACCCTTTCTGCTCTAAAGAGTTATCCAATAAAAACACATTTTTCTACCTTTGGATTAAGCTTCTTATGTAGCTCATCTGGCACATGAACGTATGCAACACAACCAAACACCTTCAAGTGTGATACATCAGGCTTCTTGCCACTAAAGCATTTTTTAGGAGTCATCCCATGAATTGCAGCTGTGGGAGTTCCGTTCATAATGTAGACAGTAGTATGGACAACCTTAGACCAAAAATGTTTGGGCATATTCTTTTCAGCCATTAATGCCCGTGCAACTTTTGCAATATGCCTATTTTTTCTTTCTGCAACACCATTTTGCTGTGGAGTATACCTGCAGTAAATTGCCTCTTTATCCCATGAGTCCTCAAGAAGCCATTGAACTCATTAGAGAGATACTCTCCCCCTCCATCTAATCTCAAGTACTTTACTTTTAAGCCTATTTCTGATTCAACAGCTGCCTTAAAAGATTTGAAGTGCTCAAACACAACACTCTTTTCCTTCATGAAGTATACCCATAGCTTCCTTGAATAGTCATCAATAAATGTGATAAAGTATTTGCTGTCACCAAGAGATACATTCTGTGTAGGCCCCCAAAAATCTGTATGTACTATATCAAGTATATTTTTGCTCACTTCTCTATCATGCGAGAAGGGTTGTCTCGCCTGCTTACCAAATTGGCATGCTTCACAGACTTTATGTAATTCTACAACTCTAAAAGAAGGCAAGCCTGTAACCAATCCTCTGGACTACATTAATTTCAGCCTTTGCACATTTGCATGTCCAATACATTTATGCCATATTTTAATATGTGCTTCTCCTTTTCCTTTAGCATACATAGCAGCATCCATTGCAGGAATTCCAGCATCTAAAGTGAACATTCAGCCAACTCTACTTCGTTTTGCAACCAACCTGCACTTATCATTAAGGTCTTCTACAAAACAACCTTTTGCATTGAATCGGACCTGCAACCCCTGCTCTACTATTTGGCCAACAGATACTAGATTCTTTGTAATGGATGGCACATGTAATACATCTCTCAGACTCTTTGTCTAGCCATCATATAAGGACAAGGGAACCTTTCCAATGTGTGAAATTGGGTGGCATGAATCATTACCCGTCTGCACATATCCTGGATTTTGTAAGTCCAGCATCTCTCCAAACCATTCAACATGACTGGTCATATGATTAGATGCACCTGAATTGACATACCATATATCATAATGTGTCCCCTTTCTTGTAACTGCATTCATCATATGCTGCATAACAAATACACGCTCATTTTTGTCTTCATTCTGTCGTGAAGACGATGCATAGTTTCCTTACTGCAATTTACCACTACAAACATCATCCTTCTTTGCATAGTAATGGACTGCAATATGGCCTTTTTTGCCACAATAATGACAAACAATAGCAGAATTTCCAGAACCTCTATTCTGCCATCCACCTGTTCCTCTAGAGCTCCCCCTGCCTCTAAAGTTTTCTTTGCCTCCAAAAACTTGCATTTCACCAAACTATTGATTGAACCCATTTTGTTGGTTATTGCCAGCACGTCCCATACCATGGCCTCTCGAAGAGGATCTACCACATCCCCTTCCTGAACTCGAGTAAAATGCTTGGACCTGTTCATCATTTCTTTCAGACAAATCACCCTGCATAGTGATCTCTTCAGTAATCATGAGAGAGATCAGCCCATCAAAATCTGGAAATGGCTTCCGTATATATATTGAAGTAACAAATGATTTCCATGCCTTCTCATTGTTAAGGCCACTCAAAGTGGATGAAACCAAATCATCATCATCTAGAATTGCATCAATCTCTAAGGCATCTGCAATGCTCCTCACCTTCAAAACATACTCATTGACATATATTTTTCCTTTCTTCAAGGCATTCAACTCTTGCTTGAGTTGAATCTTTCATGCCTTTGTATTTACTGAAAACATGCTCTCAAAAATTGTGCAAGCTGCATGTGAAGTTTCTGCATTCTTGATATGTCCCAACATAGTATTATCAATTACTGCAGATAGCCAATACATCACCTTTTTGTCTTTCACATTCCATTCTCTCCATGCCTTTAACTCATCTGCAGTCAGAGGGATATCTAGCTCTGGCTCCTTTTTTTCACCTGAGACAAACTCATAAAGGCCCTTTCCAATGAGGAAGTTTGTCACATGGAACTTCCATGAAGGGTAGTTGTTCTTGTCGAACTTCTCAATAATGGGATTTCCACTGTTCTCTGCCATTATCACAAACAAGGATATAACACAACAAGCTAGTCTTCTGCAATCTTCCACAACACGTGCACAGTAATACACCAAGCAACCTTTTTCACTGATTGCTTAACAATACATGTAATCTGCAACTTGTTTGCAGATAACCTTATGTTTGCTTTCTGTAAATACCTCAAAAAATTACAGATTCGCAATCTGTAACCTGTGCACCCACTTTCGGTCAATACAGTTGAAATCACAGTGTATCCTGAAACTGTTGTCCGCAACCTTGCGGCTCTAAAACGGGGCTTGAAACGGCCTCAGACGCCCAAAATAACTGCGGGCAAGCCCTAAAGGGCTTATCTGCAGAATATACAATGATCTTCTTGCACATCGAATCTCACAGCAATCTGAGATTTTTGCTCGACCCTGCTTCCGGTGCCTCCATAGGCACTATCCAAGAGAGAGAGTGGAAGAATGGGAGAGCTTTTTACCCGTTGCTTGCTTGCTCGAACCTTGCTTCTTCTCCTTCACTTCAGCCTTCGAATTTAGCCTCTCTCAGTGGCGCGGCTCTCATACCCTGTCAAGAATCGCGTGGTGGGGGGACTTGCTTGAGCTGCTGCACCAAACATACACTGTATACACATGAGGAAGCTCACTCAAGAACACAAGAAGAGAGATGGAGGCCAAAAAGTTTTCTTACTAATTTTTTCTTCTTCTTCCACACACTATACAATGTACACAAAGTATAGATAAGATACAACATAGAGGAAAGTGGCCTACTAAGTCAAACAGTGCATAACCGACTATACTAATCGACTGGTGCTATGTCTTTGCTAGCTATAATTAGGTGTAACAAACTAAATATAATAAGTGATAAGTCAGTGGCCATGTGAGTATCATAATGACCACCAAGGTGCTAAGTGTAGACGTGCGGACCCATCTAGCCAGGCGGTCCATCATCAACGTCTGCACCACATGTCGAGCTTGCCATCTCAACAGTGACTCTATACTACTTTATCTTTGTATTTATAATGAGAATCTTGGTGCTTGTATGGAGATGGTAGAAATCGTGTTGAGATGGCAATATCAACACATGCAAACATTGATGATGGACCACCCACCTAGATTGGTCCACATGTTTATACTTAGCATGTCAGTGGTCATTATGATTCTCACATGGCTACTAACTTATCACTTATTATATTTAGTTTGTTGCACCTACCTACAACTTGCATAGTTATAATGCCAGTTGATTAGTATAGTTAGTTATGTATTTTTTGACTTAGTATACCACTTCCTTCATATTGTATCTTATCTATATTTTGTGTACATTGTATTATGTAAGAAAGAAGAAGAAGAAACCAGCAAGAAAATGTTTTTGGCCTCTATCTCTTTTCTTGTGTTCTTAGGTGAGCTTTCTCTTGTGTATCAAGAAAATCCCCCCATCACATGATTCTTAATATTGTATCAGAGTGGTGCTACCAAGAGAGGTTGATTTTGAAGACTGAAGTGAAGGAGAAGAAGTAAGGATTCGAGAAAGAAAGCAACGGGTAAAAAGCTCTCTCATTTGTCCACTCTTTCTCTTGGATAGTGTCCATGGAGACACCAAAAGTAGAATAGAGTGAAAATATTTGATTACTATGAGATATGGTGTGCAAGCAAAGCATTGTAAATTTTGGACAATAGTCATTTTGGGGTATTCCACTAATTTTCTTGCCATTTGAGTCTGTTTTTAAGCCTCGTTTTAGATATGCAAGGTTGTGGAAAATAATTTTAGGGCATATTGCATTTTTGGCTGTGTCAATTGAAAGTGGATGGCTACAAATTTCAAAATTTCAAATCTGTAAGTTTTGAGAAGTTTGTGAGAAACTGAACATAAGTTTTATCTGCAAACAAGTTATAGATTATATGTATTGTTGAGAAGTCACAATGAGAAAATGTTGCTTGGTGTATTGTTGTACACTTATTGTGGAAGATTACACAAGACTTGCTTATAGTTTTATATTATTTTTTTGATAATGGTAGAAAATAGTGGAAACCCCATCATTGAGAATCTAGACAAGAACAACCATCATGGAAGTTCTATGTGATAAACTTTCTTATTGGAAAATGCCTTTACGAGTTTGTTTCAAGTGAAGAGATAGAGCCAGAGCTAAGTAACCATATGACTGTGGATGAATTAAAAGCATGGAAAGAATTGAATGCGAATAACAAAAAGGTGATGTATTTGCTATTTGTAATCATTGATAATACTATGCTGGGGCATATTAAAAATACAAAAACTTCAAAACAACTTGGATAAATTTTTAGAACATATTTCAGTGAATACAAAGACATGAAAGATTCAACTCAAGCAAGAGTTGAATACTTTGAAGAAAGAAAAACCCATGTCAATGAGTGTGGTTTTGAAGGTGAGGAGCATTGCAAATACTTTGGCAGCAATTGATGCAATGCGTGATAATAATGATTTGGTTTGAGTCTACTTTGGATGGCTGTAATAATGAGAAGACCTAGAAATCATTTGTCACTTGATGATCACCGAAGAGATCAACATGCAAGGTAAATCATCTAAAAGAAGTGGTGAAGAGATCCAGCTTTTTACTCAAGTTCAAGAATGAGACATGTCAGATTCTCTTCAAGAGGCTGCGGTATGGGACCTGCTGGTGATAATCAGCAAAATAGGTTAAATAAACAATTTGGTAAAATGTAGGTTTCAAGAGGCCGTGGAAACTTTAGAGGCAGGAGGAGCTCTAGAGGAAGAGACAGATGGTAGAACAAAGACTCTAAAAATTCCAGTATTTTTTGCCATTACTGTGGTAAAATAGATTATATTGCAGTCCATTATTATGCTAAGAAGAATGATATGGATAATGGTAAATTGTAGCAAGGAAACTATACATCGTCTTCACAACAGAATGAAGATAAAAAATACCATATTAGAGAATTTGGAAATCTCCCAAGTTCTACTTTTAAATAAGGAGTAAAGATTCGACCAAATGGCTAAATTTTAAACCCATATTTGAGAGTGAGACTTGGGGGGTTGTTTATATAATATCTAAGGAAATTTTTACATTCAAGTAAGGGGATAAGATTTGACCACGTGTTCAAATATTAGTCAGATTAGAAATTTCCAAAATTCTTGAATATGTGGTTAAAATGAGTGTGCTTTATGTACATTGGAAAGGTTTCATTGCCATGTATAATGTCCAGAAAAAGAGTTTATCAAATGTATTACATGTGCCATCAATCACAAAGAACCTAGTGTCTGTTGGCCAAATGGTAGAGTAAGAGTTACAGGTTCGATTTAATACAAAATATTTTTTTGTAGAAGTTTTAATGATAAGTGTAAATTGGTTGCAAAAGAAAGTAGTGTTAGTCACCTTAGATACTAGAATTCCTACTATGAATGATGTTATGTATGCTAAAGAAAAAGGAGTGGTCTCACAAACATTGAAATATGGTATAAACATATTGAACATACAAATGTGCAAAGGATGAAATTATTATAGTCCAAAGGATTAGCTAGATAGTTGCCTACTTTTAAAGTTGTAGAATTTCATAAGTGTAGGAAGCATATCACTTTGGTAAGTAGACATGAGGGTAAAACTCCCATACTGGTATGAGTGGAGTTATTATAAGAAAAATCAACCATGAATTTCATGCATGATGTACATCATGACAAAAATGCCGAAGATAAGTCTCCAACCACTTATCTACCCTTTATGTCTAGTCATCAGTCTACAAATTATAGGTTGTAGAAGGAGCCATCTTAGTACCCATGGAGATAGAAGGAGCCATCTTAGTACCCATGGAGATAAATACCACCTATCAAAATTTACTCGTGAACTTGGTATCCCTATCATGTACAATTACATGTGGTAATCAATGTGATCTAAATATTTTCTCCATGAACTAGCTAGCCACCTTTTTGCATGACAGAGATGTGAGCACAAATATACTTGATATTGTACATACAAATGTCTAGGGGCCTACATAGAACATCTCTTAGTGGCAACAAATACTTTGTCAAGTTTATTGATGATTATTTAGGGAAGTTGTGAGTATATTTCATGAAGAAAAAGAGTGATGTATTTGAGCATTTCAAAACTTTCAAGTCTCTTGTTGAAACAAAAATAGGCTTGAAAACTAAGTGCTTGAGATTAGATAGAGGGGGAGATTACCTCTCTAATGAGTTTAGTGGTTTCTTGAGGTCTCATGGGATAAAGAGACAATTTACTTGTAAGTATATCCCACAAAAAAATGGGATTGCAAAAAAGAAAAATAAACATACTGCAGAAGTTGCACTGGTATTGATGGTTAGTTGAAAACAATATTAAAAAAAAAACTTGGTCTAAAGTTGCTCATACTACTATCTATATTATGAATAGAACTCTCACATCTGCACGTCATGGGATGACCCCCAAAGAATTCTTTGCATGCAAGAATCTCAATATGTCACACTTAAAAGAGTTTTGCTATATTGCATATGTTCATGTGCCACATAAGCTACAAAAGAAGCTTGATCCAAATGCCAAACAATGTATTTTTATTAGATACTTTTTAGAAGTAAAAAATACTATATTAGAGAATTTGGAAATCTCTCAAGTTTCACTTTTAAATAAGGAGTAAAGATTTGACCAAGTGGCTAAATCTTAACCCCATATTTGAGAGTGGAACTTAGAGAGATTGCTTATATAGTATTTAAGAAAAATTCTATTTTCAAGTAAGGGGATAAGATTTGACCATGTGTCCAAATATTAATCACATTAAAAAATTTTAAACTTTATGAAAATTCCCAATTTTTTGAATATGTGGTTAAAAATGGTATTATTGTTATAACCCTATCATCATAGGTGAGTTTAGAGCGAGTAGGGATGTTATTTTCGATGAGATGAGTAGTTGGTATGCATCAATGGTGATGCATTGGATGATCATGATAATTATATGCAAAATGAAAAGCAAGAATCATGGAGTCTTAGTGGACCAAAAACATCATTGAGTACTACATCTAGAGTTAGCCCTTGGTCTAGGAAACTAAGGAGTAGCCCCACATCTTCAAGAGGATCTACAAGAGTCACATGTAAAGACAAAGGGAAGAAGAAAGTATTGGGTGGGAATGATGCATCTACTAGCCATATGGGATTTGATGGGGATTCTAGTGGTTCAAAGAGTTTGAATGATGAACTTGGTATTCTTTCAATGAGGACACCAAGTGTACAGAGAGCACATGATAATGTAAAGGCTCCACTGAGTGATCTGATGGTACACAGGTCTAGTAGGGCCAAATACCCTGTTAAAAGATTTGGTTTTGAAGGTTATGCAACTCCCCATTTTTCTTATATGGTAAAGGTAATTGAGGATGTTGGGCCTACTTGTTTTGAGTATGCTATTGATCATGCTCATTGGGATGTAGCAATGGATGAGGAGATGGATACATTAAAATCCAATAAAACTTGAAATTTTGCACCATGTTTAAGGGAAAAAAAACTATTGGATGTAAGTGGGTTTACAAAATCAAGAATAATGTAAATGGTTAAGTTAGTAGGTATAAGGCTATGATGATTGCAAAAGGCTATGCTCAAATATATGGAATATATTATGAAGATACATTTGGCCCAATTGCTAAGATGGCAACTCTTAGATGTGTGATTTCTTTCATAGTAGCCAAAGGTTGGAATTTATAGTAAATGGATGTCAAGAATGCCTTCTTGCATGGTGAATTGCAAGAAGAGGTGTATATGGAGCAGCCAATAGGCTATGAGGATTTAGAGCATCCCACATATATATGCAAGTTAAAGAAAGTGCTCTATGGGTTGAAGTAAGCACCTAAAGCATGGTCTAATAAGATCAAATAGTGTCTTGTTAACATTGACTTTTATGTTTCTGATGCTGACCACTCACTTTATGTGAGAAAGGGAGATGCACGCTTGGTCATCATAGTCATCTATGTCGATGACTTGATTATTATGGGTGATAAAGTAAATGAATTTTTGAAGGAGTTTGAGATGAAGGATTTGGGTGAGCTAAGGTACTTTCTTAGTATTGAGGTGATCAAATGTTATAATAATTTATGGATGTCCCAAAGGCAATATGGATTGGATATGTTATCGAAGTATGATATGATAGCGTTAAACCTCTTTTAGTGCCATTGGACCAAAATGTAAAGTTGAGTGCTGATATTGGGGATGGGATAGAAGACCCTATTGCGTTCAAGAGGATAGTATAGAGTTTTATTTACATGACTATCACAAGTCCAAACTTGAGCTATGTTGTTGGCCTTGTTAGTTTGTTTATGCAAATGCCTAGAAAGTATCATTTAGATGCAATTAGATGCACATTGAGGTATGTGAAGTCACTTTACATTATGGACTTTTTAATGATGCATGTAAGGATGTACATGCATTTGGATACACATATGTAGATCGGGCCAGTAGCATGTTAGAGAGAAGATCTACCAACAAATTTATATTTTCCCTTAACATTGCAGTAGTTACATGGAGCAACAAAAGGCAACCTACAGTTACTTTACCGAGTATAGAGGCTGAGTATAGAGATGCCGCTATGGTAGCATGTAAGGTGGTATGGCTACAAAAGTTATTGGGTGATTTGGGTATGCATGGAGATGGTCCAATTATCATTTAGTGTGACAAAATGAGAAATATACAACTAGCTAGGAGCTCAATGTTCCATACTAGGACAAAATACATTGAGGTGCACTATCACTTTGTGAGAGAGAAGGTACTTATAAGAGAGATTTACTTGGTATATGTTAGCACACATGATTAGATAGCTAACACTTTCACAAAGGCATTGGGTGTAGAGAAGCTTCAAAAGTTTTGAAGCTTACTTGGAGTTGAAAAGATACAATGGTATTGAGATGGCAAGCTCATCACATGCAAACATTGATGATGGACTACCTGGCTAGATGGGTCCGCATGTCTATACTTAGCATGTTAGTAGTCATTATGATTCTCACATGGTCACTAACTTATCACTTATTATATTTAGTTTGTTGCACCTACCTACAACTAGCTTAGTTATAGCACCAATCGATTGCTAAATTCAATTATGCACTATTTGACTTAGTAGGCTACTTTCCTTTATGTTTTATTTTATCTATACTCTGTGTACATTGTATTGTGTGAGGAAGAAGAGGAAGAAACTAGTAAGAAAACGTTTTTGGCCTCCATCTCTCTTCTTGTATTCTTGAGTGAGCTTTCTCTTATGTGTGGTGTATGTTTGACATAGCAACTCAAGCAAGTCCCCCCACCATACAATTTTTGACACTTTTACTAAAGAATGCTAATTCGAAAAGAAAAATGTGTGTATTAAATGTTACTTGGTGCAGTCACAAGGGTCGAATTTAACCATTAGTATACAGGATATGAGCATTTCATTGGAGCATCATGATGACAATCACATGTCCAAATGTGAAGAGGCTATTAGATATGCTCAGTGCCCCATCCTCATTAGGTGCACCAATGATCCAACGTACTCTAAGTTATAAAGAAAAAATTATGAGGAGAAGTCATGTGTGAGCATGAACATTGGTTGGATCCTAGTTTGTATGGTAGATGAGATCTATGGATTGGATGGAAAAAGATAATCTTTTGTGCATCTAAGCTTTGGATTAGATAGAATAGTTATGTTGGTAGTAATGCAAGATGCAATGCACTGAGTTGGGGGGAGTGATCACAAGCACTCCTATTTTGGGGTCCATAGGCAATAGAAATGGCCACTAGCTAGAGGGGTCTTAGGGGGCTAGTAGCCACCTTGGTAAGGATTTGGGGACAATGCCCTCGAGCCCGATGATAAAGAGAATATTCCTTGAAATAGTCCTTGGCTCATAACATGGTCAAACATGCTGACTAGTTGCTAACTAGACTATCTTCCAACGCTACACAAGGAAGACTTGTTCAAAAACATCAATAACCTATCACTTCCATGGAAATGTCTACTTCATCTATGGAAACAACACATGCACATGTATTGGTTCCACATCTTACTCCACACTTGGCTCCATGCCTTGCCCCATACCCTCGTCCTCTATTATTGAAGTTTTTTCCTCTTGGAGGATTATGAGGAACATTGACATTAGTGTTCGTTTTCCTATTGGGTCACTAAGCTCAAAAGTGGCATGGTTGATTACATTTAAAACAATTTGGTCTATTATGTTTATTCCTATTATTATTACTTTTGTAGTTGCCTTCCAGAGGAGTGTTGGCAAGCATGACCTTAATTATAATTGTTTTGCTAATAATTCACTTGAGCCCTTTTGGATAGGAAAGCATGTTGTTATATTGGTCAAATTTGTTATTTTGCTTGAGTAGAATGGTTACATTCTCATTAAGGCATCTTCTAGATCAGTAGACTTCATCATCTCTAGTTGGTCATTAACAAGCATATTTAAACCCTGACAGAAGCACATCACTTGTTTGCTCATGGATATGTGGGGAGAGCTTCACTTAACAACCTTAATCAAACAATCATTGCTTGATTTGCCATACTGGTTCCTACAACAAAGAAGTGGTTTTCCATCTGCTCAATTTAGGTTTTGGCATTAACTTCAACCTTCATTCCTTCTCCATTAAATTTAGATGGCTTAACCTGCTTGAGAAAAGTTTTTATCTCCTTTTCAATCAAGTCAATAGCAGCATGAGTTGAAGGTGTACTAGTGAAGTGAACTTAAGGACACTTTGATCTTTTAATTAAACCAATAGTTTTTTTTCATAGTTTGTAATACATCAAAATTTCCACTTGATTTATCAAATTATTGTTTAGAAAACAAAATAGTTTCATCACTTTAACAAGATCATATATTCAATGTGTTTTCATATCATCCTGGGACTTAACGCATTTAGTGCTTAAGTTTATAACATTGGATCCAAAAGTGACAATATATTATATTGCCAAACTTAGCAAGATTCATATCCAAAAAAGAGAGTTATATTTTCACACTATTCTTGCACCACAGGTTATATAGTTTTTATATAAAGCTTTCCATACAAGGCCAAAAAGTTTTACATATGGGAGTTTTTGGAGGATATTTTGGCTAATTATATAACCTCAACAATGGACCTCAGATAGAGGTATGGTGGAGTAAGTAAGACTCTCCTTGCAAATATCTAGTGCTAGATATTTGTTGGATAGATTGGGAAAATCCTCAATCTTATTATTTTCAATAGATTGGCTAGTTATACTTACTTGATTTAGTCTGATATTAATCTTGGTGACACTGCGATAAACCCATTGGTTGAAGGTCATTGTCTCACCTTCTTTGCAGACCATAGAATTATTAGAGCTTCTATGAAACATGAAGAGATGAACTAATTAAAGTCTTTCAACCCAACATAGCCTCCATAAACTAAATTCTAGACCAATCATATGGTCAACATAGACGAATAAATATATGGGCATCTAGCACCAGCCTTGATATAGGGTCCATTGATTCGAATTGAATTGGTAATCTCAAAGGATAAAAATATGCTCCATGGTATGGAAAATTTCTTCACTCAAGGTGAAGCTTACTATTCAATGGTAGTAGGGTGGACCCTATGAGTCGAGGAAAACTAGCGTAAGAGCTGTCACTTGACTTTCTTAGGGTTTGGTCTTAGAACCTAGCCAAGTGTCATTTTAGGGGAATGGAGATGATAATTCACCTTATGGGCAGAGGGGTTGAGTCTATCCATCCCTCGTCTCTGAGTCACTATGAAGTAACTGTAGCGAACATGCTACTTCGATCTCCATTGATTACAAAGTGATCACTTTGATTGAGTGCTAGCTATTCTATTAGCAATTGTTAGATCTGTAGGATCTCATAGGTTGATCCGCATGGATTGAGGCCAAGTGCTTCACTATAAGGTGCACCTAAGGCTACCTAGTCATATCAAAGTCAAATTATTCATGTGGAGTACCGATGGCATGAGATTGGGACAAGGCCTTGAGCAACTTCTATGTGTTACCTTTCGTATCGAGAAGTGGGTACATTACATGCATGTGCTTGTCTATATGCATGCATGTGTGTGTGTGAGCACATGCACATGCATATGCATATGCATGTGCATGTGCACATGTGTTCATGTGTATATGTGTGTGCATGCATGTGGGAGTGTATGAGTATGCACATGTGTGTGTGTGTGCATGTATGCATTTGAGTGCATGTATGTATGTGCATGTGTGTGTGCATGTGCACATGCATGCATGTGCAAGTGTGCATGCATTTGTGTTTTTGTGTCTTGCATCTCCTTCATTTTGTATGCAGCAATAATCTACACGAACCATCTTTTCTTTGATAAAGATCGCCAAAGAGATTAGTATATGGGCAACTCACAAATTTTTTATATAGAAGGAATTCAATAACTCTATGTTTTTTGTTGTTGTTTTGGACATTCTAGGTTGTTTCCATACTATGCATGGATGATGTCTCTTAGTTGGCGTTGGCTCCATGGATATTACAACTATCCACTACGAGTTCATCATATTAGGGAGGAGCTAGGGAGATATACAATGGGTGTCTTAGTTAGATAATAGATCATGCATCATTCATTGCTTGTGTTGTGTTTATGTATCATTGCACATAACTCATTGAATCATCAAAAGGACAAGCAAAACAATCTATTTTAAGAGCCCAAATATCAATTTATGGATAATTGTGTATTAGCACACAAGAAAAATGTCTCATTACTTGCAAGATTGTATAAACTTCTTATTCATGAAGTAATTTGGAATTCGGCAACTACATCAACCTCTTTCAAGAAGCAAAATGAGAGAAAGACTCTTATAGATAATGTGACGCCTGTCAAGTTTCAACGGTCTTTGTGTTTTCTATGTTTGGGGGGGAGAGGGGGGATATACTTGTAATGATATATTAGGTAGGATGCTTATGAAGCCTTGAAACGTTCAAATTAGTCTAGATAGGCCATGCCCATCTTGCGTGAAGGCTTCTTTATGAGGTAATACAAAAGAGAGATCTTAGTACCTGCTCACTATGGGGATTTGCCTAATGATGGATTTCCTTTTTGGTATTGTGATGATCATAACACCGTCCTCATCTTGGGCTATGATTCTATCTAGAAGAATGTTGTCGGGGAGTTGGAATCGGCGAAGAAAGCTACCTCGAGGCCTCTCAATAATATGCTCAATCATATAGTCTCTACTCCTTTCTAACTCACCAATGTGCACGCCACTAATTTGAAGCACATTGCCAGGGAGCACCTGTAAGCTTATGTCGTCCTTGGTCAAACCTACAAAAACAACACAATTTGTGCTCAAGGTTTATGCCACGATTGAGCTGATCAGTACACATGCAAGATGGAGCTCTGCTGGTCACCTGGTACATCGAGCTTGATGTGGTGTGCTGACGCAGTCTCGAGCCAGTCCACCTTGAGCTCGCCAACGCTGGCAATGGTAGGGAAGCGAGAGAAGCTGGCCATGATATAGCGCGCGCGTGCACAGACACAGAGAAAGAGAGAGGGAGTGTGTGTGTGTGAGAGAGAGAGAGAGTACTAAGCCAACGAATGGGGAGGGATGAGCCAGCACCTGTCCTTTTATAGTAGTCTCTCTCTCTCTCTCTCTCTCTCTCTGAGTGTCTCTGTCTCTGTGCGCCTTTGCAGGGTCTCTACTCAACCCCCATCGGGTTATTTCCTTCCCTTTCAGCTAACATTGTTCCTTTCCTACATTGTTTATCTCTGCCTTTAACGTCTTTTCATTGTCTTGTCCTTTCGAACCATCTCCTTGAGTGCATAAGAAGCCTCCATTTACTCTTCATTAACATCTGGCATCGATGTCAATGTATTCCTGGCCCTTAGGAAAGCAAAACACATGACCCTCACTGTTTTTCCTTGAATTATGAGAATAAGTAACCTTTTCTAAGACACCTCCCATCGATACAGAGAGTATAGCCTCCATGTTACTCAATTCAAATGTCTTGATGCCGCTAGGTGGCCTTTATTCCCTTGGCTCTCTCAAATATCTAACTTAATAGTCCTCCATTATGATTCATGTCCTTGTACATATCATTGGTATAAGGGGGGATGTAGCATATATTACGCTATCTCAAACATGGTGAATTGTTCCTATAAAAGGGCAACCATTTAAATCCCTTTTTCGCCACTTGGAAGCAAACACCCCTCCTTTTGGAAGCATTCACCAAGCACATACCCCTTCTTTCGGAAGCATTCACAAAGTAGTTATATCTTGTAGCTTCTTTGTGAGTGAACACACAAAGAACTAATCTCCAACACCACCAAGTCTTTTGATGGGTTCCATCTATACTCCACAAGTCTTGTTCTTCTTGTTATAGACAAAATGAAATTATGCACAACGACTGCACTCAAGTTCTATTGGAAGAATATTCAAATACCTCAGGTAGGCCTTCAAAAGTCAACAAAGTTTATCTTTTCCACCTCTTTTCATTTATGAGCATCTTATCATGTACCATCTACCAAGTGGAATCACCGTCATATTGGGGAATATGGGAATTTCCCATAAGTTTGGGACACGTGGTCAAATCTTTGGATTTGTCATAACCTGAACACTATAACTCCAAATTGAGCGCTCTATAGCTCAATAGATTCCATTTTTCAAGCTCTTTCCAATGATAGGTCACATCATATGGTTTTGAGAAACTTATGGGCATGCTATTCGAGTGCCACCTTTTTAGTATTCAAAAAATGAGAATTGGGAGATTCCCAAACTCACTAATATTGTGCATTGACCTACCATATTGACCTGTTTATGAGGCATCCTTACAACATTACTTGTATAACAATGTAATAAATCAAGCCTTCAAATAAGTTTTTTGCTTTTTTACACTCTTGCATTCCTTCACAGAGACCTCTTTGAGGAAGTCTATATGGCTGAACCACCATATTTTGCCAATGCCTAGAGACCTACTTAATATGTATGCAAATTAAGGAAAGCCATATATAGCTTAAAGTAGAGTGCTTGGCAATGGCACCACAAAAAACATGCTTATCTCTTGTAGAATAGGGTTTTTGATGCATCAAAGCTGACCACAACTTATTCGCCTTCAACATTGATTATTTCTTCCTAATCTTGGGTCTTTGTGGCAAAACAACATCCTTATTGCAACATCTTCTCTTGATGCTCTTCATTTGCAAAAGAGCTAATTGGTACCCACTTCCCCTTTACTGAGAATAGGAATATTTCTTAGGCATCGAAGTTATTCGGCTCCATCAATAAATGTATATCAATCAATTCCTTCACCTATAATTTTAATCTAGCTTCCTTGCTTTCACTCCTCTTTTTCTTACTCCCAAACTTGAGCATTTTGATGTTTCTCCATTATCCCAAGAATCAGATGCCCAAATCCTCGATCATATTCACCACCTCATAACTTCTACACATCCTGACCTTTGTTATGTAGAAAATACTCTATGCAAATACATCCAAAGACACACCCAAGATTATTGGAAAGCTGTACAATAGCTAATATGATACATCAAAGCTAGTAGCTACTTCAACCTCAAGTACCACCTTCGATTATAGGAGATGCCCTTTCTACCTATTGTGATGCTGATTGGGAGGTGATATTCTCACCAATAGATCAACTACCATCTATTTACTCCTTTTGGGTGGATCTCCTATCTATTGGAGTACCAAAAAGCAACACTCTATGACAATGTCTACCACAAAAAGTTGATGTATGTAGCTACCTCTCTTGCAATCAAAGATTGTTTATGGATCACACAAATGATGTAGGAACTCGACTTGTACAACAAATATGATTTCTTTACCATTTATTGTGACAATCGATCATGTGTCACAATAATCACTTCAAGTAATCTCATCTTTGACAAACTAAAACACATTCATTTATGCTACCATTTTGCAAAAGAATTATACGAGGAGGACTATCTTCACATTGAGCATGTGCTTAGTTCTTACAATTGGGAAAATTTTCTTACAAAAGTGAGCACGTGATAGTGGCTTGTATGAGACTTTTATAGATGTAGTATGAGAATGAGAAGAGGTGGTTTCACATTTTACATGTGTGGTAATGAGAATGAGAAGGGGTGGTTTCACATTGGGGATTTGGTAAAGAGGGCATAATGGATGTAGGAGTATATGCAGGAGAAGAGGTTGATGGAAATGGTGGATTGGAAAAGGTGGAGTTTGGAAGGTAAGGAGATGGGGAGTTCATTTGGACTAGCATGTTGCCACTTGAATCTTGGGATTGGGAAGGGTGTAAGAAGAATGTCTTGACTATGGTGTGCAGTTTGGCACACCATGTTTGAGATTATGAGTCTCCCATGCAGCACACCACAAGGTGTGCAATGGAGGAGATAGCATGGCTTCGATTGGGGAGGCTTATTTTCAGGGAAGTTACTATATGTATATCCTCTATATCACATGTGTTCAAGGCCAATTTATAAATATCCTTATCTCTGAATTTTTCTTGAATAAAACATAACCCTTATCTATTCAATCTGTAAATAACCCCTTTATATTACCCCCTTCTGTATGTTAAAAATGTATAAAATTGTATTTAAAAAACACCTTATTTTGAACCCACGTGATGCACACATATATTCATGAGTAACTTACCTGGGGGCTAATTGGTTAGCTACATGGCATGTGGTGGCAGGGAAAATTATCGTAGGGACAAGGAAGGAGGTGGTCATCAGTGAAAGGAGGTTGGTGCTCCTAGATGTGAATGGTGCACTATGGTATTGTGAAGGTTACATGTGGACATGGCAAAAAAGAAGGCAAAGAATGAGGGTGGGAAATATTAACAATATTATGGAGGGGTCATTTGAGTGTGGTGGGCATGTTTGAACACTGAAAAGGAGGGAGGGTGCTCCTGATGGCATGCTCAACTACATGTAGAGTAGGCAACAGTGAAGCTTGTGGGTGGCAGGAGTCAATGGTTATGGGGGGTACTCTACATGTGTGGCAGATGCATTTGAAGACCCGAAGAAGGAGGTGGGGTGGTCCTAACAGTGCACTACACGACATGTAAGAAGGGAAAGATAGTGGGAGACAGGAGTCAATGGGGTGGTAAGGAGTGCTGTAAGCGGGTGCATCATCAGGTGGGGTGGGACAAAAAATGGGATCATATGGAAACGTTTTTGCATGGTAGCTTTGAAGTGATTGTCAAGTTGGTGCCCATGTGGAGTGGGATTCATGGGTTGGGGAAGGTAGTCCATTGATTGGAGTTGGATAGGGGGTGGGTCATATGAAAGACACCCACCCCTTGTGTAACAAGCAAGACATACATGAATTACAAGAAAAATACCAATCACATCGACGGTATTTGAGGTGTAAGAGGGTTAGGTCAATTATCATGAAATAACCAAGAAACTCTCTCTTCATCTTCATAGCATCCATGGCTTCCTTCTACTTATTCAACCCATGGATGGAAGAAGGTCTTCAATCCCATGAAATCTTCAAGGGAAAGGGACTTGAGTTGTTGCAAATAGCTCCCGGGATAAGAAATTGAATATTCTTCAAGAAAACTTGAGCTGCAAGGAAGGTGCCATGGCTACCATTGATGTTGTCCACTCTAGGACTTTACGAGAGTGCCAAGATCAGAGATCTAAGTCAAGAGGTCTGAATCTTGCTCAAATGAGTGCCAAAAATTGGGAGATGAAGCTGGAGCTCAGTGCCATGTGCTTGAGCAGGAGAAGAAAGACGAGATGCATTAGCATAAAATATGCCAAAAAATGCAAGGCTGTCCTTGGAGGCTCGACTTGGGTGAGATGAGGCTTATGGGTGCTCTACAAGCTACCCAAGGTGTCAGAAAATCAGTGGAAGATTGCGCTTAAGCCCAAGAAGAGAGAGGAGAAAGATCTTGGTAGTTCTTGGATTGGAGATTCCATGGCTACCTCAAGAAATTGTGAGGAAGAAAAGAAAAACTCACTTTTGGGAAAAGTAGTCACATTTAAGCCATCCTCTAAGTCTTGAGAGTCCTCCTTGGGTAAAACACCTCTAAAATTGAGTTGTAGAGTAAAAACGAGTTGCCATCTTTGTCTACTTGCCTCGAAATTTGGTCAAAGCTCTAGTTAAAACTCCAAGAAAGGATGCGATGGTCTTCAAGAAAGCTCCCTGCCTACCTGGGATACTCCCTGTGTACCTGAGTAACTAGGGTTTTCTGAGACTGAAAAGAAACTATATCTAAAGGGGGAGAGAGAAGAAGGATCAAAGACCAATGCTTTGATACCAATTGTAATGAAGTGAACCTAACAGGACCTAAGAGAGAGAGAACAAGAGTGATGAGGAGAGATAAATACTAGAATAAGAGAGAGAAAGATAGAAAGAGAGAGAAAAAGACAAAAAGAAGAGGAAGGAAGCCATGCAAGTTGTGAAGACGAAGAGAGGGTTTCTTGATTAATTCGTTATGAGATTGACCTAACCCTCTTACACCTTAAATACTATCAGTGTGATTGCTATCTTCACTATAATTTCTATAGGTCTTACTCGTTAACAAGTCTCTCTCTTTCTACACTCCTCTCTCTCTTAGGTCCTATGAGGTTCACTTCATTTCAAAGGAATTGCTTCCTTTTCTCCTATAATAGTGTAATTTTTCCTTTTTTTCCTTTTCTGTTTTCTCTCTCTTTTTTTCATTCTTTTTCTTCTCCATGTTCTTAAGTGTGGTTCCACTTTTTGTTAAAGAGTAGGTTGGCATGGTAGGAACCGAAGTTCTTTTCTATGATAATCTATTTATTTTTTTTCCTTTTTTAAATGTGTTCTTCTTTGGTTTGACAAGAATACCATTTTTCAAAACCATCTATGCCATGTTTGATAGATTAAAAGGGAAGGTAACAAAGAAGGGGCGAAAGCTGGATTTGAGGGGATAGAAGAATGAGACCACCTTCTCAAAATGAGAGTGATCACTACTAGTAGCAAGAAGAAAAGTAGTAATCAGTGATGTCCCAAGGGAAAAAGGTACTATTGACTATGATTATTAGGATCTCAAGGGAGGGAAATACTTCTTTTTAGCCAATAGCTATTGTTTAGGAAAGGATCATTTGAGGCATCTATGACTTGTATCTGAACAAAGCCATTAGGGTGCGTTACAAGGGGGAGGTCACCTTCCTTGAAATCTTGTACTTGATAAAGCTATCATAGTAGACTTTGTGTTGAGCTTGTGTGGCTTCCATGCACTATAAGGTTAATCTTTGGATCTCATCCCAAGCATCGTAGATAGCATTGTAGGGACTCATAGTCTTCTAGCCACTCTCTTATGTCCACTCGCAAAGAGGGAAATTCCAACTCAATAGGGAAAATATCTTTTGTGTCATATACCAACTGAAAGGGTGTTTTGTAGCGGTCTTATGGAAGGTATTATATGCCCAAAGGACCTATGTAAGCCCATTGTTCCAATCATGAGATGACGAATAGCAATTTCCCTTATTAAGATTAAATAAAGGATATGATTTCTGACTTTAACTTGGATGTTGGATATGGGGTGGTAGAATGTTGACTTGCAATAATAGATCTTGTAGATCTCTATTAGCTCTTCCATAATCTCCTTAAGAAAGTGAGTGTCTCTATCATTTACCACCTCCAAGGGACTGCCAAAAGTGGGTGATAATATTCTCATATAGAATAGAGCCATGTTATTGCCATTATCTCACTTGAGAGCTTTGGCTTCACACCATGTTATTACACAATCTATACAGAACAGGGTCTATTTGTTCTACTTTCTTTTGGTTGGAGGATCGATTGGCCCCACAAAAGTGATGTCCCGGTTTCAAATGAAGAATCCTTTGGTTGTAGTGGCAAGGTACTAGTTTTGGTGGCCTTTCCATTCATTGATAGGTGTCATGGTGCTTAAGTAATCATAGGCATCTTTATAGAGGGTTGGCCACACCAATACCATATGAGTAAAGGTTTCTGGGGGTGGTTGGCACGATGCATCGTCATCATCTTTTCATGAGCGGGGTAGATTAAGGCGGCAAGAATCACTGTTGAAGGAAGGCTTATTCTTCTTAATCCATTTCTAATAGAGATTTTGCATATAACGTGACTCATTAATCAATCCAAAGGGTATTAGAGTCATTTTGTTGAACAACAAGGGATCTTCGGCTTCTGAGGATTCTAAAACTTTTGAAACTTCTTCCTCATCTTTGCTTCTGCGAGGATGATAGATTCTTCTAGCTCGCTTTCATAGTGTTCCTCTGGATTATCATCTTCGTCCTCTTCAAATTATATTTCAACCTCTGTGGTGGGGGCACTATAAGAGAAGAACAAATTATTCATTATGTCCTCTTCTTCTGCTTTTGTTTTTGTCTCTACTTTTTCTTCTGGCTCTACTTCTATCTGTGGCTCTACTACGGCCATGTAACAGGGAGAATAGTACATCCATGCTTCTATCTTGCTGTATTCACCCATTAACAAAGACTTTGCTTCTTTCGGTAGTTGGCTTACAGTGCCCATTGTTAGGGACTCTGCTTCTGTTTTCTTGGGAAAGATTTGTGCTCTTGGGTTTGCCCTCCTAGGCCTCTACCTCTACCTCTGCTGAACGCCATCACCGACACTAGTCAATAGTTCATAAAGATTGGATTGTCCTCTTCATCATATGAGACGTAAGGTGTCAGGACCTAAAATGGGCCCCTCTCTAACACTGACAAGACAACCCCACACAGTCTCGCAACCAAGAGCATCCAAGGGACACACTACCCTAATTGCTACTATAGATACTGCATTTGTAATGGAACCTAGTCCAATGATTGCCCTTTCCTACTCCTTAGAAGGAGATCCCACACATCTTGGTGCTGTACACCAATGTGATACAACAAAAGAAGACACCCCCCTAGCTAAATGTTGTGGTCTCACTACAGCTCTCCTACACCTTGGGGATTGGGCCCAAGATGCATTGCTCTAACATAAAGCACATACGAACACACTCCACTCTTATATATTTCAAATGTTCTAGGATATTTTGTGTTCCCTTACCAATCTCAACTCCAAAGATTCGATTTTCTAGCCTAGAGCTTGGGTTTCCTCACAACTCAACATAGGTCATGTGTTTGACAATCAATTGCTATGCATCCAAGAGTTAGCATGTGATATACACAATGCAATTATGGATGATACACCCCGTGCTCAAACATTTTATGATAAGAAAACTAGCAACGTTGTCGAAGGGGTTTCGAAAGCAAAGTCACGACCGTAGAGGACCTTGACTAATTTCAGGATAGAAGATCAATCAAGCAAATAAGCAAGATGAGAAAATGATGTCAAGTCTCTGTTTTTATTTCTACCAATAACTAAAGATGAATAGAAAGCCAAATCAGCTTACAGTGGCAGCCTGCACAACATTCCTATTTACATTCTAACAACTCTTCAGAAGACTGATGAGACAAACAGCTTTCTAGCTTAGCAACTCCCTCTTTTACATCAGAGAAGCTGAACTCTGTTATAACAGCATGTTCTTTTGATTCAGATAGGTAATTATTGTCTATGTTCACATCCACAGCCTTTGAGAATCTTGAATCCAATTTAAGACAACAATTTTGTATGTCTCAGCCCTCAGAATAGCTACAGCAGCAATAAAGGACAAGTACGGAGGATCCTCAGAGGTGTATACAAGAGGTTTAGGGAACAGTTTTGGTGCATATCAAAATAATGTCCAGTATTGTAAAGGATTCATACAAAATCCAATAACATTGGACCAAAATCAAGGATCTCTATACTGAATAACAAACTTCTCAATTTGGCATCATAACACATCGAGAGTTCATCACAGAAACATAGTGAAGTTTGTTGGAGCATGTAGAAAGTCACCAGTATGCTGCATCATCACAGAGTACCTTCCTCTGGGGTCTATAAGGGCCTATTTGCAAAATAAACAGCCAACATTTTTCATTCCATTGAAATTGGTATTCGACATGGCTCTTGATATAGCTCGTGGTATGGAGTATCTGCATTCTCAAGGTGTGCTGCATCGGGACTTGAAGTCACAGAATCTGCTCTTGGCAGAGGATTTGACTGTGAAGATCACAGATTTTGGGGTAGCTTGTTTTGAGTCAGAATGGTATTGTTTAAGGAATGATGATATTGGAACTTACCGCTGGATGGCACCTAAAATGTTCAGTGGTAAGCCTTATTCTAGGAAAGCAGATGCTTACAACTTTGGGTTGGTAGTATGGGAGCTTTTGACAGGGCAGGTACCATTTGAAGGCTTATCTCAAGCAGCTTTTGCTGTGCTAAACAAGCATGCAAGACCTCCTTTACCACTCAACTGTCCGATCCCTTTAGCAAATTTAGTTCATCAATGCTAGGCTACTGATCCCAACAAAAGGCCAGATTTCTCAAAGGTTGTTGCAACATTAGAAGGTATGAGAGGTAGCTGTCAATCACAAGTTGATTCGACGTTCCTGCCATGGCCTCTCCCTCCTTCACTTTTTTTAGAAACTCCAGTTAATTGCCTGAGCTCGTGTTTTTATGTCAGATACCCTCTCAGCAACACCAACAATGCATAGCACAACACATCATTTAGAAAAACATGAGGAGCACTCAGCCAGATCAGAGACAACTTCGATCACTTTCTGCTGCACCTGTGAGCTATTGCAGAAGAGTGCAAAGCCCATTCTCCAAGAGCTGGTTTTCATCCTAGATGATAATCATTTACTTCTGATCATTCTGTTCTTCTTCTCGGAATTGTGCATAAACATTACCCACCATATGATCAGCCAAATTGTCACAAACATTCAAACTCTCCAGTTCTCCATATTTGCTCAATTCTTCAAATATTTCCTCATAGAAATCCTCAACGTGTTCCTGGACCTTGCGTGGGTTGATACCAACGCGTTTATATCCACGACCACCATAATCATGATGATGATCATGATATCTTTCCCGCCTATCATCTATCCGTGGGCCTCTGCTCTTACTGCGACTCCTGCTGTCACTGCTCCTCTGTCTTCAGTAACTCACACCTCCGAATCATGAAAAAAATCTCTCTTTTTCTTCCGTCCTGAACTCTCCTTCCCCCATCTCTTATAGCTCAACATGACTCAATAATTCTCTTGATTGTGCATCTTCTCTGTCTCCGTCTAATTTACGTCGCATTTCATCACAGAGACTTTGTTTTTCATTCCCTAGTAGATTATAATTTTCTCGCACTTGTTCTCTGCATCTGAAGATATGTCGTTTGCTTTTTCTAATTTGAACATACTATGCCCTTTTTTTTCAGACTGTGCCATTCCCCTCTTTTATCTTTCTCACTTTCTCTGCTTTTGTCCTCTTTTCCGACCCTTTCTCCCCCCAAAAATCCCATTTGAAAAAGCTCCTTCCATAATAGGTTCTAGAAAAGCGGCCCTTAGAAAAGCATACAAGCCCTCATCTTCATATCATAGCTTACACAAAACCCCTTGTCACCTTCAAGCCAAGATAATGCAGCATTCCATGAGGATCTTTGAGAAATTTTGAATTTGGAATGAAGAAACCATGTTGTTTGTGCATATGCTCAACACAACCTTCTATAGAGCCATCAGGTACAGCATCACAAAAGAAACATTAGCTTACATTCCAAACACCCATCAAATTGTGCAATGGAAATAGCGTCTTCATGAGTACTTGCATCTGAAACAAAGCAAGAGTCCTGCACTGATAGACTTGACTCTAATATTGGCTTAATGTCAAAACCATCATCAAAACTTTCCTCATACCTACCTACAATAGTCTTCAAGCTCTCTGTCGCATCTGTGTTTCTTTCACCAGTTATAGAGTGGCAAAGCACAAAACCTAAGTATATACAAAGTAATAAATGTCACACACACACAACTTTTTGGTGGATTTCACATCTCAAATGCGCAGCAATACGACAACGTGAGGTGCAAAGACAATCCTTTAATGATTTCCAAGCTACTCATAGTTGCGACGTTGCTAGAGACTAGCATAGAGTTTCCTCATGCTACTTGTCTCTCTTAAATTTAAGTGGTGATCGATCTGTATGCTATGCATAATCAAATACATTAGAATTTAAAACATTTTCAATGACCACTCACTTTTACAACCCCTCTTCCCTCCTACCGTTTAGGTTTTGCATTCGTTCGATAGGTGTAGTGTTCATTTTTGTGTAGTATTTCATGTAAAATTTGCTAAAAACATACTCTAACATAGAAACAAGGCTTGAGTGAGTCTTAACCCTCATGCTCTAGCCTTGTTATATGTTCACAAATATAAAATATATTTTTTTTCTAAATTTTAGGTGAAAAAACTATTTTTCCCTTATTTTTTCTATTTTTTCTCATTTATTTGTTCATTAAATGTGGCATTTTTCAATTTATGTGTCTTGATTGATTTTATTGATTGAACACTAGTTTTATTTAGTTTTTTATCCCATATGAACTTCATTCCCTAACTCGAAATAGAAGAAACAACATTTTTCCTTTATTAAGACCATTTTGGATTTTAAATTATTAATTACGACTATGTATGACTATAGGTTCTGCATTTTATCATGTACAACCCTCAAACATACTTCAAACATGATTCATACAAATTTTCTTTCCATGTGCACATCATTAAAGCCATCAAACATCAAAACAATGAAATTTTCTTTGTAAAAATTAAGCATATAGTTCATTTGTGTTGCGTGTTTTAATAAATGGTTCCAGGCAGCCAATAGACCCATCATCAGTTCCCCAACAATGTTGGACATTGCCTCTCATCCTCCTTTCAATCTTGGAGCAATTCGAACAAGCATCCTTCATCCCTCTTCCTTCTTGATTTTCTGCATGTGATCAACCCCTTAGAGGAGAGAGGAGAGAGAGAGAAGAGAGGAGAGAGAAATACAAAAAAGAAAAATTTCGATTGCTTCCATGAAAATCAACATACTTATGACCAAAGCGAAGCCCTCAGGGAGTAGATTGGGAATGTGCAGTCAGTTCTTTTTCAATCCCAGCATTGGAGAGGCACGGATCTCCCAAAAAATGGGTGCAAAATTTTTTTGCACCCCCTCCCTCCTTAGGACTAAAATTTTGAGTTTTCTTTCATTAATTAAGGGTAAGGTTTTAATGTTTAAAATATGTAGCTTGTCTCTTTGTGTTCACACTACAACCGAAGTGGATTTTTCACTTTTGGAGGGACAAACGAGCTTCGATTTGAGATCCATCTAGTCGGATGACTTCGTGATGTCGAGATCTATAAACTTTGGACCTGCCATGCACTTTCGGCTTCCAAATCATGTAGCTGCTTCAAAACCTAAAACCTTGCGGAGATTAAATGGGGGCTCAAATGGACTCCGATCGATGAACCAAGACTTGCATTGGGTGCCTGGCATTGAACTCCATCTAGAAAAACTCTAGCTCATCAATCCAAAACCATTTCATTTTGCATGAAAACTTGGTCTTTTATAGCCTCCCAGGCTCTTTTTTGCTTCAAAAAGGATATTGAAAATCTGCGAACACTGGTTCCTTTGAGTTTTTATCCCATATGAACTTCATTCCCCAATCCAAAACGGAATAAGTCCTCATTTTTCCTTTATTAAGACACATTTTGAGTTTTAAATTACTAATTACAACTATGTACGACTATGGGTTCTGCATTTTATCATGTACAACCCTCAAACATACTTCAAACATGATTCATACAAATTTTGTTTCCATGTGCACATCATTAAACCCATCAAACATCAAAACAATGAAATTTTCTTTGTAAAAATTGAGCATACCACTTATTTGTGTATTGTGTGTTTTAATAAATGGTTTCCATTAGGCCAATGGACCCATCATCAGTTCCCCAAGAGCGTTGGACATTTCCTCTCATCCTCCTTTCACTCTTAGAGCAATCTAGACAAGCATTCTTCATCCCTCTTCCTTCTTGATTTTCTGTGTGTGATCAATCTTTTAGAGGAGAGAGGAGAAAGAAAGACTAAAAATCAGAAAATTTGATTCCCTTCGTGAAAATCAGTGTGCTTATGACCAAAACAAAGCCCTTAGGGAGTAGATTGGAAATGTGCAGTCGGTTCTTGATCAATTGTAGCATTGGAGAGGCACAGATCTCCCAAAAAATGGGCGCCAAATAAAATTGCGCCCCCTCCCTCCTCACAACTAAAAATTTGAGTTTTCTTTCATTAATTAAGGCTAAGGTTTTAATGTTTAAAATATCTAGTTCATCTCTTTGTGTTCACATTGCAACCTAAGTGGATTTTTCACTTTTGGAGGGGCAAACGAGCTCGGATTTAGCCGGATGGCTTTGAGACATCAAATCTAAAAACTTGGAACCCACCATGCACTTTTCCACTTTCCAATCATGTAGCTACTTCGTAACGTGAAACCTTGTGGGGATTAAATGGGGGGTCAAACAGACTTCGATTCGACGAACTGAGACTTGCGTTGGGTTCATGGCATCGAACTCCATATAGGAAAACTCTAGCTCATCAATCCAAAAATGTTTCATTTTGCATGAAAATTTGGTCTTTTAAGGCCTCTTGGGCTCTTTTCAACTTCAAAAATGGTCTCTAATATCCACTCTCATAAGGGTTCACATATGCCTCTTCGTCATTTAGCTCCTCCATGTAGTGGACTGGAGCATCACACGATGGGTGGGTTGCAAAAGGTCCGAGCAGCCTAGGTATGCTTATGGGGTTAATTTCCATCCTAGGAATGGTTGGTTTTGCGTGATTAGGTGTTGGAAGAGCCAATGGGGCTCCCCTCCCAAAGAAGTTTGATTTCCTAATCCCTAGGTATGGCTGGTTGTAAGGTTGCGAGTATGGAAGTCTACAATGCATGGCATCATGATCGAGCCTACTACAATTGGTGCAAGGCTGAGATCAAGGGTCTTAACACTCTACTTGGAGGTGGTTTCTGCCCCAATGCACACATTGGACATGTGGGCACGTAGGTCTCCTTACTATCTCTTGCATTCTACTAGCTCCATCTTCATTTCTGTTAGCTCTTGACTTTGGTCGATGCTTTGCCCTTTATCTTGGGTGCTTGGGATTGCTGACCGTTCGCTAGATGTTGTGACCCTTTCTAGGGATCTAGAATTAGCTTCGTCTCAATTAGAGCTCCGAGAGATTCTCTCCTTGAGTTGGTCATCCACTCGTATGGTCTCTTCAAAGACCCTAGATAGTGCGTCTCTTTGCAAGCTTGATTTTCCTACCAAGCCCTTGTAGAGTTCCTCACTGTGTATTCCTTGTGTATTCTGCTTATAAAGACTGTGGAGAATGCTCTCTCAGTGGGTCATTCATCTGTTGGGATTTTCTTATAGAGACTCGCCACAAGAGTAACATAGTCCCTAATGTTCTCTTTGTCCTTTTGCTTGACATTCATCAACCAAACTATGAGATTTTTAGAGTACCCAGCCTAAGAGAATCTCTTAATGAAGAGATTCTTGAGGTTGTTGAAGTTGTTGTGTTCCACTGTATCCAAGCTCCTTTACCATGTCCTACCCTTATCACATAGGCATGGGCTTAGATCTTGTGAGTGCTAAGCAAGATCAGTGAGGTCGTTAGCCTCACAAATGTGCTCAAATTGCTCTATGAAACTATACACAACTAATATTTGTTGAGTTGCTTTGTGACTGTAGGGATCTTTGATTGGGCACTTGGAGACTTGGGTGACTCCTAATACTACAAGCAATGAGGTTGCTAAGACTGTTCTGCTTTGCTTTGCTAACGTATTGCCAATGAGCCACTTTGTAAGAAGCTCGCTTAGAGTTAAGTCTCCCTCCAGTACTCTCACACACACACACACACACACACACACACACACACACACACACACACATCTCTCTCTCTCTCTCTCTCTCTCTCTCTCTCTCTCTCTCTCTCTCTCTCTCTCTCTCTCTCTACGTAAGGTCATGTTTAATTCCTATTTGCAAGAGTTAATACTCGTTGGACTTCTTGCATCTCTATGCCCTGTCACAATTTCCTAGCTTGCTACTCTTGGTTGTAGGCTGTGATGCTCTGCAATGCCTTATGTGCTAAGCTCCTCTCCTCCTCGAGGTCTGCGATGATATCCTCTGATAGTCTACCATGGTGGTCCATCCGGGTTTGGAGATCATATTTACTCACCATATGCTGGATTTCAAATGGGAAATCTTCCAAGTCGAGCTCGTCGCTTCCATGGGTAACACTGGTTCGTGTCATGTCTACGGCCTCTTGCTCCACCAAGTTGTTACTATGGTTGGTCAAGTCCAGTAGTGTTGTGCCTCCAATGGAGTCGATTGTTCTATGCATCTGGCTCTCTGTGTGGGATCTCTCTCTTCATCCTATAGATCGTGATTCTTGATTGCACGTCTAGGTTTGAGGGTCATCTCCTATTGGTGGGTTTGTTCTGCTTAATATTTCCAAATGTGTTCCTTTCTTTATTACAAATAACCCTCAACTTATGTACACTCCGAGTGTGCGTGGTGTTCTTTTCGTGCATTGTGCGAAATCAGGCTTTTAGTTTTTTTTTTTAAAGTGCACTTCAAGTGTTGAAAAGCAGTGTGGGTTGGAAATGCAAGATGATAGATGTAGCTCTCTCACTCCCCTTGCATGTTCTTGGTCAAGTATGCTTCTAGACTCAGTTGTTGGCCGCTCTCAAGGGTCTCTACTACATCTTTCAACTTGGTCAAATCTTAATTGGGGTCTATTGGTCAATTTATGGCTCTAAGTAGATTGGACAGCTAGTGAGTGAGTTAGCGTTGCTTCTAGGTTTGTAGGTCTCACTGTGCGAAATCATTCAAGAGGCTCCATGAGCCGTCCAATGCATCTGGAAGGCTGTCGAAAAGTTTTCTTGCCATAGAAGGTGCTTTGCTTTGCCCAAGATGTGCAGGTTAGTTAATATTCACCATCAAACTTTGGTCCAATTTGACATTGTTTGATTCCTAGAATTGGAGGCTTGAGCGCAAGTGGGTCCGATTTTTGCTTGTTCGATTTTTGTTTATTCGATTTTCGTTTGTTCAAGTAAATCCAAATTTTGTTTGTTTGATTTTGACATGTCTGATTTCCAGGCGGTCTAATTTGGGGCCTGAGATTTTGGATGGGACACTAGGATAGAAGGAAAAATTATATGTAAGATAGATCAAGACTCTATAGTTTGTAAATATATGATTGCTACTCAAAATTTCATCCTTAGATTTTATTATAGTAGATGGCATTATATTGGCGATAGTCTAGATGCTTTAGACCAAAATCTTGATAATTTTAGCAAAGATCCTATAGTGGATCTTGATGTCTGATACAATGAGGAAATTATTGCAATCCTAAAGGTTAGATCATCATGTATGCTACATCAAGTGAGGATGGATTTACAGAATGAAGATATTGAACTACCATACTCATTTGTGTTCCAATTTAATAACAAACGAATAAGTTTTTATTTTATATTATATTCGTTTAGGTGTATATTTGATTTCACTTCCTGATTAATAAACATTTGTAATATATTTTTTTTAACAGATATCAATGAGGAGAGAGAAGAATATACAATATAAGGATATTGAAGAAAAGATCTCTTTACTTTCAATATAAAATACATGTACAAATTTTAGTCAGCCATCTCCATGACTTATACACAAGGGCTTACAATTTGAGGCAAAGCTACTTTTTTTTTGAAAGAATATCCTTTCTAGGAGTCCTTTTACCTATCTTTGATGCTTTGCTTATTGAAGGGATAGCTTCACCTGCTGTAGCTACATGCACCTCCTCTCCTTCAATGTCCAAGCCCCCACTTCTTGTGGGTTGTATACAATTGGTCATTATGTATTTCAAGAGCTTTGCTCTTATATACCAAACATGCTCACTTGTATAGAAATCCCTTGTAAACTGTCATACATTTGTAATAAAATATTTTTAGTTCATTGTTATTTTTTACAATGGACTATTTTGCAATAAAACTCTATCTTAAAGTTTAGTATGTTTCACATTACCTTTATAAGTTTATCATCATTGAGATAAATAAACTGAACCAATCTTCTAGCATTTACAATTACCCTCCAACCACAAGAGTAACTATCATCCTGATGAGGACACTGCAATCAACTTTCTTAGTACGTTCTAACCATATTAACCAAGAACTTACTGCAACTTGTCTATATTGCATTGTTGTAAGCAAGTCAAAAGGCATGGGAGGCCTTTTCTCTAGCACTTCAATCAATCTTTTGCAAACTCTATACCGAAATGACAATAAAATTTAGAATTATTACAAAAGAAAGATCAAAATATTTAGATTACCTGCTACAACCAAAAGATCAAAATATCAAGGAGACCCTAGATTATATAATTCACAACTTAGCATTTCCATGGATTCCTTTTATAGAATTGATGAGAAAACATTGCCTCTCCACATAGTCTATTCCAATTAGGCTCCAATGAGAACTGAAAACAAAAATATTTCAATAACCTAGCAAAACAAGATCTCATAAAATCTAAAAAAATATCAAAATACTTACTTTTCATTGTATGGAATTCGAAGAAACTCCAAAGATTCAAAGTCAATTGAATTGAACCAATGGTCAAAGGCACTTGCATCAAGCTCACTCGTCGTATAGTATGAGATGGATGGATCAAGAACCTCACTCTTTTGTTGTATATTGAAGGGGAGCTCATGCATTACACACCTAGCAAAGGAATGGAGATATTAAGCATCAACATGAAAGTCTATTGCTAGAAAAATTTGGTGAGTTTAAACAAATTTTGGTAAACTATACCTCATCCCAACAAGAAGAATCGAGTCACTAGCTTCTCTCACTTTATTTTGGAGAATTTGAACACAATCATGGACCACAAATACCATATCAGATCTCTTGGTGATATCAGTAGTAGGTAAAAATGTGCATGAGCAGCATAGATATAAGAATCTTGATAAACTCAATCAAAAAATCCTTTGTAGCCTCTTGAATATAGTTGAGACTTGCCCTAGTCCATCTAAAACTCTGTAGATTATGCTTGTCAGAGATTTCTCTGACAAGCCTTTGAAAATACAACTTTGAAATTGCACTATTTAGAGCCTTTATTGCACTTCTAACCTCCTTAAGGCACCTCACATGCTCTGAGAACCTTCTTCTTGGCTTTGATTTCCTTGAAAGTTTGAAAGGCTTGGAGGACTGATGTATCTTTGAAGCAAGACCTTTGGGATCAACTTTTTGTTCCCTTGCAGTGGACTTAGTTCTAGCCATCGGAAACATTAAAAAAAAACTAACAAATTAGGCAAGATCTCCTAATCTCTCATATCAATATATCTACAATCATGAAGGAGCAGGCAAACACTAATCACAAAGTCTAAATCCAATTTCAATAAAACAGTATGAAGACGTATGAAACACAAATAGGCCTTGAAGATAGAGGGAACTCAACACCATATCATGATTCATACGGCACAATAGGAACAATGCAAGATGAAGTCGGATGAAACTCGATATGGCCTTACTGAGAAAAAATAACATAACAACTTTCGTGTTTCATACGTTCTAGGAGAATCAACTCATCTTTTAGACTAATTTTTGGACAAAATTATTTACCCTAAACATCCTTATCCTTCTTGATTGATATTTTTTTTAAATTTGACTTTGTAGTAAATGTTTTTCCAATAGACATAAATGCATTTGAAATATTAAAAGAGATTCTTGCATTTCAACTTAGTTATTTACTTAAATCTTGAAGTTCTATAATTTATGAAACTTAAAATAGATTCAAAGTTCTATTACCTAGCACCCACGTTACAACAGAAACTTACAGGCCTTAGTTGTATAAAATGCGAGGAGGCCTCATGTGGACACAAGAGAAACCTAGCACCCATCGCGTTTCATACGTTTAGCATTTTTGGGGATGATTTAGTAGGAGTGTTGAAGTGATTGAGAACTTACTCATATTTTAGAAAAAAACTTACATTCTTGAGTGTTGAGTGCATATGTTGTAGATGAAACCTTCTTTAGTACCCTTGCGCGGAAGAATAATTTTGTACTGCGATCAAATTAGCGTTGTGTTGGTATGGATGAGCATAGAGATGGTTTTGTCTTTGAAAAAAATATTTTGCGGTTTAGAAATCGGGTTTATAACAATGTTGGTTTACATGTGTGGCTGCTATAATGCGTAGTTAATTTCACACATGCGACTAAAGACTGTTTTGCATGGGAAGTTGTGCCATGTGTCACTTACTTTTTCGGTATGATAGTGCTTTTATGGTTCCGATTTTCAAGTTTCTTCATTTTTCTTTTTCATTTTAAGTGCACGTCCTCTGAATTAGTGTAGTGTATGTTTTGATCAAACGTGCAGTGACCGTTGGCATATATATATATATGAACACTCAGGTTCGTGTCTTGGTTATTATTTCTTTCATGTATCTTGTCTTGTCTTTGACCAGCTTTTTATCTTGTAAGCATCAGAAGCCAAACTAAGCATATGCTTACAAGAAACCATTTATTCTCAAGAGCAAGGCCTGCAAATATCAGGTATTACACTTTTTAAAATATTTTTCTTTGCAATCATGAATTTCGAGGCATTGAAGATGTTAATAGGTTTAAAAGGAGAAAGATATATCAGGGACTTAGAAATTTTGTAATGGTTTTTTTTTGTTTTTCTTGTAATATTGGTATGGTAAACATGTAAAACGATGGGATTCTGATATTTTTGAGGCATTGTTTTGTTCAAGTTTTTGGTACATTTAAAACGCGAATTCCTCAAGTTCTTTTTTATAAGTGACGCGTGAAACATGATTTTGTGAACTATCAGACGGTCTGAATCATTGTTTTTATGTTTCATGAGTCGAAAATGTTAAACAAAGTTTGATCGATAAGACTTGGAATTTCATGCTTTCTCTACTGCATAAAGTTTTAATTCATTTCTTTCATCTTGTATTTCCTAAATTTTCTTAGCAATCTTTCTTTAGTCTACTGCATATGAGCAAATTTGGATTTGTATATTATGAGGCTTATTTTGTTGGATTTTTTTTGTGAGTAATTAGGATGACTAAAAGGAAGTTTTCATTAGAGGGAATGGAGGAGGAGGATCAAGAGGTCGCCTGTGATGATGAAAAGCTATTTGATTTTCTTCATGCAACTAGAAATTCATCAAGATTTATTTACATCAGAGATATGCTCAATGTTCCTGTTGATTTGCAAGAGCTTTTGAAGGATCTTGAAGATAAAATGAAGGGGTTTAAGGTGTTTTATGATAGAAATGTGGAAGGCCTAGAGATTGAGAGATTTGTCCATTATAGTGATGTAACGAAAGCCTCTAATGCTACTAGAATAACTTTGCAAACAAGGTTTAGCCTTATTGATGAAGAATTCAAGAAGTGGAAAGAAGATTGCCCTTTTCATCAGAATCAGCAACAATGTCTTCTTGTACAGAAGGATGTTGGATTTCTTGTATATCTTCAATATATAGATAGTTGTTCTTCAAACACAACACAAAAGAAGAAGATGGAGGATATTCCATGCAAAGACAAAGAAGTTGAAGAGAAGGGTGAAATGTTTCAGGAGGATATTGAGAACCAATTAGTGCAAGGATTTGATGTTGCTTTGTTTAAAAGTGAGAACATTACAAAAGTGGAGGAAAAACAGATAGAGTTGAGTGTAGAGATTGAAACATGTCCTCTTGAATGTGTCCCAACATTTCCCAGCTATCTCATCAACAAAAAGAGATATGTATTGATAAATGATATTCAACACCTTTTTTATCTTAGAGAAGATTACTGCTTGGTAATCCTTGTTGCATGGGGACAAAATGATAATAATTTTATAGGTTATGAAGAGGAATTGCTAGCAACTCTTGATGTAGAGGGAGAGAATTTTCAAGACAATTTTGTAGCCTTGCATTCTTGTATTAATCACATCGTGGAATATGAAAAGGGAGGGATGGATACCTTCAGAGGAAGAGTACTTACAAATTCAACAAAGACTTGGTATTGATGACATGGGGTATAAAGAGAAACTGAAGTCTCCATTAGAGGAGAAACCAAAAAGTTCAATAAATCTATATGATGATAGTCTTCTTGAAGAATATGAAAACCCTAAGGTATGAAAGATAATTCTAAGATATCCATTGTGATTTATAATAGAGTATGTTAGGCATTATACACAAATATTTTTGGATATTTATCTATTGATATCTTATGCTATTGTGGTTTATTGTGCAGATAGAAATTGAAGATGCAGACAACTTTCTTGGAAGAGCCAAGGGCTCAAGGCCATTGAAGCTTGGCAAAAGTCAAGGCCTTGGTCATTATATTGGAAGCTTAAATAATCAAATAGTTACAATTTATCATAGTAGGTTGTTAAGCTCTCCAAGCTTACCAATAATGACTTTGAAAGCTTTCAATAGAGGTTGAGATAATATAATTTTGGTAGAGAAGTGTTGGGGGTAAAGGCACCTCTTCCTAGCCGCCCGTGTATTACTACATTGACAGTCACCGCCACTGCACACTGCAGGTGGCGGATGTCCGTCACCGTCACTTTATTCTTTATTCTTTTAGTGACAGTTTGAATAAAAGAAGGCCCGATCACACATTGTGACTGTTGGAGCTCCCATTTCTAGTTTCTCCCTTTCTTGCTTTTGCTCTCTCGCCATAGCTCTGGAGTCCAACCTTCGATCCGTCACTCCCTTTCAACTAGTATCAGAGCTTTGGTTTTTGACTCTTAAGCTTGGTTCATGGCATTCTCAACATCCCATCGACTCCCTACTTGCATTGGGTCTCCTTCCCGGCAGCGATATCTGACTCCTTCGAGCTCCCATCACTCCCCGGCTTCCCGAGCACCTTCCTGGCATTGTTGGGCACCTTCAGGGCATTACATCAGAGGTATTTGATCATTTTCTTCAGGGTTTACTTTAGTTCTCAGGTCTCACAGGTTGTAAACAAGTTGTGGGCAGCCATAGCTCACACCTCTTGGAGCTTCCTTCACTTGGATCTTACTTCCAGCCTATCAAGGCTTGCTGAGGCTTGGTGTAGGCCTTCTTTGGCCCTCATTTGTGTCCCCTTTGGGCCCCATTGTTGACACATGGAACAGTAGACCCCCCTAGCCAGCTCATGTTTTTTTTATGCCTGTTTCAAAATCTGGCCCACAAATCACACTTTTTGTCATATCTCGGGCATTCGGAACCCGATTCAGGCAAGGTAAGAGTCTAACTTGGGGTTCTGGCATGCTTCGGACGTGATGGTGATGTCAGATTTGCCAAATTCTGATGAAGAAATATTTTACAATAGATTTCAGGTCTGAGATAGTATGTATTTGTATGCCTATGCTTGTTTGGGCATGACTATATAACCGGTTTGATGCCTATTGCATCCCGATTGATTGGGGGATTGAAGCTACATGTAATGCTATGATTTTGGCCTGATTTTGGGGCTGGAAATACACAGTTTATAACAGTAAATGCATTCTGAATACTCTTGGGCTGAAGCTATCTTTCATGCTTTGACATATGCCTATTGGTTCCGGATGTATGTCTTGGGTTATGCTATGATGTATTAATCATCGAGGGACGACTTTGGGTATGTCATTGAATCCAGATGCTTTTGGAAGCTTGAGCTTATTTCAGCCCGCACTTATTGACATTGGTATATGCTTTGACAGTGATGCTTCTTGGGTTTATGCATACCCGTTGCCTACGGCTTGATGCTCATGTCACGGTTGATTACCCTATGCATACATTGAGCTTGAGTGCTCATTGAAGCTCCACCTTGGATGCATTTTGGATTATCTCGAGTAGTCTTGGATGTTACTTGGCTTGTCAGAGTTTGGATTGGGATGTATTTGATGTCTTACATGCTTACGGATGCTACATACGGATGCTCTAACGCCTACATGTTTGGGATGTACTATTGATGTATTGTCATGGACTTATGTCATTGGCATTGTGTCTTGCCTTGGCTTGAGCTCTTGAGCTCGTATATATAGATTTTGTGCCAATGGGAGCATTCTTGAATGCTTATCAGACATTGAGGAGGTGGTACTTTTATGCATTGAGCCGTTGCATGCCATTGAGCAGTTATAGACACTTGAGACTGTGGGACTTCTTACCTTTTGGGATGATACATCATATGTCTTGGTTCACTATATGCTTATGAGCTAAGTCTCAATTTTGGATCCCTATCTTTGTGAACTGACACCTACTTGTGTCAAGTTTTGGTAGTGGTAGGAACACTTTGCCCCGTTGACTGGGGGGTGTGCCTACTCACTAGCAGATGTTTGACACACAGTCTCATGTCAGCTGGATAGCTTGATGACGCAAGATATCATGTATGTTTTGGAGACTCTGCATGGAAGATCACTCGTGGCAGACTTGTGATTGCGAGAGGTGCCAAGGCTGGCAGCCTCTATCCCTTGATTCTATCAACTTCTTCCCTTGATCATGTTTTGTCTGTGGGTTCTATCCCACATGTATCTCTTTGGCATGCTTGTTTGGGTTCTATCCCACATGTATCATGTTTTGTCTGTGGGTTCTATCCCACATGTATCTCTTTGGCATGCTTGTTTGGGCCATCTATCTTTGAAGGGAATGAAAATGCTTTCTGGTTTGTAGTACTTACTGCCCCTTGATTATGCATGTTTTGATTCATGTGAGCATTGTCTTTATGGCAGGGAAACTAGGTCTATGCATAAGAAGTCTGGTAGGCCAGGCATGAGTGAGCCCTTGGCATTGGTACATTTGGATGTCTGTGGGCCCATGCCTTGACAGTCTATGGGTGGTGCAAAGTATTTTGTTACGTTCATAGATGATTTTTCACGGAAAGTTTGGGCTTATCTCATTAAGCTGAAATCCAATGTCTTGGCTGTGTTTTAGAGATGGCTTGCATTTGTTGAGAACCATTCTGGGTATAGGCTAAAATGCCTAAGGACAGATAATGGGGATGAGTATGTCTCATGCGCTTTTGAGCAGTTATGTGATGAGAGGGGTATTATTAAGCGCAGTTGACCGCCCCCTACACCCCCCTCCTAGAATGGTTTGGCTGAGCGTATGAATAGAACCATCTAGGAGTGTGTACGTAGTATGCTTAGTCATGCAGGCCTACCACAGAGCTTTTGGGTTGAGGCAGTTAGTACAGCTGTGCATGTCATAAATAGATCACCTTCTAGTGGTTTGGATTTCCAGGTTGCAGAGGAGGTATGGACTGGAAAACCCCCCTCTTATCCGCATCTCCGTGTCTTTGGATGTGAGGCATTTTGCCATGTGCCCAGGGACAAGAGAAGTAAACTGGATCCCAAGAGTGTCAAATGCATTTTCCTTGGTTATGGGGATGTAGGCGAGATGGGTTACCGTCTCTGGGATCCGCACGCACGGAAAGCATCTGCAGTCATGATGTAGTCTTCCATGAAGATAAGATGCATAGGTAGCCTAAGAGAGTTATTGAGATCCACAGGGTCATATTTCAGGAGGAGTTGAGAGCTCCCGCACAGCCAGTTGGACAGCCTACAGCTGCAGTAGATGCTCATGGTCAGGGCGTTGGACAGGCAGCTAGGCAGGCAGCAGAGCCTACCATGAGACGGTCTACTAGAGATAGACGTCTACCAGATATATTTCAACCCTCGATGCATTATGTCTTGGTTACAAATGCAGGAGAGATTTTCACTTATGATGAGGCTATGCGCAGGGGTGACAGTCACTCCTGGGAGAGGGCTATGCAGACTAAGATAGACTCCCTGCATAAGAATGACACTTGGAATTTGGTTTTCTTGCCTACAGGCAAGAAGGCTTTGCCATGTAAGTGGGTGTAGAAGCTAAAAAGCACCCCTGGACACCCCAAGCCGGAATACAAGGCTAGATTGGTAGCAAAGGGTTTTAAGCAGAAGCATGGTGTGGACTTTGATGAGGTCTTTTCTCTTGTGGTTAAGATGACCACCCTGCTCTTAGTCTTGGCTTTGGTTGCTCAACTTGACTTGGATTTATACTAGATGGATGTCAAGAAGGCTTTCTTACATGGGGACTTGTATGATGAGATTTATATGGAGTAGCCTAAGGGCTTTGCAGAACCTGGCAAGGAGCACCTAGTGTGCAAATTGAAGAAAAGTCTTTATGGCTTGAAACAGGCACGTAGGGAGTGGTATCATAAGTTTGATGCCTTTATGCAGTCACATGGCTATAGCAAGAGTGCTATGGATTCGTGTCTTTACACAAAGAAAGCCTGTGATGGTTTTTAATTGATTTTGGTACTCTATGTGGATGATATGCTGATAGCAGGGAAAGCTCAAGATGAGCTAGATGCTCTTAAGGCTCAGCTCAAGAAGAGCTTTGAGATGAAAGATCTGGGACATGCTGCTCATATACTTGGTATGTGCATTAGATGTGACAGGCATTAGGGACTCCTCTACTTGTCACAGAGGGAATACATTCATAAAGTCCTTGAACGCTTCCGCATGCAGGACATAAAGCCTATTGACTGTCCATTCCCTTCTTATGTGAAGGTATCACAAGCTGATTGTTCACAGTCAGATGAGCAGAGGGCCGAGATGGCGAAGATTCCCTATGCATCCATAGTGGGCAGTCTTATGTATGCCATGATAGCCACTCATCCATATATTGTCTTTGTAGTTGGTGTTGTGGCACGCTATATGGCTACACCTGGCAAGAAGCATTGGGATGTTGTGAAGGGTATCATGAGGTACCTGAAGGACACTGAAGATATGCATATATGCTATGGCAGCCAGGATATAGGAGTCGTGGGGCACACTGACTCTGATTATGCAAGACATGCTGATAGTAGGAAGTCCACTTCCGGCTATGTATTCACCTATGCTGGAGGTGCTCTTTCTTGGATGTCCAGGGTGCAGAAATACACGTCCCTTTCTACTACAGAGGCCGAGTGTGTTGCAGCCACAGAGGCTTGCAAGGAGGCCATTTGGTTGGGTCGTTTAGTTGCTGACCTTTGTATTGATGCTATCCCTACACTACATTCGGATTCTATGAGTGCTATTGAGTTAGCCAAGAATCCGGTCTTCCATGTGAAGACAAAACACATTGAGGTGAGGTATCACTTCATACGTGGGGTCATTGAGGGCAAGTCTATTGATCTTGTCAAGATCTTGACTAACCAGAATCCTGCAGATCTGCTCACGAAAAGCCTCTCTATAGAGTGCTTTTCCTTCCTCAGGAGGTTGATGGGCGTGGGATGAGATGACATCTTTCCTCATCCTGTTGTACATGTGTACATGTTGTACTGTCTTTTTTCTTTTTCTTTTCACTCCTCACTGGGACAGATTCGCCTTTAAGTGGGAGGTTGTTGGGGGTAAAAGCGCCACTGCCTAGCCGCCCATCTATTACTACACTGACAGTCACCGCCACTGCACATTGCAGGTGGCAAGCGCCCACCCGTCACTTTATTCTTTATTCTTTTAGTGACAGTTTGAATAAAGGAAGGCCCGGTCACAAATTGTGACTATTGGAGTTCCCATTTCTAGTCTCTCCCTTTCTTGCTCTTGCTCTCCCGCTATAGCTCTCAAGTCGAGCCTTCGATCCGTTGCTCCCTTTCAAGAAGGAAGAAGCTGTAAGAGTTTTTGGCATCATGCCTGGATATAGTGGATCTAGGGTAGGATACTTTAGAGTTCTTGCCTCTTATTTGCTCTCCCATGTAGGAGATGCCAATAATTTGAAGCTCCTTCTAGGCTATAGAAAATAAGAGTTCCTGAAATGTAGAGGTCTCATTGAGTGGGATGAAACAAAATATTCCCTTAGAGGACCCAGTGAATTCCTTGAAACTAAAGACTCTTTTGCAATAGAGTCAGACTAAAAGATGTTAAGGGTTTCTTGAAATCCATCTTTTTCCATTTCTTTGTCTATTTTGTAACCATTCAGAATATCTTTGCTTTGCCCACGAGTTTAAATATCCCTCTTTTCTTCTTTGGGTAATAATCGATATAGTCCTTGCCAAAGATGATGTATTACATGATGCGATTGTGTCTTTGAGCTTGAATTTGTGCCAAATTTGTCTGTAGAACCATTGAAATACCGCTAGTAAACTTACTTTATATCTTCCACTCCATGTCTTGTGTGTCTAAAGTATTTTGTTCTTGCTTGATAATGTGATTTTTCTATACCTTGGGTTGACCAAATAGATAGAGATCCATATTTCTTAATAAAATATGGAGCATATTTGTATAAAATATCCTGTATAGTTAACAAATAAAGAAATTCAATTAGAAAACCCTATATGAGTCAAACAATAAAGAGACATACATATGCAAACTTATTACCATATAGTGAGTGAAGTATTGATTACCCCAAGCTTTTGTCATTGCCTTTTTAAAAAGGTTCAATTGGTTTTTGAAGTCTTTGAGATCATTATCATTCCACTCTGTTTTATCACAATCAAAGAATACTTTGTCTAGTGTTTCTCAAACATTGGCTTTTCTATTCCGAGCTTGTCCATTATCAGCATGATCCTTAACTGCATTATGTAGGCACTTCCATTGATTGTATCTAATAGTTGAGCCACCATTCTTAGAGTTTATCTTACCAAGTCTCCCATGAAAGTCTAGGAACCTTCTAAACTTCACTCCACCAATAGATGGCTTTTTGGGGACACAATTGCCATCCTTAGAGTTTTCAAGATCTGGTTAGCTGATAATGGCTTTAGCTTCCATGCGAATCCTATATAAAGATGAACAAGCTTTTCAATTATCCTACAAAGCATATGAAGTGTACAAATATTGGCATTCACTAAAGGAATATCTAGGATTGGATTAAAATGTGGATCACTAAAGGAATATCTAGGATTGGATTAAAATGTGGATCCTTGTTGTTCCTAGAGGGAGATCTATTTCAATTGCTTGAGTTCAACTCTCCAACTAGGGACATGCAATATAGGCAAGGAGATCTAGATTTGGCTCCCTTTGATACATTGCACATACATTTAAGTGTCTTTAAGTCACCAGCAATGTGCCACTCAATCTTATAGTTTCCAAATCCTTCAACAAATATCTCTTGTTCTGCTTGTTGTCTCTTAATAACATCATGTATTGGTGTTCGATGAAAAACCCAATACAATATATCAAAATCCTATGTATCTACTTCGAATGCTCTTAGCCACTAGATATTGTGTTCCGATTGAACACTAAATGGCATTGAGTGGTTGTAATCATCTGATGAAAGTGCTCTATTCATCAAGGTAATAGAGACCCTCTCTAGTTTTGTACATTTTAGAATCTCACTTTCATCAAGTTTGACCACAAATCTAGCCACTCCTTGTGCCTCTTCTAGCAGGTCATAGAATCTAATCATTTAGCATTGTAGGGTGGGAAAGTCAAGGAAAATATTGTTAAATTCATTGAATAGAACTTCCTTTTTCTTGCCCTTGAAGCTAGTCTTGATATGGAAAGGCTCACCCAGAATCTCCATTACCTTGTTATTCACTCTCTGTCTAATAGTTCTAATCACAAATGGCCTTGGAAGTATGCAATTAGTACTTGTCCTTGCTTCATATTTGGCTGTAAAAGTTGGAAAAGTTGTATATAAGCATCTCGAATGATACCAATATTATCTAGTGTCTTCTACACTAACTCAATATCCAAAGAGAGATCCTTTATAAATGACTCAAAGTATTGTTTCTTTGCCTTTTTAAATTTCTTCTTCTCCAAAATATCTTTTGAAGCTACTGAAGGAAGAAGATGATGATAAAGTGAGATGCTTTGAAAGAATCTCTTTCACTTGCATTCGGTTGAAGAAGAGACCTAAACAAAATCAACATCATAAATCAATACATTTAATTATAAACAAAGTCATATTTCATATTTTTAAAGTGGAACAAAAATGTACATTGTTACTGGATTCTTTTACTACAACAACCTCCTCCTCGTCTGAGACTCTCAAATTAATTTCTAAGAGCATTTTGTCGATTGCAAAGTCCTAAAATAGTTTGCTTTCATTGATAAGATTTGATGTGTTTCTCCAACAAATGAATCCTTTATTGATAGCCTTCTAGCTTCTGCACTAACTCATTGTTATGTTTTGATAAAAGATGGTTCTCCAATTTGAGGACATTCTTTTCTACAACCAAGTTAAGTGTATAGCCTAGAAACACATTCTAACCATCACCAATGAATCTCAACAATGAAGAGCTATTATAGAAAGACGAAGTGCTATTTTTGCTAGGATCTTTGGGATATAGCCTGCCATCTAACTAAAGATCAAGATTCTTCTTTCCTTCAAACCTGAGTATATGTTTCATAAACTCTGTAATGGTAATGGGTTTTGTTCTCTTCCTTATTGGTTCATACTCACTATCCAACTCAATATAAAGATGATAGAGATGCCTTTTACTAGAGCTATCGAGATCATTGGATGATTGATCCTTAGCTACGGATGTGATTAGAAGATTGGATTGAAAAAGTATGCGAATTAGAAATAAGAAGGAAAACGAAGAAGAAAGTAGTAAGAATGGGAAAGAAAGAAGAGAGTGATAATGGAGGGAAGTAATCAAATGTCGAAAAAAATTCAAATTGAATATTAGTTTTCACTTTAATGAGGATGAGTAAGATCTTGATTATGACAATCTTTGTCACCTTTATGGCGGCCTAGATTTCTAGGTTTGATGTGACCCCACGAGAATATCATGACAATGACTTATTAACCATTTTTTATAAATTTACTTACCAAAATATTAAAAAAATAAAATAAAAAATAATTTTATTTCGAAAAATATTTTCTCTCTCTAGGATCACTTACACGGCATCTTTGAGACCTCAAAACTCCCCTAATGCCATAAGGTTGCTACAAGGACAAACCCCTTTCCAACAAGTGTATGGAACATAAGGCGTTATTTCCTGTGGAACTTGAGCTACCCTCTTTGTGCATGGCTATCAAAGAATGCTTGGGAGATGAGGAGTCACTACAATGCCATCTCTTGCATCCAAAATGTCTAGATGAGATTCGTAGGAGGCTCTACAATGCATGGAAGCCATGCAAGCTCGTAGAAAGGCCTATCATGATAGCTTCATCAAGTAGAAGGATCAGTTCAAAGAAGGCGACTTAGTCCTAGCCTATGATTCACAATTCGACCAAATTTCGAGGCAAGCTTCAACAATGATGGATGGGCCCTTATAAGGTACTTTTCGTCACCTTAATGGCTCTTTGGATAGTCAATTCTTTGGATGATTCCTTCTTGATGATTAATGGCTATCACCTCAAGATGTATTACCCTCCATGGGGATCTTGGAAATCACCATCGATAGCTTCCTCATTCCTTGTATGACAGTCGATATGACTTTACCTCATGCTCCTAATAACCATCTTGTTGATCCTGATGATGTGGCTTCGTTTCTATTGACCCCTCAGAACAACCTTCCAATCCTTCTTGGCTTCTTTTTCTTCTGATCCAGGAGAGGTGGCGAGGATGGTTTTGATACATGGTACTATTGCCATTCTCCTCTTTCCAAAGAAAAGAAAGAAAAAAAAATCAATATATATCGATTATGGGAGAAAAGGACTTACATCCCTGTCATGCCGACCTATTCTTTCAAAAAAGGGTAAAAACACCCTTCGGAGTAGAGCAATAAAAAGAAAAAAAAAATGAAAACAAAATTGTTATGGGAGAAAATGAAGAAATTCCCTATCATAATAGGCTTCATTCTAAGAAAGGTGGCACACACCCTTAGATGGGAAGTACGCTGTGGAAAAGGTTGTAACACCCCATAGTCTAGGACAACTAAATCTCTAGTAGAAATCTTGCAGTAGAAGTTCCAAAGACGCTTCCCTTGGTGCGCTAACTCCTCCAACAACGGACAATATTTCTCATATGCAATCCAAGTACTAGACTTGTTGGCTATCTCCTTGGGTATGCCTCTTCATCAACCGATTTGCATTGACATCATCAACTAGATGAAGCTTATCTTCATCAACAAACCTTGAGCAATGTGAGCTTTCATCCTAACCAGATGGGGATGCGAGTATGGGTTGCCCTCTATATTCATTGATAGAGCATGATACAAAGGGTGGGGTGAGTGACCAGTCCTTGCCTTTATATCCAATAGAGAGGTGAGATGTGTGAATGGAGAGTTGCACGTACAGGATGGGCCTCTCAATGCACAAAGCACAAAATTGTTCCTATGCACGGCACTATAAGGCTCCTTGGCCTTCCTTCTTGCATCGTATGTTGGCACAATAAGGTGGGATGCACCATTGCACCATCAATTGTGCACAAGTCATACAACCTTTGCACAAGTGTTAGTAAGGATTCAATCAACAGGATATGAAGAACTCTTGATGCCCTCCTATTATCATCAACAGAGCGTAAGATAGACAAGGATTGTGAGCGTGATTGATTTCCCTTCATCAAGTGAGAGGTGAGGATTGAGGGATGCTTCAACACTTGCAGACATGTACGTTCTCATTTTTCGATGCACACAAGGAATAAACCTTCTCTGCCATCACTCTACACCTCCTTCTCTTTGACACACTGCACAATAAGGCTCCTTGTCCTTCCTTCTTGCATATATGCCACATGGGTTGGGACACACGGATACACCATCAACTCTGCACATTGCCATACTTCCTTAGAACTATTCCCTTTGTCAATTGTGAAATTAGATGTGAGCTACTGGTTTTAATGATTATTCTTTGAGTGACATGTGCCATGGATTAAGTGACTAATCTATCATTTCAACATGAGTGACTGTCGAGATTGAGTGCTGTGTATAGACAAACTAACCAATATTTCAACAATAAAGCTACCTCCCTAGGTGCTATTGCATGGTCCTTGCCATGCTGGATGAATGTGCTGTGGCAAGCCCTAGTAGCTCCTACCAAACGACGACCACAATCCTTCATGCGACAGTGACGCTTTCCCTCGATCATTTGCAAATTGGGCCAAGTTTTTATAACCCTGTCCCTTTTGATTTCAAGAGCCAAATATGCTTTAAGTGTGGGGATGTATGTATATGGGTTATGATCATGTGTTAGGTCCTTGTTGCATTGATAATCTAAGCTATTAAGGTCTTAAGTGTGGGGATGTGTCCTTGGGTGTCCGCTATGCATATCCTCATGGAAACATCCCTCTCAGACTATTTGAGCATACCAAGTCCTCTTTCTGCCCTAATGGGGTTCTTTCCCCTCCCACCCATCCTCTTTTCAACCCGTCTTGGGATTGTTCCTTGTCTGTTTGCCTTTTTTCTTTGTTTTGCCACTTTTTCATGTGAACGCACCCTACGTTCACCAAACTTCCAATCTGACCTTCCAGCTCTGTTTGTCTCTTTGAACTAGATGGTTTTTCTTTTTAGAGTACCCTATTTTTTCGAGGTACAGAGCATGAGTTATTAATTTTTGAACAAATTTTTGTCCATTTAACATGTTTCCATGCGAACGTGTCTTATTTGCTTTGGAACAACAATCTAATGTGCGAGCCCTAACCTACACCTTCCTCATGATATTTTTTCTTTTTACTTCCCATCATTCTGATGTCCAATTTTTTCAGTATTATTTTTTTGTAATTTTGAGAACTCTCGTGTGCATTTTTTACTGTTTTTTCATGTAAACTTGCCTTTACCACCTCAGAATTCAGTTTTGATTTGACAACAGTATCCGACTTCGTGCCCTGCATGAATTTCCTTTTTCCCCACCTTGATTTGGCCTATCTATTTTCTTTTATTAAATTTCTCGTGAATTTTTATGCTTATTTTTTCTATTTTTTTCCATATGAATGCCCCCTAACACCATCGAAACTCCATTTTGACCTAACAAAACTGTCCCACTAATTCTCCTGACATCTTCTCTTTTCATTTTTCTCCATTTCAATACATGGATTTTTTCATATTAATTTTTATTTTTTTTTGTTGGTATTTTTGCCATTTTTTTCCTTGTGAATGTTGGGTAAAGGTGCCTGCACCTAGCTACCCATGTATTACTACACTAACAATACTCACACCTGGACACTACAAGTGGCGGATGCCCATCACTATCACTTCATTCTTTATTCTTTTAGTGACATTTGAATAAATGGAAGTCCGGTCACACATTGTGATTGTTGGAGTTCCCACATTTAGAGTCTCTCTCTTTCTTGCTCTTGCTCCATCCGCCATAACTCTCACCTCCATGTTCTCTTGCTCGATCCTTCTCACCTTTCAACTGGTATCATAGCTTGGCTCTTCAAGGTCTTGAATGTTGTCGGGCACTCCCTCAGCATTCATTCGAATACCTACACTCTTGTCTTCACTCTTGGCAGCGATACGCACACCTTCCAAGCTTCCGGTCAGTTTGAGCCTTCTCAAGCAAGCATTGGCTCTTCTTGGGAGACCTCAGGGCATTCATCAACAAGTACTGGAGCTCTCATTCCACTCTTTATTTCAGTCCATAGGGTTTGAAGAATAGGGCAGCCATGGCTCAGTCCATGAAGGTTTAGAACTGAGCTCTCTCTCTTCTATGCCTATTGAGGCCTCTTGGAAAGCTTCTTTGGGAGCCATAAAAGCTCCCTAACTATCAAGTAATGCCCAACTCCCTTAGAAACATCAAAAATGTGATTTCAACAGGTTGCCCCATTTTCTCAGCCTACCAAAAATGTGGCCTTCATCTCCAACACCTCTTCAGACTATTGGCACTACACAAAGGTCTCATTTAAGGCATAGGAGCATGCTTCAACCATGGCATTGACATTTGGGTTTGATATAATTTAGTCCAAGGCTCTCATAATAGTCCACAAGCAGCCCCAAATAGTGCTACATTAGCATTTGATGTTTATGCTTTCTTGGTACTATCTATTGATGCCATTTGGTACCCGAATCATGACCTGATTTTATGGGAAGCTATACGTATGATATGACATTTGATATTTATGCTTACTTGGTACTAGCTATTGATACCACTTGGTACCCGAATTATGACCAGATTTTATGGGAAGCTATGCATATGATATGCCATTGATTTGGTGCTGATTTTGGCCATGTTTATGGTTAGTTTGATAGTGAATTTATTGCTGTAATAGAGCAGGGCTGAAGCTATTTAACTAAGGTTATGTTATGCCTATTGGTCTCGGGTGCTTCCCAAATTCTTCTTATGATTATTTGGATCTAAATGGAGGTTGGAAAATGTCTTGGTTGGTTCTCGAAAGTATTTTGAGCCTTTTTTGAGCTCTGTATTGGTCAGCACTTGGTTAACATTGGTCTACATTGGTATGCTTTGTGACATAGGTTATATCTATGGTCTATGCATGACCCGTTGATACATGCTTTGAAGCATATGTTAGTGATGCATGCTACCTACATTGTTTGAGCTTCTTTGCCACTTGGAGATTCAATTAGGCTTGTACTTGGATACTTTGGAACCTCTTTTGGATGTTTCTTGGCTTGTTAGAGATTGATTTGGGTTTGTACATGATGTACTTGGATGTTATCAGATGCTTGACCGCTTACATGCTCTTGGTGCTCTCATGATGTGCGGTCTTGGCTATGAGATGTCTTATGCATTTAGATGCTATCTCTGAGCTTGGTTCACTACAAGGGAATGGGGCAATAGCGACGGCCATTTGCGACGCAAAAAAACGGTGTCGCTAAAAGCGTTGCTATATGCGTCTCTATTTGCGTCACTATTAGTGTCGCTACATGCGTCGTTATTTGTATCGTAACGATGCTAATAGCGACGTAAATAGCGACGCTAATAGCGACGTAAATAGAGACGCTAATAGCGACATAAATAGAGACGTAAATAGTGACGCATATAGCAACGCTTTTAGCGACGCAAATAGCGACGCTAATAGCGACGCATATAGCGACGCAAATAGCGACGCCGGTCTGGGGAAAAAGTTTTGGAAACCCGAGCGTAACATTCACCGAGAAAACATTTGCGAGAAAGAATGAAAGAGAGAGCGAGAGAGCTTAAAGCTTTGTGAGAGAGAGAGAGAGAGAGAGAGAGAGAGAGAGAGAGAGAGAGAGAGAGAGAGAGAGAGAGAGAGAGAGAGAGAGAGAGAGAGGAGCTCATCACCATGCCGCTACCACTATATATGAAGAAGAAAGAGAAGTGTGCAACAGAGAAGGGAGGGAAGGTGCAAAGAGAAGGTACAAAGGGTTTCATCTTCAGGCCTTTGAGATGGGTACATTGCCTCTTCTTGCTTTATTTTTGTGTTATCTTGTTTTCTTTTTTTGTTTTTCTTTGCAAAGAGATACATGGAAAGAGAGGGAGGGAGGAAAAAAGGGAGAATAATGAAGGGAGAGAAAGAGAGAAAAAGGTAGAGAAAGGAAATAAAGAGAAAGAGGAAGAGAGAAATGAGAGATGAAGGGAGGGGGAGAGGATGAGTGAGAGAAACAACGAGAGAGAGAGGGGAAAAAACAAAGAGAGAGGAAACAAAGAAAGGGAAATAGAGAGATAAAGAGAGAGGGAGAGAAATAGAGAGAGGGAGATGGGAGAGGGAGAGAAATAGAGAGAGGGAGAGGGAAGGAAGAGAGGAGGAGGACGTAGAAAAGAAGGGTGAGCTAAAGAGAGGAAGGAGAGTGAAAAGAAGAGAGAGAGAGAGGAAGAAAGAGAGATAGAGAGAAAAAACAGAGAGAGCAAGAGAGGGAGAGAGAAATAGGAAAACAATGAGAGAATGAGAGAGAAGGTTAATAAAGAAAAGTAAAGGGAGAGGGGGAGAGAGAGATAAAGAGAGGTGGGGTGACATTTCTTTCAATATCTTTGTTTCTTAAGCTTTTTATTTTCTATCTTTGATTGTCTTTGCAATGAGATGAGTTGAGTGAGAGTGGGGAGGGAAGGGGGGAGAGAAATAGAGAGAAGAAGGGGGAAGGAAGAGAGAGATGGAGAGAAATAAAAAACAGGAGAGAGAGGGGCTTCATAAAAATTTGTCAAAACCCGAGCATGGCATTTTACAGGTTTGTAAACAAGCAAGAGAAAGAGAGAGAGGCCGTTGCCACTGCCACCATCCATGAAGAGGGAGGAGACAAGTGTAAAGGAGAAGGAAGGAACTCCCGAATGAGAAAAAAATGAGAGAAGTACGAAGGGATTCTTCTTCAAGCTTTGAGGTAAGTGTATTATCTATTCTCTCTTTGTTTTTCTCTTTTCTTTACTTCTCTCTTTCTTTTTGTTGATGAAGAGTGTATAGAGAGAAGAAGTGAGAGAGATCAACGTGCGCAAGGGAGATTGAGAGAGAGAGAGAGAGAGAGAGAGAGAGAGAGAGAGAAAGAGAGAGAGAGAGAGAGAGAGAGAGAGAGGTCGCTGCCACCGCCAATCCACCACAAAAAGAGAGGGGACAACTACAAAGAAGAAGGAGGGAACCCGTGAAGGAGAAGAAGAAGAAGAAGAGTAGTGCGAAGGGATTCTTCTTCAAGCTTTGAGGTAAGTACATTATCTATTCTCTCTTTTTTTTTCTATTTTCTTTAATTCTCTCTTTCTTTATGTTGATGAAGAGTGTATAGAGAGAAGAAGTGAGAGAGATCATCGTGCACAAGGGAGATTGAGAGAGAGAGAGAGAGAGAGAGAGAGAGGTCGCTGCCACCACCAATCCACCACAAGAAGAGAGGGGACAACTACAAAGAAGAAGGAGGGAACCCATGAAGGAGAAGAAGAAGAAGGAGAGTAGCGCAAAGGGATTCTTCTTCAAGCTTTGAGGTAAGTGCATTATCTATTCTCTCTTTGTTTTTCTCTTTTCTTTACTTCTCTCTTTCTTTTTTTTGATAAAGAGTGTATAGAGAGAAAAAGTGAGAGAGATCAATGTGTGCAAGGGAGATTGAGAGAGAGAGAGAGAGAGAGAGAGAGAGAGAGAGAGAGAGAGAGAGAGAGAGAGAGAGAGAGAGAGAGAGAGAGGTCACTGCCACTGCCAATCCACCACAAAAATAGAGGGGACAAATGCAAAGAAGAATGAGGGAACCTGTGAAGGAGAAGAAAAAGAAAGAGAGAAGCGCGAAAGGATTCTTCTTCAAGCTTTGAGGTAAATATATTATATCTTCTCTCTTTGTTTTTCTCTTTTATTTACTTCTCTTTTTATTTTTGTTGATGAAGAGATGTATAGAGAGAAGAAGGGAGACAGATCAACACAAGGGAGATTGAGAGAGAGGGAGAGAGAGAGAGAGAGAGAAGCTGCCATTGCCACTACCATTGCCACCACATCCATTAAAAAAGAGGGGACAACTACAAAGGAGAAGCCAACCTCTGTCTCTTCTCCATCTTTGCCTCCTCGAGCTTGCATGACAGGCACTAAGCAAGCATCTCCTCGTTTCTCGGCCATGGAGAGGCCTCATGCCAAAGCCCGCCACCTGGAGTACAAGGTCGAGCCTCCTCTAGTGCAGCAATAGCTACTCCCCATAGAGCACAACGACCACTAGAGAAGAAGAGGAGATGGAAACCAGGCACGAGTGTGAGACAGCCCACCAGTAGGAAGGTAGACTGCTACAGCTATGACGATAGAAAGAAGAGCCTACATGATGTACTACATGTACCTTCTATTACCAAAAATCTATTGTCGATTGGACAGATGACAGAACGAAATTTGCAAGAATCTAGTGTTGGTTGGATAGATGATTTCAACTGATACACATGGCTGTACATTCGGAAGTACAAGAATGAGGTACTCAATGTCTTTAAGCAAATGGGTTTATAAAGAGAAATGCAAGTCAGATGGTTTGTTGGAAAGGTATAAAGCCCGGCTCATTACAAAGGGATATGCACATCAATATAGCCTAGATTATGAGGAGACTTTCAGCTTGGTTGCTAAGATGGAAATGGTGAGAATAGTCATTGCATTAGTGGCTTCTAAGGACTGAAAATGATGAAAAGTGGATGTCAAAAATGCATTCATGAATGGTGATTTGCTTGAAGAGGTATATATGGGGTAGCATGAGGGTTATGTATACAACCTGAGGTGTATATGGATACTAGCTAGCAACCCCGTCTATCATGCTAGATCCAAACACATAGAGATTCATTATGATTTCATTAGAGAAATGGTACGACAGATTGATCTACTTCATGTGAAGACACAAGACCAGGTAGCCGATATTTTTACCAAATCACTTGGTAAAGAGAAATTTGTTTGTTTCATGGATCTACTTGGAGTACAGTAACTAATCTGAGCTCAAAAAATGGAGTTTGAGAAGGGGGAGGATGAGCTTGATTCTTTTGATCTTAAAACACCTCCATCCATTGAGATTGTGGGTGAAGACAAGAAAGAAGAGATAGAAGATGACTTAGACGTAGGTAAAAACAAAAAGGAAGAAGTAGAGCTTAGAGACACTACCACTCCCTATATAAGGGTTTCTGGCTCCAACACCATGGTATAACTCTTACAGATGTCCAAATGCTCTCCCAAAAAGACTTGAACAATGTTGGAATAAGCTGGAGTAAGCAGAAGATCAATGGGACTTATTCAATGGGACTATAATGAAAGCTTGAAGTGAAGCTCTTCTTCTTGGGCCTAACAAGTGATAAAAAAGCTCCTTGATTAATACTTTTTTGAATTGATTATATCTAGCTTTTGTAATCACAATCTCTTTTTTTTCTCAGGCCTAAGTAAGTGATGAAAAAGCTCCTTGTGAAATACCTTTTCGAATTAATTATATCTTGCTTTTGCAATCAAAGGATTCAGTTTTTTTTAATAATCTGATACACAATTTTTAGACATTAGATGTAGCTGACATTGGCAAATGAATTATGCAAGAATATTGAGTGCATATAGCCAGAAGGGTGGCAGGGCTGTATGCCCTACCACCTATTTTTTCCCCCCTCTGTAACCGTCGCTTTTTGCGTCGCAAATTTACTCTACAATTGTCGCTATTAGCGTCGCTATTAGGTTAGCGACCCAAATAGCGACGCTAATAGCAATGCACAAAGGGACGTAAATAGCGACGAATCGATCGCATCGCTAATAGCGACGAGAATAGTGATGACGGGGATAATTTTTTCCATGAATAATTCCGTCACTTTAAACGTCGCTATTGGGTCTATATGTTGTAGTGGTTGCTCATTTTCCATTGACTTTTGTGCCAGTGGGAGCTTTATGCTTATGGTCTTAGATTTACCCACAACTTGCGGGTTATGCATTTGAGCTATTACTTGAGATTTGACACCGGGATCTCTTACACATCCTTGACTATGATATTTGCTTGGTAGATGCTTTCACGTCTACTCTTGGATGCTTATGAGCTGATTTGATCCGTCTTCATTGAGCATATAGTGACCTTTGTCAAGTCTTGCCACTGGGGATATATTAAATGTACTGATTGACTCTCTTGACACATTTGGGTGTTTGGTTCATGTTCATTGGCTGTCATAGTGCTTCTATTATGCCCGATTGATGCAGGATTGGACTTGGCAGTCTTTGTTGTCATTGGATCTCTATTAGCTCACTACTGTTGAGATATCGAGCTCCACTCGTGATACGCCAGGGTGACCGTTGTGTATTTATGTCACTGACTTGTCAGTTGCAGACGCGGTTGGTACACCGCCCATGAATAATAGCTACATGATAGCTATCCTTATCTACTCTAGTTCGTGGCTCAGTTAGTATGCCACCTTAGTTAGTTGAGTTTGGTTTTGAGACCCATATAGAGGGTTCTTCTATTTCTTTGTACTTGAGTTTTTTTGGCTTACACAACTAAGAAGAGGAAAACTGTTTTCAGCCTCCCACTACAAGGGATTGGGCTCATACCCGCGCTCCTAGCCGCACAAAATGACTTGGGAAAAAAAGTGTCGGGCCCGTGTAATAGCGCGTGTATCATCGCGGCCAGAGACATGCGTGTAAAAGCGCGTGTACAGTGACAGCCAGTCGCGCAAATACACGACCCCATACACGCGTTCTGGACAGTTTTGCTGCGAATTTACACGCGAATCTAACAGACTATCCGCGTAAATATACGCGATTTTGACAGATGACACGCGCTTATACACGCGATCACAGAGGGGAAAAAAAAATCCAGAGAGTGCTTTTGGGTGCCTGGATGCTGTTCCAGCATCCAGGCACCCAAAGGCACTCTCTGGATTTTTTTTTTGGTGCATTGCACCACAAAAAAAGAGCGATTTAGATTTCAAGACACGAGACTCACTCTCTATGAATACACGATTCAATATTACTATCTAAAACTTAATACACGACTCAAGACTCACGATTCAATACATTGTCAATACATGATACATTTGTGTACAAGGGAGTCCATATGTCAAAATAGCCCATGGCTTTAATTAGGAACAAATATATACAAAGTCAAATAGGGAGCTAGGTGCAAAAAATCCCATGGCTTCAGTTACAAATTTTTTTTGTACAACCACATCCTACAGTATTCTGAAAGCTAATCAGAGGATGATGAGGACCCTGTGCTCTCTCCATGATCAGAGGAGCTCGCATCGGTATATTCCGATGAGTGGTGCTCGCCTCCACCAGGAGCAGTGGCATGAACATTAGCAGTGGCGACTGGATCATCAGGGGCAGGAGCATCAGCAGCTTGTGCCTGTTCAAGAAATATACCGTATGTAAGTATACATATATATGCAATTAAATAAACCGAAATCATTCATTTAGAGTTTTCAAGTACCTGTCGACCGTATGGTCTCATGGCCGCGTCAAACTGCGCATCCGTAATACGTCCCTCGTTTCTGAAGATGGCCCACGTGTCACGTGTGCTATTGCGGCGAGCATACCCAGTCTCGTGGGCTGTGGGCCTCCTCCCCATAACCCGTCGCTGTAACATAATCAAGATAGTTTGTAAGATCAAAACAATCATAGAATCAATGAATTTGGCAAACAATCAAATAAAGAGGCAAGTTACTTACGAACTCTGCCTCCCACGACTCGACGCCGCCAGATCCGAAATGCGACGATCCAATGGTCTCCATCTGGATCCGTCGTGCCTCCACATGCTGCCTGCTCTTCATGCCTCCCTCTGCGCGCTTCTTTGCCTCCTTCCACTCGCGTTTGTGGGCAGTGGCAGGTTTCTCACAAGGATAGCCACCCGCAGCTACATTCACCCCATCATCGTACGCGAGTTTCTTAAGGTGAGATCTTTTATTACTTAAGATCTCCCTTATTCGCGTCCTTCCCCATACATCCGAGAATGTCACTCGTGGGGGATTGGGGTACCGACTATGTACACTATCTAGGACCTCCCTAACTAACCGGCTCTCCTGATCTTTAAATTTTACAAAACAGTTTCTATACATGTTTGAAACTACCCCCCGCATATACTCCATCACCTCTTTCCCTCTCGCATCCATGACTACCCCGCCCCTATCCGTAACATCGTAGAAAATCTCTCCCTCCACCTCTCTCGCCTCCTCCGACTCCTCACTGTCTCCTCGTACATGCCTCCCTCCATGCCCTCTCTCACCGCGTGCCCTACTACCCCCCCCACCAAAGCACCCGCCGCATAATCCTCCACTCCCGCTCTCCCTACTGCGGCGTCGGCTCTCATCTGTACTGCGGGAGTAGCCATGACTAGGGGTGGCTGCACGTGACTGTGACTGTGAGGGAGCACGTGATGGTGGCCGTGAGCCCTCACGTGACGGTACAGAGGAGGGTGTGCGTGAGTGTGTCCGTGCAGGGGTGTGTCTCCTCGGTGAGCGTGTATGCGCAGGGGTACGTCTCGCCGGACTCGCAGGCGTAGACGGCAGTGGAGAGGCTTGTGTACTTGGGGCGCGGTGTGACCTGGGAGTCTAGGAGGAGGATGGGCATACATATACTCTGTCAGCTCCACTGGATTAGGATGGCACCCAAAATGGTTTATCATCTCCATCATCCAAGTGGCGTATGCCAACGGATCGGAGGAAGAGCCTGGATCCATGAAGAATCTACGAAGCGTCGAAATTCCGCCTCAATGAACCAAGCAAAACATGCATATAAAAAATAAACATATCTCCTACAATATATCTCCTCAATATATCTCCTACAATATATAACCTACAACATATATCTACCATTCTAGAAAATAAACATATCTCTTACAATATCTCTTACAATTCTATCCTCTGTCGCTTTCAAGTACAGATAGCATGGGTGGAAAGAAAGAAAGCGACAGATTTGCCAAAACAAACAAACGACAACCAACCTCTTTGAAAAGTCTTTGAAAAGTGAGTTCGTTGATTCTTGCTTCTCTCTCCCTTTCTATGTTGTCTGCACCCTTTGCTTCTTTTGGGTAGTCCAAGAGGGAGAAGGCTGGTTGGAAGAGGCAGGTTCGGTTTTAAAAAAAGGGCTTTTGAAAGAAAGAAAGCGGGTGCAGAAATAAGAAGTGTTTTGAAAGAGGGCGCGCTTTTAAAAGAAAGAAAGCGATACGCGCGGCAGGTAAACGCGAAAAGCACGCGTGTAAAAGCGCGTGTAAAAGCGCAGCAGAACACATTGTAGACGCGCCTGTACACGCGACACAGAGACTGTTTATACTTTTTTTAAAAACTGATTATTCTTGTGTATCCATTGTTTTGTGCATAGGATGTGTATGATTTCACTAAAAACTGATCCTACTTCTGTATTGGTTATTTTGGACATAGCATGTCATCATCCTCTTCAAGCAGTTCTAGTGAGGATGAGACAATGCGTCATCGTGATCGCGACGTGTGGCTGGCACAAAGGATCAAGTGTACGTGTAATCGATGTCAAGGGTGCATTGTACGAGCGCGTCGAATTACATTGAATCACATCTCGATGTATGGAGAATGGATTCAAACAGGTTTAGATGTGAGAAGATGTGAATTGAAAGTATTAAAATAACTCATGGTGTGCAAATTAATGGAGCGCGTTGTAATATATATACTGTGATTGAAGCAGGATGCAGTACCACACCCTAACATGGTGCCATACGCACGGCGAGAGCATGCAAAGCGTCGACGAGATGATGCTGGAGCTTCAGGATCTCTTGTCGGAGATGAGTGGGAAAGGGATGACAATAGCCCTGCACCCCACGAAGTTGTGGAAGAGGAAGTGTTTGATGACATGGTACGGAATCTTTTTAGGGATGATCGCAAAGGTGTGGACGACAATGATATGGAACAAGAGCATCTCTACAACGCTTCATCGACACCGGTTTTTGAAGGGTGCACATTCTCTATTTTACGTGCTTCACTTGAACTGCTCAATATACAAACAGTTTATGGATGGAGCAATGCAAGTCTTGACGCATTATTGAAGTAAGCATTGTAACTTGCAAATTTGAGTTAGTGGTTTTTGGTTTACAGTATAGGGTTTAGGGTTATGGGCTAATTGATGATATTGGATGCAGGCTATTATCAAACATGCTTCCAAAGGGGAATAGACTACCCACCTCAAGAGACAAAGCGAGGCGCTATGTGACATCTCTTGGAGGATTGGATTATGATCGCATACATGCATGCATCAATGATTGCATTCTCTTTCGTGGGATGCATAAGGAGGCTCGACAGTGTCCCACTTGTGGTGAAGCAAGGTATAGAACAGATGTGAAGAGTTTTGATGTACCTCGTAAAGTCTTGCGACACTTTCCTATAATTCCTCGCATCAAACACATGTTCAAGTGCAAATCCATAGCAGAGCTCATGTCATGGCATTCCTCGCATCGATCGGATGATGGCATGTGGAGAATTCCTGCAGACACTCCTGCTTGGAAGCATATTGAAGATGAGTGGCCCAGCTTTAAAACAGAGCCCAGAAACTTGAGACTTGGCCTAGGTATGGATGGAGTGAATCCGTTTGGTTTCAAGAGCACCGCATACAGCGTGTGGCCGGTTGTGTTGGTGAATTACAACCTTCCACCATCAATGGCGATCAAGAAGGGACATCTTATGTTATCCCTTCTGATTCCAGGGAAACATAAAGTCAAGCATATGGATGTTTATCTTGAACCGTTGATTGATGAGTTGGAGGAACTATGGAGAGGTGTTGCGGTAGTGGACATTAGTAGGCCTCCCTCCTCTCGACACTTCGACTTAAAAGCAGTGTTGATGTGGACAATGCATGACTTTCCAGGATACAGCGATTGTTCTGGTAAGAATTCTAACTACCTCCCGACTCTAATACTACTAGCTATATCAATTATAACTATTGACTTTATTATTCTAACTTTTTTTTTATTTTAACAGGTTTGAGGACATCGGGTAAACATGCATGTCCTATATGTGGCCCTTCATTGGTACATGAGTATGCTGATGGTTTGTGTAAGACCATATTCGATAATCATCATCGATTTCTCCCATCAGATCACCCTAAATATGCTCCTAGTAAGAGGAACATTCATCCACAGACACTTCGTGCAAAAGATTGGAAGCGTATTTGGGAGTCTTCAAATGTTCTTCCTCCAGATGGCATGAACAGGTACATCTCCATTGTTTCCAATCTTGTTTTGTGTAGTCTCTAAAGTTGGAATAAAGATGACAGTCTGCAATCCCTTGTGTAGGTACTCCATTTTTTTCCGGCTACCATATTGGACCCATCTCAAGATCAACCATCTTCTTGATCCCTTGCACATCTTCAAGAATGTGGGATCTAGTATTTGGGGACATGTTATTGGTAAAAGAGACAATGTTAGCGTACGGGAGGACTTGCAGGTCGCAGGATGTATGCGTCAAGCTTGGCCACGAGAGGAGGGTGGGCATGTTCGTCTTCCGCCTGCTCCCTGGATTATATCAAAGAAGGAGGAGAAGCAGGTAAAGCAAGCCATCACCACTTTGCGTACTCCCACTGGATGCATGAGATCGTTGAAGGGAGCGTTTACAACCACTAAGAAAAGAGGGGTTGAGCAACTACATGGGTTGAAGTCCCACGATTGGCACAAGATGCTCCAAGTAAGTGTTTTCCAATTATTGTAGGTTGAAATTAAATTTTGTAATGCCCTAATTCAAATATACATGTGCTCTTATGTGCGCAGTTCATACTACCTACTAGCATCGACCATTGTGCAGACAGGAGTTTGAAAAGATGTATTTATAAGATGGGCGAGCTTGTGAGGTATGTAAATCCCATGTAAGATCACCCTTCATTATACCTTGCAAAATGAATGTGCATGAGGTATAACGTACTGTGCATTTATTTTTCAGATATGTTAGTTCCAAAGCAATTGATCCAGCCACATTGGATGATGAGCGTGTTATGGCAGTGGAGGTGGTTTGTATGGTAGAGGAGACTTTTCCGCGAACCATTCTCACAAGTCAACTACATCTCATTGTGCATTTAGTGGATGAAATTGCTTTATGTGGCACTGTGCATGCCCGTTGGATGTTCTTCCTAGAGCGCTTCATGAAGACCTTAAAAGACTTTGTGAGGCAAAGTGCAAGGCCCGAAGGAAGCATGGCTGAGGGTTGGTTGATACAAGAGTCTCTTGTATATATATCAGAATTTCTTGATCAGGTGGATAGCTCTTTGCCGCGACTATGGAGCAATGAAGAGGACTTGAGGATGACGTCTATTGTGCCTCAAGGAAAAGGACAGAGCAAAGTAATTGAGAGAACATTGATTGATGATCTTAATTTCACTTGCATCCTTAATAGTGATGTGATGAGCAGATGGGTTACAAGATACGAGGATGCAAAGACAAAAAGGCAAGCAGACAGATCTCTCTTTCGGAGGCAACATGGCTCTCGTAAGGCGTACCCTAAGCATCTAGCAACACTTCCGAATGATATTCATGTTGATTGGTTGCATGAGGAAATGGAGAGAGCAGAGAGAGATGAGGGGCTGCATATCACGGCGGAAGAATGGGAGTATGCACGAGGATGCATGTTAAAGGTACATAGAACAAATGTAAATTTACATTCTTTGTAAGTGATTGGCTTTTCATATTTATTCACATTAATTGCTTACATAGATATTGCTTATATTTTGGTCCAGTGCACTATGTTCAATGCTATATGGTGTGAAGGCAAGCATTTTCGAACACAAAGAATAGATGAAAAGAGGAATACACAAGATTGCGGTGTCATTAGTAGCTTTGAGGGAGCCAATGGAAAAATTGATGATTATTGTGGCACAATCCAAGACATATACAGACTTGACTTTCGCCGCTTCTTTGTGTATGTTTTGGATGTCAAATGGCAAATGAACGTGGTGGAAAAAGGGCCTAACGCAACGATAAAACGCCATGCAAGTGGCTATGTAACTATTGACTCTACAAAGTTTTGGCAAACAAAGAAAGATAGGCTCGTATTGCCACAACAATGTGAGCAGGTATGCATTTTTTTACAAATGTGTTTCATGTACATATATATCTAAGCTCGCGCACCCCTTGACTTTTGATATGCTAATTAATTAATGAATTATGTGTATTTGAGCAGGTTATCTATCTGCCAATGGTGCATGACAGTAAATGGTGGTATGTCATCCCTATTGCACCACGTTCCAAAGTAATGTATAATACATTCACTGATATGGAGCATATGGAGGATGTGGCAAGCCGCAAAGAAGATGATGTCGAACATGCCAATGTAGATGATCATGATAATGAGGATGAGCGTGCCATTTCTCACGATCATGAGGATGACCCTTCCATTGAGGATGATGGTGATGATGATGAGAATGATCAAGGCATCGGTACCATTATCAATGGGCAAAATAGCGATAGTAGAATAAATTTAATTGTAGCCTTACAAATTGATCAAATGGATATTGATGTTGATCGTTTGGCAAGGATGGATCTTATTGAAGATGAGATCGAACCCTAACCAATCCATCACTGTATTGTTCCAAATTCATGACATTTCTATTGTATACTTTGTCTTTCAATAACCATATGAAGATATATTTTTCAATATATTACGTTGTTGTAAGTGCATGTAGTGGGATTTTGTAATGGTTTGTAAACACTGCAATGCACAATGACATTTTTAAAACTTAATGGTTTTCTGTTTTGAAAAGAAATGGATTTCTGTAGTTAGGCTCTGTGTCGCGTGTAACAGAGCGTGTATTATGACAGTTTTTACGCGCAAATACACGCGCCCTCACATGCAATTATACACGCGCTGTTACATGCATGTATACACGCGCCCGATATTGCTGTAAGTATAAACGACCATACACGCGCCCGTAACTTTTCGCGTGTAATGGACGCGTGTATGGCGGCATTGTGTTGTAGTGTCCACCCTTGTGTGTCTTCCCCCATTGTGCAAGCAAGAAAGCTTCAAGCGATACTCCTTCCTTCTCTCCCACAATCTTGACATGGTATGAGAGCCTTGTTCGTGGTAAGGAGCTCAAGAAAGCAAGCCAAGCTCGCGGTGTTCTGGTAAGAGGAGTAGTGTTGCTTTCATTTTCTGTTTTGGGAGCAGATCTCTGCAGGTAGCACAGCCGGAAAGTGCAGGAGTGCATTGTCTCAGGTTGAGACGCCCTTCGCGGTGAAGCAAGAGAGCAGTATATGCTACGGATAAGAGCTTTAGCTCTTGGCGACCTTGTTTTTTTGATTTGAGGCCATTTCGAGACCTGTTTTGGAGGCGGAAGTTTTCTGCATGCACTCAGGAAAAAGCCCTGTTTTATGCTGTGCGACCACTGTTCTACAGGTCGGTGAAAAGTAACCACAGATATTGCATCGTATGCTCGTGTGCAGAGACATTGGGAGTTACAAAATCATCCTTGGTTCCTGTTTATGCAAAATCGTCACTAGGAAGTGACTGTGTGGTCAAATACCACTTTCGCCAGTTTTGCAGATTTGCCCTTGTGAGGGTGAAGCTGTGTTTTTTGCAGTGACAGAATTTTTTACAGTATTCTGTAATGGCGTCTGATTCTCTTTCACAGATTGTAACTGAAAAGCTTGACAAGAACAACTTCCAAGCATGGAAGTTTAGAATGACGAATTTCCTTATGGGAAAAGGATATTGGGATTTTGTTGCAGGAAATGAAGAAGAACCAGTTCTTCCTGATGTTCCCAATCAACAGCAAATGCAGGCATTCAAAGCATGGCATGAGAGAGCCAGGAAAGTTATGTACTGGCTGTCTATCAGTATTTCAGAGTCTATGATTGTGCATATTCAGGATGCAAGTACGCCAAAGGAGGCATGGGATACTTTGTCAAAAATGTACAGCACAAATACTCAAGCCAGGAAAATGCAGCTCAAGCAAGAGTTGCATAATGTGCAAAGAGAAAATATGAGCATCAACGACTACCACATGAAGGTGAAGAAGATTGCAGATGCACTTGCTTCCATTGGGTCGCCAGTGGAAGATGATGATTTAGTTTCTGTGACCTTGAATGGTCTAGGAAAGGATTATGCACAGTTTCGGACATCCATTTCAGTTCGTGAAAGATTTCCTGATTTTGAGGAGTTGATTGCTCTTCTAATTTCTGAGGAGCAGAGAAATGGTGGTGCATCTTCTTTAGGAGGAACTTCAAAAGAAGCTGTCTTCTACTCAAATGCTGGAAGAGGTAGAGGCAGAGGTAGAGGAGGCTGATTTGGAGGCCGTGGCAGAAATCAGAATATGCAGCAAACTCAAGAAAACCAGTCCTATGGAGGAGGACGTGGTAATTCTAGAGGCAAGGGGAGCCAAAGAGGTCGTGGTGGATGGCAAAGAGGTCAAAATGCAAACAGTAATGTTGAATGCTACTACTGTGGTAAAATGGGTCATATGGCTAAAGACTGCTATAAAAAGCAGAATGACATCATCAATGGAAAACTGCAACAAGGGAATTATGCATCTTCTAGCAGACAGGGTGATGACAGAAATGAGCATTTGTTCATGGTGCAGCACATGAACAATTCTGTGACAAGTGCAGAAGAAAGCAATGATGTATGGTATGTTGACTCAGGTGCATCAAACCACATGACAGGTCATGCAGAATGGATGGAGGATGCAAGGAAAATGAAAAAACCAGGATTTGTGGAGACTGGTGATGATACTGCACATCCTATTGTGCAGATTGGAAAAATTCCCTTGTCTATACAGGATGGGAAAAAGAAATACCTGTCCGATGTATTTCATGTCCCGAATATCACCAAGAATCTGGTTTCTGTCGGTCAAATGGTTGAGCAGGGCTTGCAGGTCAGATTTAATCCTCATGGATGCTTTGTTGAGGATATGAAAAATAAAGGTCGCCTGATAGCAAAAGGAAAGAAGAAGGGCAGAATGTTTATGTTGGATGCAGACATGTCTGAATTGAGTGCAGCAATGTTTGCACATGGGACCGATGTAGTTGCAGATATTGATATCTGGCATAAATGCATTGGTCATGTTAATGTACAGCGACTTAAATCAATGCAGGCCCAAAATATTGTTGCAGGATTGCCAAAATTCAAGGTTGCAGAAATGCATAAGGTATGTGAAGCCTGTTAGTTTGGAAAACAGGCAAGGAAACCATTTCCTAGACATGTTCAAGAGAGTGAGAAGCCATTGGAATTAATCCACTCTGATGTGTGGACTACTAAAGCTGCATCTCTTGGAGGCTGTCATTATTTTGTCACTTTTATTGATGACTATAGCAGAAAAGTTTGGGTGTATTTTATGAAAAAGAAAAGTGAAGTTTTTGGGCATTTCAAAACCCTTAAAGCTATGGCTGAAAAAGAAACAGGTCTGCAAATAAAATGCCTAAGGTCAGATGGAGGGGGAGAGTACTTCTCAAATGAGTTTGCAAAGTTCTTACAGGAGCATGGCATAAAGTAGCAATATTCATGCAGTTATACCCCACAACAAAATGGAATTACAGAAAGGAAAAACAGGCATATTGGAGAGGTGTCTCGTGCCATGCTCAATGAAAAAGACTTGCCAGATTTTTATTGGGCTGAAGCAGTTGCTACAGCAGTCTATATAATGAATAGGACTCCCACTGCAGCAATACATGGGATGACTCCAGAGGAGAGGCATACTGGTAGGAAACCAGATATTTCTCATTTAAAATTTTTTGGTTGCATTGCCTATGTACATGTGCCAGATGAGTTGAGATCCAAGTTGGATCCAAAAGCTGAGAAGTGCATCTTTATTGGTTACTCTCTGCAGCAAAAAGGGTATAGATGCTATAACCCTTCTACTCGTAAGTTTACAGTGAGCAGAGATGTTGTTTTTGATGAGATGAGTAGCTGGTATAAACCAGTAAATGTGATTGATGATGTAGATGCACAAAATGGTAATGCTGCATAGAATTCACAGCAGCAGTCACAAAATATTAGTGGACCTGGAGCGTCCTCTAGCAGTGGTTCACATTCTTCACCGTGGACAGGCAGATTGAGATCAGGAGAATCTTCTCAAAGCAATGTAGATAGTGGTATGCAGGTATCACGAAAAGGAAAAGAGAAGGTTGATCAGCCCATGTTTGATGTGAATGCAGGTCACTCTTATGTGGATGGTGAATCCAGTGGCTCAGAACAGAGCATTGATGATGAGTTGGGTATTTCTTCTATTGTTACACCTGGAGTAAGGAAGACTAGGGATGTTTTGAGAGCACCTGGGAGTGAACCTACTTTGCGCAGGTCTACGAGAGCTAGATATCCTATGGATAGGCTGAAATATGATTGATTTACAACCATTCACTATGCATATATGGTCAAAGTGATACAGGAACCAGAACCCACATCTTTTGAGCAAGCCATGGGAAAAGAAAAATGGGAGAAAGCCATGGATGAAGAAATGGATGCCTTGGAAGCAAATGCTACATGGGAGTTAGTACCTTTGCCTAAAGTTAAGAATGCAATTGGCTGTAAGTGGGTTTATAAGGTGAAGCACAATGCAGATGGTTCTGTGAACAGATACAAGGCAAGATTAGTAGTGAAGGGGTATGCACAAACATATGGCATTGACTATGAAGAAACATTCAGTCCAGTTGCAAGGATGGCAACTGTAAGAGCAGTCATTGCTATGGCTGCATCAAAAGGATGGTCTTTACATCAGATGGATGTAAAGAATGCCTTCTTCCATGGTGATTTGCAAGAAGAGGTCTATATGGAGCAGCCACCAGGTTATGTGCATGTTGTTCATCCTGAGTTTGTTTGCAGGTTGAAGAAAGCCTTGTATGGCTTGAAGCAAGCACCTAGAGCATGGTCTGACAAGATAGGACAGTATCTTGTCACTATTGGCTTTCAGATTTCCAAGGCAGATTTCTCACTTTATGTGAGAAAAACAGAGAAAGGTATTATGCTACTTGTCATTTATGTTGATGATTTGATTATGACAGGTGACAGTGATGAAGATATCCTTCATGTGAAAATGCTATTGAAGCAGAAGTTTGAGATGAAGGATTTGGGAGAGCTGCGTTATTTCTTGGGCATTGAGGTGATTAGATCACCAAGTGGGATACAGCTCTTGCAGAGGGAGTAGGGATTGGACATGCTGTCCAAATATGGGATGACAGGCTGTAAGCCTATTTCAGTTCCTTTGGAGCAAAATGTGAAGCTGAGCACAGATGCAGGTGAGCTTCTAGAAGACCCTACTATGTACAGACGCATAGTAGGAAGTTTGATTTATATGACTATTACCAGGCCAGATTTGAGCTATGCTGTTGGATTGGTAAGTTAGTTTATGCAGGCTCCAAGGAAACCACATTTGGATGCGGCTAGACGCATACTCAGGTATGTGAAGTCCACATTGCAGTATGGACTATTTTATGAGACTGGGGTTCAGATACAGTTGCATGGATACACGGATGCTGATTGGGCTGGTAGTATTTCTGATAGACGATCTACCAGTGGATATGTGTTCTCTTTTGGGAGTGCTGCAGTCACTTGGAGCAGCAAGAAACAGCCTACAGTTGCCTTGTCGAGCACAGAGGCTAAGTACAGGGGTGCAGCAATGGCTGCATGTGAGGTAGCTTGGTTGCATAAGCTACTTTATGATATGCATCAGTCTACAGATGGACCAGTTGTCATTTATTGTGACAACATGAGTAGTATACACTTGGCAAATAACCCAGTCTATCATGCTAGAACAAAGCACATTGAGGTGCATTATCACTATGTGCGAGAGAGGGTTTTACTAGGTCTTATTGATCTAGTTTATGTCAGCACAGAGGATCAGGTAGCTGACATATTCACGAAGGGATTGGGCGCAGAGAAGCTGCGCAAGTTCAGAGACCTGCTTGGTGTGCAGGAATTGGGATTGAGCTCGAGGGGGAGTGTTGAGATATCGAGCTCCATTCGTGATACGCCAGGGTGACCGTTGTGTATTTATGTCACCGACTTGTCAGTTGCAGACGCGGTTGGTACACCGCCCATGAATAATAGCTACATGATAGCTATCCTTATCTACTCTAGTTCGTGGCTCAGTTAGTATGCCACCTTAGTTAGTTGAGTTTGGTTTTGAGACCCATATAGAGGGTTCTTCTATTTCTTTGTACTTGAGTTTTTTTGGCTTACACAACTAAGAAGAGGAAAACTGTTTTCAGCCTCCACCCTTGTGTGTCTTCCCCCATTGTGCAAGCAAGAAAGCTTCAAGCGAGACTCCTTCCTTCTCTCCCACAATCTTGACAACTACTTGCTCTCATTTACTTACTGTTGCCATTTATTATAGCAAGTTGTTTTATGTGGACTATGATGTATTTACTAAGCTTAATCATGTCCTTTTGATGTAATTTTGGTACTATTTGGTGAAAGCTGGTCATTCTAGTGATATTTCTTATTTTTAGCTTCTTTTGATAATGGTTTTGGCCTGTTTACTTTTGCTAATTACAGTAAGGCGTCTTCTACATAGTCTGCCTCTGTTTGCCTCATTATTGCTAGTCATCTCAAAGATACGGCTTTGTTTAATATTGCCAAGTTGGATGGCACCAACTATGGATACTAGAAATCTCAAATATGGTGGGTTTTGGTATATAAATTGCAGATTAAGCCACTAAGAAATAAATGTATTAAACCTGAGAATATGGATGATGGTGACTGCGTTGATTTAGATGCACTATGCAAGTCCACTATCATTTATCACTCTTTGAAGAGGTCCATAATAATGTTGTTGAAGATGAAGATCAAAATGCATGGAATCTATGGGTAAAGATTCAGGAACTTTATGCAAAGCAGAGCTCTACTTCACAAATATATTAGCTTAAACAATTGATGGATCTTCGCATCAAGGAGGGGACCCCATGGTCTGTGCTCACTTTAGCTAGTTTCATTCTATCATGATTAATCTCCTTCAACATGGTATTGAGCTTCAAGATAATTTACATCCTTTGTTTTTTCTTGGCACTTTACCTGAGTCTTGGGATGTATTTCGTACTACGATCTGTACCAATAAACTTGATGGGCTGAAATTGCAAGATGTAGAGAGTGCTCTTTTGACTAAAGAAATTAACATGAAAAGCAATGATACTTCTTGTAGTTCACATGCTTTATCTATTAGAGGTGGTAGAAATGGCAAGAAAAATAATGATTGTCTCATGGGAAGGACTCTTAGAAGTCCAAGTCTAAGTCACATGGGCGCAATAAGTCCCGTAGACATAAGTCTGATATTACATGTCATTATTGTGGGAAAGTAGGACACATACGGCCATAGTGCCATAAGATGTGCAATGACAAGCACAAAGAAAAAGGGAAAGAAAAAGTGCGGGAGAAATCCAATGATAGCAACATTATACCTGCAAAGTCCAGCATAAAGATTGAGGAGATAAATGTCATGTAGCCTAAGGAGTCCGATGGTGACTACATCTTAGTAGCTTCTTCATGTGATGCCTCTTAGCTGGATAGAGGCTCATCAGTCTATTCATGCGTAGTGTTGGCTCTTGGATTTGGGTATGTCTTTTCATGTGACCCCCTAACGTGAGTGGTTTTATACCTATCACCATATATGTGGTACTGTGCACTTAGGTGATGATTGATCTCTTGCTATTGTTGGCATTGGTGATGTCACTCTAGAGTTTCCATCTGGTAGCACTTTTATTATGCATAATGTACGTTATGTACTTGCACTAACTAAAAGCCTTATGTTTGTTGGGGATAGCTTGATGATGGAGGTTATCATATATGCTTTGGTGATTTTGTATGGAAGATAACTCTTGGCAGGCTTGTTCTTGCAAGAGCTGCCAAGTTTGGTAGCCTCTACCCCTTGGTTGTATCTAGTACTATTGATCATGTTTTGTCAGTGTTCTATCCCACATGTATCTCTCTAGCATGCTTGTTTGGGGCATATGTCTCTTAAAGTAATGAAAATGCTTCGTGCTTTGAGGTATATCCCTCCTTTTGAATCTTCTAACTTTGCGTCATGTGATCATTAATTATATGGTAGGCAGACTAGAAACTCGCATAACAAGTTTGGTATGTCATGCATGGGTGAGCCATTGGCTCTTGTGCATTCTAATGTTTGTGGATCCATGCCTTGTCACTCAAAACATTAGGGGGTGCGAAGTAATTCGTTACATTTATTGATGAATTTTCACGTAAGGTTTGGGTTTATCCCATAAAGCATAAGTATGATGTCTTGGCACTATTTCAGTGTTGGCTTGCTTTAGTCGAGAACTAGTCTAGGCATAGACTGAAATCCTTAAGGACAAATAACGAGGGTGAGTATGTCTCATGTGCGTTTGAGTTTTTTTAAGCATCACTTGACCGCCCCTTACACCCCTCCCTAGAATGGTAGTTGAGTGTATGAATAGGACAATCCAGGAGAGGGTCCACAGTATGCTTAGCCAAGTTGGATTACCACAGGATTTTTGGGTTGATGCAGTCTCTAATATCGTGTATCTTATTAACAGGTCACATTGTGGTGGTATTGACTTCCAGGTTGCAAAGGAGGAATGGATAGGAAAGCCTCCCTCATATGCTCATTAGCGTGTCTTTGGATGTGAGTCCTTTTGCCATGTGCCTAAGGGTAAATGCAATAAGCTAGATCCTAAAAGTGTGAAATGCATTTTCCTTGGCTATGGAGATGTAGGTGAGATAGGATATCATCCTTGGGATCCATAAGCATGGGAAGTGATCTGCAGCCATGATATTGTGCTCCATAAGGACAAAATGCATGTGCAGCCCGAGAAAGTTGTTGAGATACACAAGGCTATCTTTCAAGAGGGGTCCCCCTATTCTCACACAGTTATCTAGACAGCCTACACCAGTTGATTCTCATGGCAACGATGTTAGACAGGATGTTACACAGGATGTAAGATAGGATATTGGATAGGTAGCACAGCCTGCATTGATGCATTCTACTAGAGATAGACGACCTTCTCATCACAAATATGATCCCTCCATAAATTTTGTCTTGGTTTTAGATGCTAGAGAGCCTCTCACCTATGATGAGGCTATGGGCAGGGGTGATAGTCACTCCTAGGATAGGGATATGTAGTCTGAGATTAACTCATTGCATAAGAATAGTACATGGGATTTGGTTTCCTTGCCTAGTGGTAAGAGGGCTTTGCCTTGCAAGTGGGTGTACAAGTTGAAAAGTACCCTTGGACACCCTCGGTTGGCATACAAGGCTAGAATGGTAGCAAAGGGTTTTAAGTAGAAGCATGGTGTTGACTTTGATGAGATCTTCTCTCCTGTGGTTAAGATGACCACCACGATTAGTCTTGGCTTTGGTTGCACAACTTGACTTGGACTTGTATCAGTTGGATTTCAAGATGGATTTCTTACATGGGGACTTGCATGATGAGATTTATATGGAGCAACCTAAGGGCTTTGCAGAGCCTGGCAGGGAACATTGAGGTCACCTTTTTGCCATCTGATCACATAGACCTCATTTGACACACAAGTCAAGACCCAACCATTGTTCATGCTCACACATGCCTACTCCTCATAAATAATGAAGGCCTTATAAGTTGGAGCACCATGGATAATTGGTGTTACCTTAAGAGGGTGGGGCATTGAGCATATTTGGCAATTCTCTCAGAGAAGCACAAGGCATAGACTAGATAACCATGGCTACACTTGCAACAATAAAATGAAGATAAGTAGAGGGTCACAAATATGGATGCAGAATCCTCATCACTTCCTCTATGATCGCACTTATAGCCTTTGGTTGCCTATGGTGTCTTAAAGTCCTTCTACCACAATCATTGGCTAGACCATTGCTTCTCATTATTGCACCATTGTTTTTAGCATTGGTTGCCACTTTAGCCACCAATCTATGAATGCTACTTTTGGCCACCAATTGGGACTACACATGACAATGATACATTATAATATATTATCACATTACTATAATTTCAAGTAAAATAGTCAAGTAGACTAATTTATAACAACTAATCAACCACCAAATTAATTTGTACTAAGAAATCGAATTTACAAATTCATCTAATGTATGATGATAATTGAATTACACATTATTACATTACTATAATTCCAAGCAAAATAATAAAGGAAATCAATTTATACTAACTAATCAATCACTAAATTAATTTATACTAAGAAATGGAACTTACCAACTAATCTAATTTATCCTAACTAATTGAATTAAGAAATTTAATTTATAATTTATAATAACTAATTATTGAGTGAATCAAATTAAGCTAATGTACACAAGCACTATACTAACTAATCAAATTAAGCTTATTTAGTAGAGCTTGATATACGTAACTATTCAAATTCAACTTCTTTACTAGAACTTAGACCTTAGTATAATGTAATATAATCCAATCATCACGCAACATAATCTTACGTAATATAATCTAATCATAACCTAATATAATCTAGTCATAACCTCATCTAATTGTTTACTTAATCGATTATAATCTACAACTTAGACATTCATATAATCTAGTTATCAACATAATCAATGAATCTTAAACTAATCGTAACCTAATCTAATTGATGAACCTTAATCTAATCATAATATATTAATTTAATCAAAATAAACTTATTTCCTAGAACATAGACTTTAATATCCTCAATATATTTAAGAACTTTGACCTTAATATAATGTAATTGCAACCTAATCTAATTGTAATACCTTAATTTAACTTAAACTTAGAGCTTAATGTAATGTATAATATAACCTAGTCTAATCCTAATAGATTAATTTCACTTGAACTGAGATTTTAATATAATGTAATTGTAACCTCACCTCAAATGATGAACCTCGTTGAATCATGCTACCTCATCGTCAGCGAATTGCTAGTAGCAATGCCACAGCCATGGCCAATAGCGACACATACGGAAACAAATGGATAGACCACGTATTGTCCATGGGCACAGGCTCATCATATGCAAAAGTACACCAACATACTCCATCTTCAATTCATAAAGCTTCATACAACTTGAGACATTGCGACCTTCAAAGAGCTTCTTTCAAATTTTCATTACTCCCATGGCCTTGATAGCCACAACCTCATATTGCACATCATTAGCTTGAAGCTACATCTATTGTAGTATTGTTGTTGATGTTGATGTTGTTTCTACTATTGCATGTGTGCAATAAAGGTATGTAGAAGCTACTTCAACTCATCAAACTAGAATCAAATCCACTTGTAGAAAGAGGCAATTCTCCCATCTTGCTAATAATCTAGATGTGGCTTGCACATCCAGTTCACTAGCAATATTGAAACACAATCACATCATGCCACGAATCCGTAGAGGAGAAAAAAAGAAGCAAGATGGAGGAAGATTTGCACTGGTCAACTTCCAACGGAAATCCTTGAGGAAGTTAAAATCCAAGTAGAACTTTGAGCATTAGTCACACAAGCCAATATTTGAACAAACAAGCACTATAAACAAAAAAAAAACCCACTTGCTTGTAGCCTTGCCCTCTCTCTAATCTTGATGTAATATCTCTCTAGACATCTCTCTTCCTTCTTTTTCTGGGGATTGATAGTGTCATAGGATTGAGGAAAGGAAGAAATGAAATAATTCATGTTTAGGGAAGAAGGTAGAACAAGGAAGAGAGGATAGAATTCATGCTCATCTGTACACCACTGAGGGAAGGAGTTTTAGAAGTTTTAGTAGTAAGGATTCATGGATTCAATTTTGAGATAACACAAAGGAAAGGAATATGAAGAGATATTTTCATCGTCTTCTCATGGCTTCAATTTCTCATGTCTCCTATTGAACTTCTCCTCCTTCTAAACAGTAAAGATGGTGTGAACACTTGCATAAGAGTTGCTAATACCATTATGCTACACTGATTTCTTAGTTGTCTTTTGTTGTTGGCATTGATGCTTTCATTATTTCATGTAGGAAAAGGTAAGATCAATTAGACTATAGGAAATCATGCTAATTGCATGGGCCTGGTAACAACACATTGCGCAATCAAGTTGGCAATCCATGCATGGAACCATGCCTACCCGGATGGCTAGACAACTTGTATCATCATGTTGTAGCCCTGTCAACTTTAGAAGTTGAAGATTATGCATAAATGAATGAAGAGAGAGAGATTTGGATCGATTATGCCTCCCTTTCTTGAACTCCCTTGTGATTATTGCATCCTTCTAGCACTAGACGTGCCTTCAGTTACTCCCTTCCCTCTACTAGCAACTACAATTGTCATGTTGAGACAATGGTATACTATGGGTATCATAATTATATAATGAATCGCACATCATTCATTGATTTTCTCATGTTTAACTATTGTAACACACACCTAATTGAGATATTTAAAAAAAAGTTTAAAAATCCATTTTGAGAGCCCAAATATCAATTTATGGATAATTATGTATTAGCACACGAGAAAAATGTCTCAATATCTACAAGATTGCAAACCTCTTACTCAAAGTAATTTGAAATTCGACAATTACATCAACCTCTTTCAAGAAGCAAAACGAGAGAGAGAGAGAGAGAGAGAGAGAGAGAGAGAGAGAGAGAGAGAGAGAGAGAGAGAGAGAGAGAGATCAGTCTCAGTAGATAATGTAAAGCCTATCAACTCTCTCTCAAAAAAAAAAGGGAGGGGCTGGGATACACTTGTAATGACCTATTAGATATGATACTTATGAAGCCTTATAATTTTCAAAGTGTAGATCGGCCATGCCTATCTTCCATGAAGCCTTTTTTATGAGCTAATGCAAAAGAGAGATCACACTTTCTCAGTATTTGCTCATCATGGGGATCTGCCTAATGATGGATTTCTTTTTGGGCATGGTGATGGTAACAACACTATCTTCATCTTGGGCTCTTATTTTGTCCATAAGAATGTTGTCTGGAAGGTGGAATTGGTGAAGAAAACTACCTTGAGGCCTCTCAATAATATGCTCAATCATATACTCTCTAGTCCTTTCTTGCTCTCACTGATGTGCATGCCAATAATTTGAAGCACATTGCCACGGAGCACTTGTAAGCTTATGTCGTCCTCAGTCAGACCTACAAAAAACAACACAATTTTAAACACTTCTTCATGTGCTTATTGTTGGTGATATTGCTGATACACCAAGAACCCTATTACCAGTGAAAGACATTATAATTGGGCAGATTATTTTAATATGAAGGTGGCACAGTTAAGGTATAGTGTAATGTGTCCACTAGAATCATCCAGGACACGTCTTAGCAGTCCATCGGAAAGGATGTCTAGAAAACTCCGCCCGGCACTCCCATGGAATGTTACGGGTTTTGCAATCTAGGTCTTCCCGTGTCTGCCACGTAGCGGAAGTATCCTGGCCGTTCCCACTTAGGATCGACCTGAGTTTGGGTTTTCCTGTTTGGCCATTAGCTAGCAGCAACTAGCGTCAGACCCGAGCGAACTACTTTACGCAGAAACGCCAGGTCCGAAGCGGATTCACGCTGCACTTGGTTCAAAGAGAATGGGAAACGAGAGGGATGCAAGGCTCAACCTCTCTGCCATAAGGCATAGTCCCATTCCGTTCCCCTAAAACAACGTAAATATGGGTAAGATGTAACTCTAGGTCATCGTTCTCGTTATTCGTTCTAATGATGATGATCATCCCGCTGTTCCTCGAGATTTTTGAGAAAAGTTCCCGACTAACCGGGACCACCCAGCAGTAGGACGGACCCATGGCCCATCCTCGGCACTTTCCTCGGTTTGTTTTAGTTATGTAATTATCTAACACATTAATTTGACATATAACAACCAGCTTCTTTAATTAACCCTGTTAAGCACTGGTTCCTTCACGTAATCTTATCACGTGACATAGAAAAACAATATCAAACAACTTCTTTATTATCATTTCGTCAATTTATTTTTGAAATACAAGGAGTTCCGCCCGTAGGCTTGTCCATAATCCGCCCGAAGGCTTATCCAGTAATCTGCTAGGGATCACTATTCCAAGCTTCTGCCCGTTGACTAGTATGCGGGCCTCGAGATCCAATCCCGAGTCATGTTAGCCTCTTGTGCAGGACCCGGAAGGCGAGGGATTTATGGCCAGAGCCCCCCTGGCACCCAAGCGTCCTCTTGCTCCAAGTAGAGCTCAACGGAAAGACCTCTCGCGGCGGCTTCGGTCCACATTCCCGGCGCGGTCAACAACCCCCTTGGTTAGGGTCAGGCAGGCAGTCGGGGGTAACTGAAGCTGCCACTCCCTTCAGGCCTTCAACCTGAAGCATTTAGATATCTTTTCATCCTTTAGTTCCTTGAGCAAACAATGCAAACAGTGCTTTTTAAACTATTACAAGCACAATCAATTCCAGTGGTCGTTTAATTTGGCCAACTGTTAAGGAGTGAATCCTTCTCTCCGAATGCATCCAACATTCGATCCGGGATTAATTGCGACTTGGAAAGATCCCCAAGGGTTTGTTTATTCACCCTTTTGTCCTTGGGTTAGGGCCATACCCTGTTAACCCAACTTAACCAATACCTTAGGTTTTATTAACAGTAAATCCTGGCGACCATGTCGCTCCAATTCATTAATTGATCATTTGCTTCCAAGTAAATACCTAACTTCCCTTAACTTGGCAATTTTTCCCAATAAGGGTGATGTAACAGGATGACTACTCATCCTCTTGCAAGTTAACTTGCGCAAGAACTTGCCAACCTCATTCCAAGGAATGGCAAAACTCTCTTCGGAACAAACCACAAGGCCATGCGACGTTGCAACTTGTTGCACAAGTGTTGCATCTATTCCAAGGGATCATTTCACCCATTGAACGGTGTTTTCTGGTCAAGGAATTATGATTAGACAAGAAGTAGGGTTTAGGGTGTCTTCTTTCCCAACCCAATCCTAATTGCACTAGGCCGACAACGTTCGGTCCTAGGGATTCCATCTCAATCCAAGTTCTAGCATTAGGTCGAATGATCCTTAGGGTAGAAACCCTAGATCATTATTTGCATGAGCATCCAATTGACTCAACATTCCGGGAATGTGGGTAGGACCTTTGGGTTTGAGGGCTTCGACTTGGCGTCCATGTACGATACTTGGCTGCATTTCAACGTGCCAAGCCCTAGCTAGTACTTGAGGTTTTTATTAAATCGGCTAGTTATGCCTATACGAACCCTAACAGTCATGATACCACAAATGACTTGGGTAAATTGACCTACTTGTCTTATGACAAGGACAATTCTTTCCTAGAGATGATAAACTTGATCTAAAGTAGAAAAATAGTTGCAAAATGTTACAATACATGTAAACATGCAATTCATTACTTCTACGCATCATAAGATCTGCAATAGCCCTATCCCTTTTTGCTAAAGTCAAAAGCATGATAATTTGAAGAATAACTTACATAGGGCCTACTAGGATTTACATCGAGGAATAACGCCTACAACCTTTTGTCTAAGTAATTGAATTTCATGCTTTTATAAGCCATGCAATCATTCCTAAATGCAACTTGATGAAATGAAATTTTCGAATGTGTAAATGCGACCCTTAGATACAACAACATCGTGAATGAAGTTCATGCAACACTAAGGCAAGTGTTGATTTAATCCATTTCCAAGCATCTTTTTCCATGTAACTTATAAGATCGGGGTTCTTTTTCATGCCGTGCAACAGAAGTTAACAAATCCCTCACGCGAATCATAACAAAGGGAGTTATTGACTAAATGCAAAATACTCCTTTCCTACATGACCAATGCACTTAACAATTTCCTCTTTAACCCTAGGCCATATGTGGCTTTCACTTTGAAAATGCACGACAAGGCAATTGGCTTTCACCTTGAAAATGCACGACAAGGCAATTTGCGACTAAGTTCATAGGGAGAGTAAGTGCTTTTCATTCATAACTTTGTAGATGCATGATATGCACAGATCCTTTATCTATAATTTATCGAATGTACTTTTATCACTACCCATGAATTAATGATAACGTAGAATGAATTTCCCTATGGAATTAAGCGTATTTAAAACATCTCTTCATGTGGAAATATATTCACGGAACCTGGATTTGTGGATCCGTGGTGATATCCACGTGTAAGTTTGGGGAAGAACCTCCCGCAGGTGCGCCTTGCGACTTCTTGGGAGCCATCGTTGATGACTTGAACTCCGCAGATTATACTTGCTTCTATGCGTTCTCCGAACAACCTCAAGATGTGCCTTCTCCCTCGTACACAGGAGATTCCTTCACCGAAATGCAGATCTTTGAGAACCCGGGAGCTTGTGGGATTGGGGCTTATGGGAAGGCTTGTGGGAATGGAGCTTTTAGAAGTCCGGTTTTAAAACCGGGAAGGCATGCAGGAACAAGACCCAAAGGTCTTATCCCTTAGAAGCTTCTTAGAGAAGCTTCTGTTCTTCTCAGATAACGTGGGATTAAGGTAATGATTGAGGGAAGGGAGTATTATCGACGATAGGTGGGGGGTTTATGATAGGTCGATGGCGGCTCATGAACTAGGCAGGGCAGCGACTGCATCGGCAACTTGGTGGCGGCTCGTGGCAGCAATGGCATATCCTAGCAGCACGGCGGCGTTCGTCAACACGACAGCCTATCCCTCCTCGGATGTAGCACGGTGACTGCCGGCTTGAGCAGGCGGCGACCTCAGGCCCCTCTTCGCAATCCTTCTCCTCCTCCTCAGCATAGCGATGGCAGCAGTCCCTTTTTTTTTCCTCCTCCCCCTTCAACACCTTAGCGGGTGTTTATATAGGCATGGGGGGGAGAGAAGGGCTCCACCACGTGGCCCCTTGCATGGGTTCCCCCTTCCCCATGCAGCCCACGACTCCACTACGTCCCATCCCCCCACACTCGCTCTCCTCAAGCCGTGCATCGGCTGGGGAAAAGGGATAAAAATAAAAAAATTTGCCTTGATAATATTCAATTTGCCCCTCCCAAGAGGGTGTTTACGTGTGATTTGAGGGTTTGAACTCTCGGGTTTGCCTTGCCAATGCGGAGGTCGCGATTTCTTGCGTGCAGGTCACAGGTTACACTGCCGGCAATTTCAATATGTGAGATAACCTTTGCACAAGGTTTACGCAGTGTGCGGGAAGTCAATATTCACGGGTGGGAATATTACATTCTCTCCCCCTTAGAAGAATCGAGATGTCCTCATCTCGAGATAAACTGAGGATATTGAAGATTGAGAGAGCTTTCATCCATCCAGGTAGCATCCTCTTCGGGATAATCTTTCCACTGGACGAGGCATTCTTTCAAGGTTCTAGATCTTAACTGTCTCTCCCTGACATCTAAAATCTTTTCCGGTCTTAGTTCAAGGACTCCTTGACTAGGCATTACAATTTGTTGGTCATCAAGTACATGATTAGGGTTGGGTACATATTTTTTTAAGAGACTAATATGGAATACATTGTGAACTTTTAGGTTATCCAGAAGTTGCAATTTATAAGCATTGGGTCCCAGGCATTTGAGGATTTTATACGGCCCACAATACCTTGGACTTAGCTTCTTGCATTCTCCTAGAGATAGAGAACTCTTTTTAGGGCGTACACGAATGAAGACCATGTCTCCTTCTCCGAAGACCCTCTCTTGGCGTTTCAAATCCGCATATGCCTTTTGTCTATCTTTGGCTGCTTGTATATCTTGTCTTATTGACCTTATTTGGTCATCCATGTCTTCCAACATTTGTCTTGAAGCTTCAACTCTTAGGGTTGGATCAGAAAAGTTTAGGGGACTTCGACAATCATGACCATACAATGCCTGGAAAGGGGTCATTTGAATGCTCTGCTGGTAAGAAGCATTGTAGGCAAATTCTACTAACGGCAAGTACTGAATCCATCTCTTCGGCTCTTGACAGCAGTATGCCCTAAGCATATCCTCAATGATTTGATTTACTCGCTCTGTTTGTCCATCCGTTTGGGGATGGTAGGCAGTGCTAAAACAGAGTTGAGTTCCAATAGCTTCAAAGATAGCTCTCCAGAAGTGTGAAGTGAAGAGAGAGTCTCGATCGCTAATGATCCTTCTAGGTAACCCATGTAGCTTGAATATCTCTTTGATAAACACTCTTGCAATGTCGGAGGCTTTATAGTTTGTCTTTACTGGAATCAGGTGTGCAACCTTAGTAAGCATGTCAACTACAACCATAATGGAGTTGTATCCTCCTTGGACTTGGGGTAAGCCCACCACAAAATCCATACTGATGAATTCCCATTTCATTTGGGGAATGTCAAGTGGTTGCAATTTCCCTGGCATCATGACATGTTCAGCCTTGATACGTTGGCAAGACAAACATTCAGTGACATATTTGAGAACGTCACCTTTGAGCCTCTCCCAATGGTAGCTCTTCCTAACTGCATTAAGAGTTTTTGCATAGCCAGGATGTCCTGCGAAAGGGGAATCATGAGCTTCCCATAATATCTTCTGCTTAAGTGACTGGCTTGTTGGTATACACAGCCTTGTTCTGTAGTAGATAAGTCCATTATCAATGGAAAATTCCTGATACTTAGCTTGTGACTTCAGACTATGCTCCTTGGTAGATATTTCTTTTATCATGGTTTGGTAGGCCAAATCATGGCATGCTTCCTCTCTAGCTAGTTCGAGTATAGGGTTGCTCGGCATAGATACCTTTGTAGCCAGAGATCTGGCCGTTGATGGATTCTGCAAGATTAGGGAATTTAGGAATGCCTTGCGACTGAGTGCATCGGCAACTACATTCTCTTTCCCTGGTCGATACTTGATTTCAAAATCATATTCGTCCAATACTTCAATCCATCGACATTGCCTCATGTTGAGCTCGTTCTAGGTAAAAATCCATTTGAGACTCTTATGATCGGTTACTAGAGTAAACTTGTTACCCAACAGGTAGTGTCTCCAAAGCTTTAGAGCATGGATGACAGCTAATAACTCCAGATCATGCGTGGCATAATTCTTTTCATGACTCTTCAATTTCCTTGAAGAATATGCTACTGGATGACCTTCCTGCATAAGTACACACCCCAAGGCAAGAATGCTGGCATCAATTACTACCTCGAACTCCTTCTTGAGGTCAGGAAGTTTTAGAATAGGTGCTGATACCAAACATTGCTTCAATTGGTCGAAGCTATTTTGTTCGGGAGTTGACCATGTAATAGAAGTCTGCTTCTTTAGTAAGTCGGTAAGAGGTGCTGCAATCAAAGCATAGTTTTTGATAAAGACTCTATACCATCCTGTCAAGCCAAGAAAACTACGTATTTCTTTGACGGATACTGGTATTGGCCATTCAAGCACATCTCTGACTTTGGCTGCTTGATCCTTATTTGATAGTAACCTGACTTGAGATCAATTTTGGAGAAGATCTTTGCACCTTGAAGGCGATCAAGAAGCTCATCTATTCTAGGAATAGGATACTTATTCTTGACTGTTGATTGATTCAACCCACGGTAATCAATACATAGTCGAAGTGTCCCATCTTTCTTTTTCTGGAATAGTACTGGAGCACCCCATGGTGAGTTGCTAGGCCAGATGTAACCCTGATCTAACAGTTGCTTGAGTTGTTCCTTCAACTCAATAGCTTCCGGTATGGACATTCTATAAGGTCTCTTTGCAATTGGTGCAGCTCCAGGCATTAGCCTTATTTCATGATCAACTTCTCTTGGAGGTGGAAGTTCAGTTAATTCCTCAGGGAATACGTCAGCGTATTCCTTTAGCCAAGAGGGTCCCTCATGAGACTCTTGCCTTTGATCTAATTTGTTGAGTTTGATCAGGTAAACAGGTAATCCTTTTCTAACCCCTTTTATGATCCGCGATACTTTGGCTAACTGGATTCTTGGCACTCCCGCCTCACCTTGAGTTGTAACAAACTCTCTTTCAGAGTTTCGAAAGGAAACTTAACCCTTTCCACAGTGGATGTGAGCGTCATTAGGCTTAAGCCAATCCATCCCGAGTAGACACTCATGGATACCTAAATTCATGACTCTGAATTTGACTGAGGTTTTCTTTCCTCCCAGAAGGAACTCTTCCATAGCAGTTTGCTTGGTACAAGTTACCTCACGGCCGTTTGCCAATTCCACCAGTAGGGTAGGTGCTTCTACTGTGGCTATTCCTAATCTTTTAGCACACGCTGGTGAGATAAAGGAATGTGTACTGCCACAATCAATCAAGGTTTTAAAACCTTTACCTTGATAGTCCGACGGTGTTTGAATCACCGAGAACTGGCGATTCGGCCCCTTCTTGTGTAAAGCGGCATGGACTGTCGCTCTTTTGAATTCCGCTTCCATAGTCGGATCTTCCTCTTCTTCTACTTCACATCTTTGCCTATTGGTAATGCAGGCAGTTCTTCCTCTTCCATGGGTGGCGGCTCCTTGACCGCGGCCTGCACCTTGACGGTGTCCCTCGCTGAGCTTGGGACATTGCCTTTTGAAGTGACCGAGTTCGTTGCAGTGGAAACATCGGAGGTTTCGGCCATTACTGTGAGTAGGAACAAAGTTGTTGACGTTATTTGTCCTTGTTTTCTTCCTTTGTCCCTGATTGTGACCTTGAACTCTCTTCACTTGGGGTCTGCATGTTCCTCTGTTCGGGTCACTATAAGACCAATTCTTAATACCCCTTGGTCTAGCTTGCACTTCCCGAATTATAGGTGCCGCTCGAATGAGTGCATCCTGAAGATCTGATGGTCGCATAGATTCGAGACGGGTATTTATAGGTGGATTTAAGCCCGCGCAAAATTTGGACACTTGCTGCGTCGTGTCCATTTGTGGCGCATACTTTAAGAGTGAGACAAATTTAGAGTAGTATGCGTCAAGGGTGAGTCCTAACTGTTTTAGCTCATAGAACTCATTCATTTTCTGTGTACGAAATGCAGGTGGCAAATATCTCCCCTGCACGGCTTGCTTTAACTTCTCCCAAGTAACGGACCCCTCTGAAGTCCCTTGATCCCTGCACCATTGTTTCCACCATAGTCTAGCTTCACCGGTGAGTTTTAATTTGGCGAGCATGGCCTGATTGGTAGGTGTAGTACCAGCTGCTTCGAAGTAATCCTCCATAGATTCAATCCAAATTTCAGCATCAGACTGGACGAATCTGCCTCTCCCGTCAAACTCGGGTGGCTTTATCTGTTTGAGGAGGAACTTCTTCTCCTGGATCACAGCAGTACTTGATGTAGGGGGCGAATTTGAAACCTGTACCTGGGGTTGTGCCTGGGTAAAAGTTTTCTTAATGTTATTGTATGATAATTGACATTAGCTTATCTTTAATTCAGCTATCTCGTAAGTCATGAAGCTACTTAACTTTTTGTAACAACCCTGATGCACAGTCGGGTATTCATAAAAAAGAGTCCTTATTTATATTTACATGGGCGTAGCCTTATACAACATCTCGTGTGATGATAATCCAATCATTACATTTAGTTTGGGGAGAACAACGTTGTATTGCATTTGTCTACAGGAACTGTGTAATAGTAGGGTTTTGGGTCATGGATCTTTAGGAATCGATAATTCATTGGAAGTTCAGGATATCCTTTCCGCTGAAATCCATACTTCCCATGGCGGCCCAACACCTTAATCCTGTCGGCTGGGATTACACGGGTTACTTCCTCATATACATATGAGTTCAATTCAACCCTCCGACCTTGAATATGCAAAGTCGAATTTACGTGAGCTTCCACAAAAATGAACAGCTTCACGACTTTCAAGTCTTCCAACCACTTGATCCTCTTTAGGTTGGTTTGTAGATAAGCGAACCGGTGGGCAGCTATGTAGTAGATTCCTGAACACCCAGTCCATCTTCGTTCTATATATAAAGGTGATGGATTATAAATCTGTTCCAGGATGTTCATCATTTCAACTCTCTGCCTATAATGCGGAGAATGCATTGCAATCATAAACATGATCCGGAACACCAAAAACTTATTCCACGCTTCATAGTTCTGCAAGACAGTATTGAAGATGAGGAAATGTTTGGACAGCAACAATTTCTTTACTTTATTTTATTGAGATCTTACAAAAACACTTCCGTTGTTGGTCGGCTCTGATACCAACTGTAACGTGTCCACTAGAATCATTCAGGACACGTCTTAGCAGTCCATCGGAAAGGATGTCTAGAAAACTCCGCCCGGCACTCCCATGGAATGTTACGGGTTTTGCAATCTAGGTCTTCCCGTGTCTGCCACGTAGCGGAAGTATCCTGGCCGTTCCCACTTAGGATCGACCTAAGTTTGGGTTTTCCTGTTTGGTCATTAGCTAGCAGCAACTAGCGTCAGACCCGAGCGAACTACTTTACGCAGAAACGCCAGGTCCGAAGCGGATTCACGCTGCACTTGGTTCAAAGAGAATGGGAAACGAGAGGGATGCAAGGCTCAACCTCTCTGCCATAAGGCATAGTCCCATTCCGTTCCCCTAAAACAACGTAAATATGGGTAAGATGTAACTCTAGGTCATCGTTCTCGTTATTCGTTCTAATGATGATGATCATCCCGCTGTTCCTCGAGATTTTTGAGGAAAGTTCCCGGCTAACCGGGACCACCCAGCAGTAGGACGGACCCATGGCCCATACTCCGCACTTTCCTCGGTTTGTTTTAGTTATGTAATTATCTAACACATTAATTTGACATATAACAACCAGCTTCTTTAATTAACCCTGTTAAGCACTGGTTCCTTCACGTAATCTTATCACGTGACATAGAAAAACAATATCAAACAACTTCTTTATTATCATTTCGTCATTTTATTTTTGAAATACAAGGAGTTCCGCTCGTAGGCTTGTCCATAATCTGCCCGAAGGCTTATCCAGTAATCTGCTAGGGATCACTATTCCAAGCTTCTGCCCGTTGACTAGTATGCGGGCCTCGAGATCCAATCCCGAGTCACGTTAGCCTCTTGTGCAGGACACGGAAGGCGAGGGATTTACGGCCAGAGCCCCCCCTAGCACCCAAGCGTCCTCCTGCTCCAAGTAGAGCTCAATGGAAAGACCTCTCGCGGCGGGTTCGGTCCACGTTCCCGGCGCGGTCAACAACCCCCTTGGTTAGGGTCAGGCAGGCAGTCGGGGGTAACTGAAGCTGCCACTCCCTTCAGGCCTTCAACCTGAAGCATTTAGATATCTTTTCATCCTTTAGTTCCTTGAGCTAACAATGCAAACAGTGCTTTTTAAACTATTACAAGCACAATCAATTCCAATGGTCGTTTAATTTGGCCAACTATTAAGGAGTGAATCCTTCTCTCCGAATGCATCCAGCATTTGATCCGGGATTAATTGCGACTTGGAAAGATCCCCAAGGGTTTGTTTATTCACCCTTTTGTCCTTGGGTTAGGGCCATACCCTGTTAACCCAACTTAACCAATACCTTAGGTTTTATTAACAGTAAATCCTGGCGACCATGTCGCTCCAATTCATTAATTGATCATTTGCTTCCAAGCAAATACCTAACTTCCCTTAACTTGGCAATTTTTCCCAATAAGGGTGATGTAACAGGATGACTACTCATCCTCTTGCAAGTTAACTTGCGCAAGAACTTGCCAACCTCATTCCAAGGAATGGCAAAACTCTCTTGGGAACAAACCACAAGGCCATGCGACGTTGCAACTTGTTGCACAAGTGTCGCATCTATTCCAAGGGATCATTTCACCCATTGAACGGTGTTTTCTGGTCAAGGAATTATGATTAGACAAGAAGTAGGGTTTGGGGTGTCTTCTTAACCAACCCAATCCTAATTGCACTAGGCCGACAACGTTCGGTCCTAGGGATTCCATCTCAATCCAAGTTCTAGCATTAGGTCGAATGATCCTTAGGGTAGAAACCCTAGATCATTATTTGCATGAGCATCCAATTGACTCAACATTCCGGGAATGTGGGTAGGACCTTTGGGTTTGAGGGCTTCGACTTGGCGTCCATGTACGATACTTGGCTGCATTTCAACGTGCCAAGCCCTAGCTAGTACTTGAGGTTTTTATTAAATCGGCTAGTTATGCCTATACGAACCCTAACAGTCATGATACCACAAATGACTTGGGTAAATTGACCTACTTGTCTTATGACAAGGACAATTCTTTCCTAGAGATGATAAACTTGATCTAAAGTAGAAAAATAGTTGCAAAATGTTACAATACATGTAAACATGCAATTCATTACTTCTACGCATCATAAGATCCGCAATAGCCCTATCCCTTTTTGCTAAAGTCAAAAGCATGATAATTTGAAGAATAACTTACATAGGGCCTACTAGGATTTACATCGAGGAATAACGCCTACAACCTTTTGTCTAAGTAATTGAATTTCATGCTTTTATAAGCCATGCAATCATTCCTAAATGCAACTTGATGAAATGAAATTTGCGAATGTGTAAATGCGACCCTTAGATACAACAACATCGTGAATGAAGTTCATGCAACACTAAGGCAAGTGTTGATTTAGTCCATTTCCAAGCATCTTTTTCCATGCAACTTATAAGATCGGGGTTCTTTTTCATGCCGTGCAACAGAAGTTAACAAATCTCTCACGCGAATCATAACGAAGGGAGTTATTGACTAAATGCAAAATACTCCTTTCCTACATGACCAATGCACTTAACAATTTCCTCTTTAACCCTAGGCCATATGTGGCTTTCACTTTGAAAATGCACGGCAAGGCAATTGGCTTTCACTTTGAAAATGCACAACAAGGCAATTTGCGACTAAGTTCATAGGGAGAGTAAGTGCTTTTCATTCATAACTTTGTAGATGCATGATATGCACAGATCCTTTATCTATAATTTATCGAATGTACTTTTATCACTACCCATGAATTAATGATAACGTAGAATGAATTTCCCTATGGAATTAAGCGTATTTAAAACATCTCTTCATGTGGAAATATATTCACGGAACCTAGATTTGTGGATCCGCGGTGATATCCACGTGTAAGTTCGGGGAAGAACCTCCCGCAGGTGCGCCTTGCGACTTCTTGGGAGCCATCGTTGATGACTTGAACTCCGCAGATTATACTTGCTTCTATGCGTTCTCCGAACAGCCTCAAGATGTGCCTTCTCCCTCGTACGCAGGAGATTCCTTCACCGAAATGCAGATCTTTGAGAACCCGGGAGCTTGTGGGATTGGGGCTTATGGGAAGGCTTGTGGGAATGGAGCTTTTAGAAGTCCGGTTTTAAAACCGGGAAGGCATGCAGGAACAAGACCCAAAGGCCTTATCCCTTAGAAGCTTCTTAGAGAAGCTTCTGTTCTTCTCAGATAACGTGGGATTAAGGTAATGATTGAGGGAAGGGAGTATTATCGACGATAGGTGGGGGGTTTATGATAGGTCGATGGCGGCTCATGAACTAGGCAGGGCAGCGACTGCATCGGCAACTTGGTGGCGGCTCGTGGCAGCAATGGCATATCCTAGCAGCACGGCGGCGTTCGTCAACACGACAGCCTATCCCTCCTCGGATGCAGCACGGTGACTGCCGGCTTGAGCAGGCGGCGACCTCAGGCCCCTCTTCGCAATCCTTCTCCTCCTCCTCAGCACGGCGACGGCAACAGTCCCTTTTTCTTTTCCTCCTCCCCCTTCAACACCTTAGCGGGTGTTTATATAGGCATGGGGGGGGAGAGAAGGGCTCCACCACGTGGCCCCTTGCATGGGTTCCCCCTTCCCCATGCAGCCCACGACTCCACTACGTCCCATCCCCCCACACTCCCTCTCCTCCAATCGTGCATCGGCTGGGGAAAAGGGATAAAAATAAAAAAATTTGCCTTGATAATATTCAATTTGCCCCTCCCAAGAGGGTGTTTACGTGTGATTTGATGGTTTGAACTCTCGGGTTTGCCTTGCCAATGCGGAGGTCCCGATTTCTTGCGTGCAGGTCACAGGTTACACTGCCGGCAATTTCAATATGTGAGATAACCTTTGCACAAGGTTTACGCAGTGTGCGGGAAGTCAATATTCACGGGTGGGAATATTACATATAGCTTACACATTATGTACATAAAATTGACAAGCCTAGTATATAAACGTGGTCGTAGTTGAAAATTTTTCTCATGTTGAATGATTATAGAATTTAGCAGCGAGTGTAAGCTACTCTAGCCCTAGTCAATGATTGAACATCATTTTCACATGGAAAATACCAATGAGGTTTGCCATCTACTTACTTCATTGAGGAGATTTCCACATGTAAAATCGCTTAACAAATCATAATGAGATTTACATCATCTGAGTCACCTCGAACCACTTCTAGCTCGTGACAATATCGAATCACCTTGAAGAAGCTATGACACTTTGATTGTACATTGAGATTGACTCTACGTGCAAGATGGAGCTCTGCTGGTCACCTGGTACATCGAGCTTGATGTGGTGTGCTGACGCGTCTCGAGCCAGTCCACCTTGAGCTCGCCAACGCTGGCAATGGTAGGGAAGCGAGAGAAGCTAGCCATGATATAGCACGCGCGCGCACAGACACAGAGAAAGAGAGAGAGAGAGAGTGAGAGAGAGAGAGAGAGAGAGAGTATTAAGCCAACGAATGGGAAGGGATGAGCCAGCACCTGCCCTTTTAGAGTAGTAGCGCTCTCTCTCTGTGTCTGTGTCTCTGTCTTTGTGCGCCTTTGCAGGGTCTCTACTCAACCCTTTCAGCTGACTCCATTGGTTATCGCTGCCTTGATCGTCTTTCCATTGTTTTGTCCTTTCGAACCATCATTCTCTCTACCGCAAAGTGGAGTACTGCATAAGAAGCCTCGGGACACCAAAACATACGGCCACCTCCGTATGTTTTGCGGTACCAACCGGACTTCACCTCCCATCGACAAGAGAGAGTATAGCGGCATAAGGTTTTGAAATGTCGACACTTTTGGCACTTTACCGATTATTGCGTCGTTCAAATAGTAGACTTGAATTGCTAGAGTGACGAATACACTTGAGAAAACTCTTGCAATTCCGATGTGAACATAAGGTGTATAAAAAGCATTACATGCGTGATCATCACTACAAAGATATTATCTTTACTATCATGTCGCTACCTAGAGGTTGTGGATAAGCAAGCTCAAGTGCTATAGGATGAAAATGCCCTATCAACCTATGCTCACATAATGTTTTGGTCTTCCTTACTCCCCACAAGGTTTAGGTTGCATCATAATCATTAAGGATGGCATGAATAGCCACCATTCAATTCCAATGATGCAACCATGTGGGCATATTGTGTCCAACAACAAAAAGTAGTCATGGGAGAGAGAATAGTGAGTGATAGGAAGATCAAAGTGCTAAGAAGGCATCAACCTTGGCAAATATAAGGGTGTGAATCATGATTATAATAGTCAGTGAGATGTCATGTTCTCACCCTAATTCGTGCACAATATAAGAGATATAGCCTGCAAAGGAGATACCACTTTGAGTGATTTTGTCCCATGTACAAGAAACAAAGAGCCATGCATATTTGGCACTTTAACTCCTCCAAGCATCCCCCAAGTAGATAATCAACAATGGACAACAGTTAGAAAGTAACTTTGTGGTTGAGGTGAGCTAAGCTATGGGCTAGATACAGGCTTGTAGTGTGGGGTGGTTGTGACCATTTCAAACTTCTACAATCCAAGTTATTGCCTCTAGAAAGTTTAAAAATTTTTTCAAGGTGGAGGGAGGTCTATATAATGTTACTTTCATTCCAAAATATCTCTAAGATAGGGTAAATTACCTTACCTTGTATCTTCCATCCAATTCCTCCTTTGAATTTAACGTCTTGCAATTTGCCCCCTCTACAATCCCCCCCCCCCCTTCTCCTAGAAAGGTGCACAAATGCCAAATGCTGATCAAGGGTTGTGCCTATAAGAAATTATCTATATAACTTGCGTTCAAAGGGTATTAAAAAATATGCTTTTTTAAATATGATATAATGCCATAAAATGGTCTCGTTCACATTGATTTTTGTTGTTTTTTCGAGATGTATTAACTTTTTCCATTCTTTTATGTGTCATAATATTGTCTATAATTAGTATTCGAGTTGTTGGATTCATTAGGTGGATCATTTTGCAACATTTGATGGTGTTTAGTCAATCGATGGGAAAGTTAAAAGTCACAATGGGAAAAATAGGGGACCACCTTCCAATCATTGGTTGGCCGAGAAACACTGCGGTGACTCTAGCCAAGTAGATTTTTGCCCTTCTTCATGGCGAGGCAATGAACAAAACAGATAAATTTGGCTCATTTTTTAAAAAGTAAGCTTTTCTTTTAAAAACTTGAGTTTATTACTTTTGAGATTTAAATAAAATCTTTTCACACTTTGAAATAAATGTTGGCTATTATGCCATATGATTGGAGAAGAAAAGGGCCATTTGAATCAAAGGAGGTCCACTACAATTAATGAGAGTAGTGATCAATATAAGCATTGGTCAATAATGACTCATGAGGGATTGTTCCCAACTTAGTAGGTGGCATCAATATGTTAGGCATCCTTTTATTCTTAAATACTATCCGTAAACACGATAACAATTTACAAACAATCGAGTGGCAATTAAGAAGGTCTATAGACATCCAATGGCATGGTAATGCATCAATTTCCTTGGTAGGAGACATCATGATCTTATATGTCGAAAGACTTTGTACTAAGGCTTTGTAAATGTCTTAGGCTTATAATAAATTTTTTATAAACTTGAGAGAATTAAGCTTTTTTCCTCAAACTTACCTCATAAGACCGATGAGTAAAGATAAGAAAGAAGAAAACCACTATTTGTAAACAAATCATGAGTATGAGTACATGTAGTTATGAGAGGAAATAAAAGTTAGGATTGTACTTAGGAAAGAGGATTCAAACCCAAATTAATGAGAGAAACGAACCTTGGAAAACAAAATTGTAGGTAATAGCTTTGGCCAATAGATAAACAAAGAGATGCTTTCTCATGATGGTGATAATAATGCATTTCATATATCACTACAAGAGAATGGGGCAATAGTATGACGATAGTGACTTGTGACACGAAATAGTGACTTGTGACAGTGACTATCTGTAAACATGATAACAATTTACAAACAATCGAGTGGCAGTTAAGAAGGTCTATAGGCATCCAATGGCATGGTAATGCACCAATTTCCTTGGTAGGAGACATCATGATCTTATATGTCGAAAGCCTTTGTACTAAGGCTTTGTAAATCTCTTAGGCTTATAATAAAATTTTTATAAACTTGAGAGAATTAAGCCTTTTTCCTCAAACTTACCTCAGAAAATCGATGAGTAAAGATAAGAAAGAAGAAAACCACTATTTGTAAACAAATCATGAGTATGAGTACATGTAGTTATGAGAGGAAAGAAAAGTTAGGATTGTAATTAGGAAAGAGGATTCAAACCCAAATTGATGAGCGAAAGGAACCTTGGAAAACAAAATTGTAGGTAATAGCTTTGACCAATAGATAAACAAAGAGATGCTTTCTCATGATGGTGATAATAATGCATTTCATATATCACTACAAGAAAATGGGGCAATAGCATGACGACAATGACTTGTGACACGAAATAGTGACTTGTGACAGTGACTATGCGTAAACACGATAACAATTTACAAACAATCGAGTGGCAATTAAGATGGTCTATAGGCATCCAATGGCATGGTAATGCACCGATTTCCTTGGTAGGAGACATCATGATCTTATATGTCGAAAGCCTTTGTACTAAGGCTTTGTAAATGTCTTAGGCTTATAATAAAATTTTGGTAAACTTGAGAGAATTAAGCTTTTTTCCTCAAACTTACCTCATAAGATCGATGAGTAAAGATAAGAAAGAAGAAAACCACTATTTGTAAACAAATCATGAGTATGACTACATGTAGTTATGAGAGGAAATAAAAGTTAGGATTGTACTTAGGAAAGAGGATTCAAACCCAAACTGATGAGAGAAAGGAACCTTGAAATACAAAATTGTAGGTAATAGCTATGACCAATAGATAAACAAAGAGATGCTTTCTCATGATGGTGATAATAATGCATTTCATATATCACTACAAGAGAATGGGGCAATAGCATGACGACAGTGACTCATCACACAAAATAGTGACTTGTGACAGTGACTATCCATAAACACGATAACAATTTACAAACAATCGAGTGGAAATTAAGAAGGTCTATAGGCATCCAATGGCATGGTAATGCACCAATTTCCTTGGTAGGAGACATCATGATCTTATATGTCGAAAGCCTTTGTACTAAGGCTTTGTAAATCTCTTAGGCTTATAATAAAATTTTTATAAACTGGAGAGAATTAATTTTTTTTCCTAAAACTTACCTCATAAGATCGATGAGTAAAGATAAGAAAGAAGAAAACCACTATTTGTAAACAAATCATGAGTATGAGTACATGTAGTTATGAGAGGAAAGAAAAGTTAGGATTGTACTTAGGAAAGAGGATTTAAACCCAAATTAATACGAGAAAGGAACCTTGGAAAACAACATTATAGGTAATAGCTTTGACTATTAGATAAACAAATAGATGCTTTCTCATGATGGTGATAATACTGCATTTCATACATCACTACAAGAGAATGGGGCAATAGCATGACGACAATGACTTGTGACACGAAATAGTGACTTATGACAGTGACTATGCGTAAAGACGATAACAATTTACAAACAATCCAGTGGCAATTAAGAAGGTCTATAGGCATCCAATGGCATGGTAATGCACCAATTTCCTTGGAAGGAGACATCATGATCTTATATGTCAAAAGCCTTTGTACTAAGGCTTTGTAAATGTCTTAGGCTTATAAATTTTTTTTGGTAAACTTGAGAGAATTAAGCCTTTTTCCTCAAACTTACCTCATAAGATTGATGAGTAAAGATAAGAAAGAAGAAAACCACTATTTGTAAACAAATCATGAGTATGAGTACATGTAGTTATGAGAGGAAAGAAAAGTTAGGATTGTACTTAGGAAAGAGGATTCAAACCCAAATTGATGATAGAAAGGAACTTTGGAAAAAAAATTTGTAGGTAATAGCTTTGACCAATAGATAAACAAAGAGATGCTTTCTCATGATGGTGATAATAATGCATTTCATATATCACCACAAGAGAATGGGGCAATAGCATGACGACAGTGACTTGTGACACGAAATAGTGACTTGTGACAGTGACTATCCGTAAACACGATAACAATTTACAAACAATCGAGTGGCAATTAAGATGGTCTATAGGCATCCAATGGCATGGTAATGCACCAATTTCCTTGGTACGAGACATCATGATCTTATATGTCGAAAGCCTTTGTAAATCTCTTAGGCTTATAATAAATTTTTTATAAACTTGAGAGAATTAAGCTTTTTTCCTCAAACTTACCTCATAAGATCGATGAGTAAAGATAAGAAAGAAGAAAACCACTATTTGTAAACAAATCATGAGTATGAGTACATGTAGTTATGAGAGGAAAGAAAAGTTAGGATTGTACTTAGGAAAGAGGATTCAAACCCAAATTGTTGAGAGAAAGGAACCTTGGAAAATAAAATTGTAGGTAATAGCTTTGACCAATAGATAAACAAAGAGATGCTTTCTCATGATGGTGATAATAATGCATTTCATATATCACTACAAGAGAATGGGGCAATAGCATGACGACAATGACTTGTGACATGAAATAGTGGCATTGCTATTTGTGTTTCTATTATCATCACTGATTCAAATTAGCGACACTAATAGCGTCACAAATAGTAACACTGGTTTGATTAAAAAAACGCCAAAAACCTAAGCATGGCAAACATTTTCGTGAGAGAGCAAAAGAGAGAGCAGGAGAGATCGCGGCCTTGAGAGAGAGAGGGAGAGGGAGAGGGAGAGAGTGAGAGAGAGAAGGAGAGCTCCTCACAATCATCATCACCACATCCGCTGCCGTCTTATGTGAAGAAGAGGGAAAAGTGTGCAAGGGAGAAAGAAGGGACACCACGAAGAGGAGGGAAAAAAGATTTCATCTTTGAGCCTTAGAGGTAAGCGCCTTGCCTCATCTTGCTTTGTTTTTGTGTTTCCTTCTTTTTTTTTCTTCTTTATAATGAAATGTATTGAAAATGAGAGAAAGAGAGGAAATGAGGGAGGGAGAAGAAGGAAGGGAGAGAATGAGAGAACGAGAGAGAGAAAGGGGGAAAGATAACAAAGAAAGAGAGGAAGAAAGAAATGAGATATGAAGGAAGGGAGATATGGAGAACAACCAATAGAGAGTGAGAGAGAGGGAGAGAGAAATATGGAAACAATAATAGAACTAGAGAGAATGGAATGATAGAAAAATAAAGGGGGAGGGGAAAGAGAGACACAAAGAGAGGTGGGGAGAGAGGGTCTTCCAATGTCCTTGTTTTATAAGTTTTTGATTTTCTATCTTTGATTTTGATTGTAATGAGACGCGTTAGAGTGAGAGTGGGGAGGGAAAGAAATAGAGAGAAGAAGGGACTTGAGAAAGGAAGAGAGAAAAGAAGCGAGAGTGAAAAGGGAACACTACAACAGAAACGAGGCATAGACGCACACGTTAGACGTGCAAAGTTGAGCGCAGCTATCAGAGCGTCTATAAATGTGTGTAAACCTGCGTGTAAATAAATGCGAATTTTGCGTCTATATATCCGCGCAAATAGACACTAATATAGACACGCTAGCAGACGCACAATTATTTAACCACCTAAAATTAGCAATTCACATAATTGAAAAACCAAAGTTAATAATTATTTAACCACCTGAAATTGATTCTTGAGTATGCACATGTGTGCATGATAAAACCCATAGAATTAAGAATACACATTGAATCATTGAATTAAAAAAATAGAGTTAATAATTACTTTTTCATTGCTTTCTAATGAATGGCAATTCCTCCAGTTGACAAGCCTGATATAAGTAATTAGCGGCAAGCGACAAAAACCTTACAATTAGTAGCAAGCATTGCAATATGTATCTCGTAATTTCTCTATGTACTTGAAGATGATAAAAGATACTTCCTTTTTATTATGGAAAATTCAATGCTTACTTTAAAATTGACTATCGATTCTTGACTATGCACGTGTGCGCATGATAAAAAGTGTAGAATTAGGAATACACATATATTGAATCAATAAGCAAATTAAGTATGTTACAGTGAATGCATCTCATCTTCAATGAGATCAGCCCTTGCTAAACTATCTACTTCTAGGTCTATGTTACCAAGAGGTAACGAAACAAATAAGTCTATCCCGCTATCAGATGTGTTGCTATATTGCTCAATAACTTCATCAATATCATCGACAATCACATTATTGTCTTCTTCTGCGTTTCCTTGAACATCATCACAAGGTTCATCTTGTACTCCAAAGAATGAGCTTCCATTCACTTTTTGAATTTTATATATACAAACCCTAAAACCCCATGGATGCCCATCCCTTTTTACATGACCGGCCATTATGGCAAGGTCCCTTTTTCTAAATCCCTCTTATTGCTTCATGCCCTAAGCCTATACACGTCTATTCTTTTACAAGTGGCACAAGAGGGAGCCTGGCGCTCTTTTACAAGAGTTTTTAGAGTTTTTGAGGTGCCTTTCATTTGAAATTACGCTTTTGGCCCCGGCTTAGCTTTAGAGGCCACCTGCGTTGTCGTCGCGTTAAGAGTTGAAGGTCTACCACCGGGGCTTTTAGTGTAGAAGAAGAGTTTAGGATTCAAGATTCGGGAAAGGAAAATGGATTGGAGTTTAATAAGATCTGGGATTTAGAAATGATTTAGGTACGGAAGAAGAGTTCAAGCCTTTTCACTATGTACTTAGCATACATGAATAGAAGGAATAAGATTAACTTGATTACATCAAATGCCTCTAGATACATACATCTTATCATAAAGGATATTTTTAGATTCTCAATTCATTTATGAATATCAAATACAAGCTCTAATGGCATTTATTTCAAGTACATAGATGGATTTCAGCCCTTTGATTCAAGTATATTGATGATAGATTCAAATGCATCCAAGATTTGGGCCAAAGATACATGAAATGAATTGAAAAAGTATAATTTTAGCTTCATTCCTATTTTAAAACAAAAAATTCCAGCCCATAATCAAGTTCAAAATGAGTGCATAAACTCAAGAAGAAGCACTTTTGATCATCTATGAACAATGTCCTGAAGAAAAGAGGCCATTTCCCTCCATTACAACCATAAAAAACCCATGTTTACTCATAAAAATGGATCATAACAGTGGGCTGCCCTCTTTATGACTGGTTATTACAACCCATATCAGTCCATAAGTCTTCAATATCCTCACCCTTTGCTTGCCCCAAAGTCACTCAAGTACTTGGGTACAAGTCGGGCTTCATTGGACCAAGAGTAAGGTAAACAAGATGAGAGAAGTCGTGCATAAGAGCAGGCTGAATACTCTTCTCTCAGATTTCTCTCTTTTATAGACTATTTCAGCATACATTTTTGTCAGACCAAAGAGGCAGAGAAGTGGAGCTCTCACCATGTTTACATCTTCAGTAGTTGGGCCTGTTAATCTTCAGTTTGCATACTCCATTTCATGCATGATAGCTCCAGCTCTCTCCAGTTTGCCTCAGACAGTGCAGCTCGCATTTTGCGCCAAAAAATGTGGGCTGCTCTCTGCTCAGTCCTTGGTCACTTTTTGACCAGCCTAGGTCACTTCCTGGTCACTTAAGTCAGTTACTTCTGGTCCCATGTGGACCTAGTGGACTTTTGACAGTTTTTGGCATCATTCTTGGGTTCTGACCGTATTTTTGTACCTGAATTAATGTGATTTATCCTGCAGACTGTCAATTACTTCCAGATGTCCAAGTTGTAGGTTCCCATAGACTTATTTTTCATAAATGTACATGGTATAAGTGAAAATTATATGCTAAATACAAAAGAACTTGTATAATTAAGGTGGTTATTGGATAATGCCTGAATTTTGTATGCAAATATCTCATATAACTTCCAGTGAAACTCTTTTGTGTTCATAAGAATCCCATGATTTATATCATGAATAGTAAACTCTTTGACATTCACCCCCTCCTAACCTGCACATCCTCCGGCATGTGCCATTTCATAAGATTACAAGTTAAGGAGGGTCTTCTTCATCATCTTCATTCTCTAGGTCTTTTTCTTCCTGCAAGTCTTCAAGTAGAGGGCTTATATCTAAGTCATCAAGTTCATAAGTTGAAGATTCTCTTCGTCTGAAGAGTTTGATTCGTTTCCCAACTATTGGAGTCTTTATTATGGTCCCATCCATTTCAGCCAAAGAGTAAGTAGCATTATGATGTACTACTTTTACAACATATGGTCCAAACCATCGCTTGGCTAACTTCCTATGAGCAGTATGTTGATTGTCCAGGCTGCTATCATAAACAAGAACCCAGTCATTCTCTTGAGTAGCTCTTGGGACGGAGTCGATGGTGCTTGTCAAACCTCTTCTTATTCTTTAATCTTGCTATTTTTAGCCTTTCAATGGCTATTTTAACATCTTCTGGCCTTCTTTCAAGTTGCCTTATGCATAAAGACAGCAATTCTTCCCTGTTCATGCCTTCATCCCAAGGCAAGTTACTCCATGTGACAATGGATTCCTCAATAGGCATAATAGGTGGCTGTCCATACATGAGTTCAGCTGGCATATATCGTGTCACTGCACTATGGGTTGTTCTATCATCCCATAATGTGAATGGTAGCATTTTAGGCCATTCCCTCAACTTTCCTTTGCATGATTTTGCTAAAGCTTTAAGAATTGGTTGATGACCTCTTTCACTCTTACCATTGCCTTCAGGATTGTAGGCTGAGGTAAGAGATAGCTTAATTCCCAATTGAGCAAAGAAATGGCGAGCCTCATCGGCATCCAATTCTCCTCTATCAGCAGTTACTTTAGCAACACATCCATACCTGCAAAATACTTCTTCAAGTAAAAATCTACAAACAGCATGAGTGGATTTTGTTGTCAAGGCCTTTCCTTCCACTTGATTTGTGAGATCTTCTCTAGCAAGTACTAGATATCTCATGTTCCAAATTCCTGTAGGCATGGTTACTTAAATCAATAACCCATCTATAGTGGATGGATAAAGGATAGGTAGGCTGAAGCCCATCTCTATGCTTTACCATAGAATACATTTGACAAACATGACAATACTCAACAAAATGCTCAATGTCTTTATACATGTTTTGCCACCAAAATTTCTCTTTTATTTTAGCAAAAGTACCCCATATGCCTCTATGACCAGCCAATAGGCTTTCATGGAATTCATGCATGACCTGTCTTTGTGTCTTTTTATCTCCTAAGACACGAACAGGCGCCCTTCCTTTCTTTTTCGCATGCCTCCAAAGGTAACCATCTTTAAGAAAAAAACCATAGGCTTTTCTCTTAATTCTCTTGAACTCTTCATTAGTCCAACCTTCCTTCTTTGTCATAGTACTCAAAAATTGGCCAATTTTTAGCCAATCATCTGCATAATATTCTTCTTTAAAGTGTGAACAAACCATAACAAAACATGGAATATGATGTTTACTAGCTATCCATTGTCCTTCTTTGGTTGATTCATCATTCCTTGCTGATGTAAAAGTTGTTTTAACAGCTGAACCTGTTGTTCTTGCTGTAATTTTTGTTGTACCTGCATTAACAACATCATTTATAAACTCTGATTCTTCTTCATCCATCATTTCTTCTTCATCCATATATCTCGCACGTGAAAGCATGTCAGCAACTGGATTATCTCTACCTGCAATATGTTTCAAATCAGGATTTAAGGATTTAATATAGGCTATCCATCTTAGCATGGCTATGTCAGGAGTGGAACAGTTGGCGATCATGCCCAAGAGTGGAAGGCAATCTGTCTCAACTATAACATGTGCGCCCATGAAGTACTCCCTGTCACATTTTAATGCAGTTACTACTCCCCAAAGCTCTCTTTTAATTTGAGCATACCTTCTTTGTCGTTCATTAAGAACCTTTGCTCCAAAACGAATTACATATCTGTTGCCTTCAAGGTCATCTTGTCCAACTGCCCATCCTATTCCAATAGGACTTGTGTCCACTGTGAGTATAATGGGCTATCCATTAGAGTAGTTAGCCCTCTTTAAAGTGGGGGCTGAAATCAGCATTTTCTTGAGTTTTCGAATAGCCTGAGTGTGTTCTTTTGTCCATAGAAACCTTTGGCCCTTTCTCAGAAGTTGATAAAGACTTTCAGCAACATGGGCAAAATGTGGAATCCAATTAAGGTAGAAGACACATGCACCAAGAAATCTTCTCACCTCTGAAACATTTGTATATTCTTCTTGCATTTTGCCGATAGTATCTATTTTGGATGGAGAAGGCTTCGGGCCATATGGACCACACATATGTCCGCCCACAAGGACTTCTTCAACTCCAAAAACAGATTTAGCTCCTGAAAGAGTAGGATGAACTTCTTCTAATTTAGACAAGATTTGAGCACAATCATTAATATGATCAAAAACAAACTTTTGACATCCAAGTTCATTGAGTCCTTCATTTTTCTCATGAACTTCACATCCTTTGATTGGAACATCATCAAGAAAAGGAAGAGTCAATTGAGGAATATAATCCCTCAATACTTTATGCCTAGCATTCATCATGTGAGCTACTAAATTCGTAGCCCCTTGAGGTAGAGTACACATGCGGACTAGGCCAAGAGACGTCTTCATTATGGTAATGTCACGGCTTTCCAAAGCAAGCTAAAATTGGTCGTAGCGTGAATATAAGTATCCCATGGAATAGATTGCCCTTCCTGCAAATGCTTTGGCAAACTCATCCACAATTGGTCATGATCCAACATATCTTATAGTGACTTTATTAACGGGTTGCAGATCTTGAATGAATCATAAAGATCCATTCTTCTTAGGTATGGTAAACCATCGGTTGGAATATGGAGCTGAAGATGGCTCCAATATTCTCATTTTTATCTTTTCATTTAAAAGCTCTAATAATTTAGGCAAATGAGCCCTTGGAACCGGAATTGGTTTAACATTCCAATGCATATGTGGGACTGTAAAAATTACCATTGGTGCCACAATGTTCGGATCCATAGCCAATTTCATGTGGCTGAAATGAAAAGGCTTTACCATGGTTCTTTAACATCTGCATGAAGATTTTCTTTTCAATCGACAAGAGAAAAGATTCTTCACCAATTTTCAGCTTTTGTAGACTTTCTGCTGTAAACTGGTGACCAATATCTTTAGGATCACGAAGGCTTGGTTGTTTGGATACCCTTTCTGCCAGTCCTTCGCTTTCAGGTGGTAGAGGAGTAGCTACCGGCTTGACCTTCTTATCAACTATTTTATACTTTGTTTCTATTCTTGATTCATCCTTGTTTGGCTGTCCAAAAGCTTCATAATCTGCAAATTCTTGAATTATGTCATACATATCCAATGTACATACCTGTATGGACTGAGTTTCAGCTTGATTTTCTGCATGAACGACTGTATAAATTTCAGCCATTGTATCATTATAATTCAGCCCATAAAATAGTCCTGAAATTCCTTCATCTTTAGGTAAAACATCAATTTTCTTCAGCTCTTGCTCCATATGACTTAAATACTTTCTTTCAGCCCTGTTCATGGCTGAAAACTGTTTATAACAGCCCACACCATTGGCTAAAAAAACCAGCAAATCAGCTTTTGACCTTGCCTCCTTCGTATGTGGAGGCAATTTTTTGTGACATGATGCACTGCCATAGCCTCCACTTATAGCAGCGCTACCTGAAAACCCTTAAATTCTCGGGCATTAGGAGGAATAGGATGATCTCTCAATCGATCCCTATTCCGATGGTGATTAACACAGACAGTTAGGAATTGAACAGCTTTATTATTATCCTTGCTTCTTATCCGAGCATATGATGAACCATCATCAAGAGCCTTTGTCTCTAAACGAGACTCGAAAATGAATGGTTGTCCAAGAATGATAGGATAACTACAGGAATCTTGAACAAAGAAATGAAATTCATCTTTTACATTACAATAGTAACTTGTACATAAGGACATGCTGCATAAAGATTGCCAGAAGAGTTATTGGCTGCCTTCATACACCATCCTGGGTCCACATCAATGGGCCATCCACCATTCTCGTAGAGACTTCTTGACATAACATTAATTTCCGATCCATGGTCTATAAGGGCAATGCATGGAGTTTCTTTCTCACCGATTTTAACAACAGTTTCAGTAGTCGCCCTTGCTCAATGGGTACGGGAATAGTGACTACTAGGAATAAAGTGAGTTTTACTTTCTTCTTGCATATTGTGAAGAAGAGTCTCTTTCTTACGCATGGGCTGTACTTTAGATTGGGAAGTTCCCACCATTATGGCTTCTTCAATTTCTGCTTCATAAATGTCTTCATCTTTGGCTTCTATGGCTGCAATCAATTCTTTGATTGCCTCCAATCAAATCCCTTGAGTTTTCAAATTCTCTTCATCTTGCAAATACACATGAAGTACTTGCAAAAAACCATGTACAGATTCTTCAGTTTCCTCACCAACATATTGTCTTTTTCGTTTAATTACATCAATTATCACATCATGAAATCCTCGTTTTGCAATACCAAGAATTTCACCTAATGTAAATTCAATTCTACTTCCAAGAATCCTTTCTTCTAGGATATGTTTAAGATCCGTTGTGGTCTCTATGTCAGACTGCAACTTATAACTGGGATGTTTGCTTTTTCTTTTTCCTTCAGTCTTCTTTGCTTGAGGGGCATCTCCCATGTCATATTCTGGTGGCGGCGGATTTCCAGCAGGCTTCTATTGGTCTGGTTTACTTCTTGTTATGCGTTTAGTCGGTCCTGAAGAAGAAGGACCGGCATCATCTTCACCTCTTCTTCTCTTTTCTTCTATCATGGCTTCTTGATTATTAATTTCAGCTAACCGGGCAAAATCTAAAAATGAATCCACAGGCTCAAACCATCTAGTTCTTCCTCGAATACATTGACTGGCAGTGGTTAAATCATCCTTAATTGCCTTGCCTTGCTCCATGCGTTCCAAGGCCTGCGTTCACACTTTAGATTTTGCAACAGTTTTACATGCTTTAACAATTTCATTAATTGGCTCAATTTGCAACCCATAAGTTGCAGCATCAACAGCTGCATAGGCCATTCTTGTTGCCAAATCCTCCAATCTTCTCTTCATACCACCGTTGCCGAATTTTGGCTCAAGAGGAAGCATGGTTTCGATTGCATGAATTTTACCATCCTTCCAAAGGACTAATTTTTGTGCTTCAGCTTCACGGAATGCACCGCACTCCCTCTTGTCATGCTGAAGGCTATCACACCAAATGCAGCGTCTTTTGAAGCCTTCTCGTGCAGGCCTTTGGGCAGTTGACCGACCCCTTTCTTCTACTTTTACATCAAGCCTTTCTACTTTAGAATTAATTTCTGTCAAATTAAGATGGAGATCCCGCATGCTTTTAATTAGCTCGTCCATGACATCCTTCTTTGGAGAAGGAACAGCAAAATTTCTTGATTGCTCGGTCATAGAGACAGGAGGACGAGAAACTGGAACAGGCTCCTTCATAGATTCAGTTGTTGGGGGGGTTGATCCCCATCTTAAACGCAATCGCTTTCTTCGAGCAATCATATTAACTGCTTCAGTGATATCACTCCAAGCAGTCTTCAATCCGGACTCAGAGTTAGGGTCTTCAAGTCGGACAGTCAATTTCTCCTGAAGAGAAGAATCTGTAGCCTTTAAAAAAAATTCAATCTTTTGACTTTCCATACCTTGTTGGTCATCAGGATCTAGTTGGGCAAATTTGCTTTCAAATTCTCGATGAAGAGCAGCAGCGATTAGACACTTATTGGACCTTTCGACCCATTCGGTGAAGACTTTCTTTGTCATAAGGCCAGAGTCTTCAAGGAAAAATTATTCTCGAAGAGCCTTCTTGAACACAGTCCATCCAGCATCTTTTAGAAAAAAACCATGAATTCGGTCCTGGAGACCATGCACAGCCAGGCGAGCAAAGTAACGGCTCCAGGCATGTTGAGGAACTCCAAAGAAGACCATCTTGTCAGTGTAGAGGTGGATAAAAGAGGACACATTTTGTCCATTAAATTGCTTGAGCTCATGCCCAACTGCTTCTAGCGCCTTAATGGCAACAGCATCAATCCGCTCTTCTTCTTGTCTCCGTTGTTGTTGCAATTGCAACTACTACTGAAATTGCAGTTGTTGTTGTTGGCTCTCTTGCATGAGACGAACCAACTGTTGCAAAGCATCTCCTCCTGAACTTGATGATTCTCCCATTGGACTTCTTCTTCCACAGCGGACCTTCACGTCGGGTTCACCACTGTCGTCACATTAAGAGTTGAAGGTCTACCACCAGGGCTTTTAGTGCAGAAGAAGAGTTTAGGATTCAAGATTCGGGAAAGGAAAATGGGTTGGAGTTTAATAAGATCCGGGATTTAGAAATGATTTAGGTACAGAAGAAGAGTTCAAGCCTTTTCACTATGTACTTAGCATACATGAACAGAAGGAATAAGATTAACTTGATTACATCAAATGCCTCTAGATACATACATCTTATCATAAAGGATATTTTCAGATTCTCAATTCATTTATGAATGTCAAATGCAAGCTCTAATGGCATTTATTTCAAGTACATAGATGGATTTCAGCCCTTTGGTTCAAGGATATTGATGATAGATTCAAATGTATCCAAGATTTGGGCCAAAGATACATGAAATGAATTGAAAAAGTATAATTTTAGCTTCAGCCCTGTTTTAAAACAGAAAATTCCAGCCCATAATCAAGTTCAAAATGAGTGCATAAACTCAAGAAGAAGCACTTTTGATCATCTATGAACAATGTCTTGAAGAAAAGAGGTCATTTCCCTCCATTACAACCATAAAAAACCCATGTTTGCTCATAAAAATGGATCATAATAGTGGGCTGCCCTGTTTATGACTGGTTATTACAGCCTATATCAGTCCATAAGTCTTCAATATCCTCACCCTTTGCTTGCCCCAAAGTCGCTCAAGTGCTTGGGTACAAGTCGGGCTTCATTGGACCAAGAGTAAGGTAAACAAGATGAGAGAAGTCGTGCATAAGATCACGCTGAATACTCTTCTCTCAAATTTTCCTCTTTTATAGACTGTTTCAGCATGCATTTTCGTCAGACCAAAGAGACAGAGAAGTGGAGCTCTCACCATGTTTTCATCTTCAGTAGTTGGGCCTGTTAATCTTAAGTTTGCATGCTCCATTTCATGCACCATAGCTCCAGCTCTCTCCAGTTTGCCTCAGACAATGCAGCCCGCATTTTGCGTCGAAAAACGTGAACTGCTCTCTGCTCAGTCCCTAGTCACTTTTTGATCAGCCTAGGTCACTCTGGTCACTTAAGTCAGTTACTTCTGGTCCCATGTGAACCTAGTGGACTTTTGATATTTTTTGGCATCATTCTTGGGTTCTGACCATATTTTTGTACCTGAATTAATGTGATTTATCCTTCAAATTGTCAATTACTTCCAGATGTCCAAGTTGTAGGTTCCCATAGACTTATTTTTCATAAATATACATGGTGTAAGTGAAAATTATATGCTAAATACAAAAGAACTTGTATAACTAAGGTGGTTATTGGATAACAATGCCTGAATTTTGTATGCAAATATCTCATATAACTTCCAGTGAAACTCTTCTGTGTTCATAAGAATCCCATGATTTATATCATGAACAATAAACTCTTTGACAGCGTGTCTTTGCTCCTTTTCCGTCTTCTTCCCGCTTTTTCATACATTCTTCTGCCTTCTTGGCTTGGGGTTAACAACTATCATCTAAATCAGAATTATCAGTATCAAAACCTAAAGAATCTTGACTATTCTTCTTAGATCTGTTCATGCCAAGCCTTTTTTCCACTCTTTGTGCCGCTTCAGCCAATGCATCAATGGTATTATTGTTCCCCACCTCTACATTAGCAATAGCACATGCAATACCCTTATCCAACCCCTTATGTAAATCCAATGAAGGCCTATCATGTTGATTCAACCTATTCACTAGGTTTTTAAATTTTTGGGCATAATCCTGCACTAACATGTTCCTTTGCTTAATTTTCTTCAACTTTTTAATCATATCTTGAGCAATCTTATATTTTCTAAACCTACTTAGAAAAGTAGTTTTAAGATTATCATATGTTGTAAAATGTCCAGATCATAAGTATTGTACCAATCCATGGCTTTACCCTCAAAGGTTGTTGAAAACTATTGTAATTTAACTTGATTCCCAAACATATTGTTGAAGCCACTTGCCACCCACCTTGTCTCAAACTATGCAACATGACAATCTTGATCCTCCTTCTTTTTCCCCGAAAACTTTGATGCCCTAACTTTAGGGTTGAGTGGTGGATTGGGATTCATTGCATTAGGCTTTCTATTCTTTAGTGAAGGCAAGGGATTAAAAGAAGAGACTTCTTTGCTATCATAACCCTAATCCTCAATGGGATAGTACTCCCCAGCACCAAATGCTACAATCTCTTTGCTACTCTATTAGGAGGACTTGAAAAATACTCCAATTTAGGTATTCCATTATCATCTTCAATGGGACTTGGACGAGATTCATTCCATATAGCAGGAGAATGACATGCTGTAATGGTACCAGTAGAGGTACTAATATACTGGACCTCGTCTCTAAAGAAGGAAAGCACCTCTTCATCTAGGATGGGATTTCCTCGTGCTTCGCTATCTTCATTTTGCCATGACCCTGTTGTTGTCCTGCCAATACTTCTTTGAATTCCCCAAATTTTCCTCGAGTTAAAATAACATTTGATTGATACGGGTAATTCTCTGACATAAATGCAAAGATAACAAGGTAAATCTTTAATCTACATCATGTTGCTTCAAGCAATCTACTAGTGCTCCAAGAAGCAACTAGATTGTCAAATACATATCATCAAAGATAAGTATCATGCATGTGCTTTAACATCAGAAAACAACATAACAAGACTTTAATAGGCTTGTCTCTAGGTTTTCACTGCTACTCCCAACCAAATTTTGCTTCATATAGAGAACTACTTCATGCAGGCAACTGCTACTTCATGCAGGAAACTACTACTTCATGCAGCAAATTCGAATATTTGGCCTCAAACTGAGTCATTTTCAATTTTACCTTCCACCACATGATTAGAGAAGTGAATGACACAATCGATATGCAGAAAACCCTTTGAATTTTACACAGAAAATTAGGTTTTCTTGCCAAGAACAATGTCATTTTTGAAAAAGCTTTCAACCATATGTTTGGATTGACAATTGCAGGATCGCCAAAGTGTTGATGCCCTTTCTATGTAGAATGCATAAAAGAACAGAGAATACTTCATGAAGCAAATACTCCATATCATGCCCAGAAATCATAAAAACTCGGAAATAATCATATGACAACATAGATCTACTCTACTTAGCACTAGAAATCAGAGAATAAGAACCATAATGCATAAAGCATGCTGTAAATAGAATAGATACACTAGAAATGATGGTGCCAACTACCAAATCCTTCATATTTCAAAGTAAATCCATCATACATCAAAAGTAGACATCAGAGATGATCAAATAGATAACAAGGATACAAGAAAATGTCTCATCAGGTCACATTTTTACAACTACTCCAAAATTGCACTTCATGGGGCAAAGAACTTCATGAGACAATTAGAGGCTGCCTCGCACATAGAACTAACACAACTAAGGTCTAACCATGCTAAGGGCATAATACATTATCAATATACTGTGAGACCATGACCATGGCTAACAGTGTTGTAGAAAAATTAAAAAAATAGGTCATGTATATGCTCACAATGACCCGGAGGACAAATGTAGAAATCTATTTTTAGAAATCCAGATAGACCTCACCAAATGGTCTCTCCAACTCCTTTCAATATGATCATGGAGAAGCTACACTAATTCACTGAGATAACACTTTGCAAGTTGCCAAAATACTCCATCTCATCTAATATGGTATTCAGATCCGTGGCTTGTCATTAGCTCTCTTGTTTGAACTTTTCCATGACACCACAATCCATTGTGGAGTGCATTTTATCAACACAGTCAACATGAAAATGTCATCCATGCGGCCACGTTGCACTATAGATTTTGTAATGTACACCAAAACGGTTAGATTAGTTGTTGTGCATAAAATCTAGATATGACAACAAATAAAGCATGGGATCATCTTCGGACTACATTCCCTCGAGAATTCCCACTCCTTGTCGGTAGAGACCTCTATCCCTTCCTGAGAAGCTACGATCAAAGCTTCATGCAACCACCACATAGACACAAACTGCAGCATCCCCGCCATGCCCTTGGGATATCAAACCAATCAATAGTGTGTACTACGTCAAAATTTTGATCACGCTCTTCCCACTCTTTTTTTACCTGCTTGTACCTAGCAAGCCACTTCTCTATGGATGCATGATGCAACATACAAAAACGATTCACTTTCTCCTCCATGGCAGCACCCATATTTTTTTCTATCCCATTTCCAATCACCACCATGTTTGAAGAGAAGAGAGAGACAGGGTTGAGCAATGTTTGAACCATTCAGGTTCCATTATCTTCTTCTCATTCTATCATCATCCAATAAAAACACACATACAAGAGTAATATAGAGTAAGTGACATGCTGACTAGACAAACTAACCATAGTCAGGTCACCGACTAGCTAACCGACTTATTTAATGTAGTCACATGCAGGAGACAGCTGTATACTAGCTATCATGTCGGTAGTACATAAAGACAGTCACACACTACACGGGGAGCTTGACTTCTAACACTCCCCCTCAAGCTCAAGACAGCATCTGCACACCAAGTAGCTATCTAAAACCACAAAACTTATCTTTACCCAGAGACTTGGTAAAGATATCTGCTACCTGCTCATCAGTCCTCACATGCATAAGATCAACCTTTCCTGCAAGGACCATCTCACGAATAAAGTGGTAGTGTACCTCTATGTGTTTTGTCCTGGCATGGTAAACTGGATTCATGGCCAGGAGTACACTACTCAGATTATCACATAACAGTTTCACTGGAGAATCAACTTGAATGTCCAAGTCAGCCATAAGCTTGAGCAGCCAAGCAATCTCACATGCTGCCAATGCAGCCCCCCTGTACTCTGCCTCAGTACTAGATAAAGCAATCGTAGGCTGCTTCTTGCTGCTCCAACTGATCATGCCGCTACCAAAGCCAAAGGCATAGCCACTCGTAGATCGTCTGTCACTTGAGCATCCTACCCAATCTGCATCTGTGTATCCAATCAGTGTCAAGGGCTTATCTCTGACATAGAACAGCCCATAGTCTAGAGTGGACTTAACATATCTCATGATGCGTCTAACTGCATCCAAGTGCGGCTTTCTCGGCTTCTGCATAAACTGGCTTATCAGCCCTACTGCATAGCTCAAGTCAGGCCTAGTGATGGTCAAGTAAATCAGACTGCCATACTTCTTAAGCATTTCCAGGCCTAGTGATGCTTTACATTCTGGTACAGAGGTGTATCTAGTGGTTTGCATTCAGCCATGCCATACTTCTTAAGCATTTCCATGGCATAGTGCTTCTACATCAGCCATAAACCATTTTCAGCTGGTACAACCTTAATACCCAAGAAATACTTCAGATCTCCCAGATCTTTCATGTCAAATTCAGATTTCAGCATCTTCATAGCATGCTGAATTCCCATGTCATCATCTCCAGTGATTATCAGGTCATCAACATATATGACCAGCACTACCAAGCCACTGTCAGTCTTCTTTGTAAACAGGCTGTGATCAGCCCTGCCAACAACAAATCCAAGACTCTGCAAGTAACTGTTGATCCTAGCATGCCAGGCTCTTGGAGCCTGCTTCAGCCCATACAGTGCCTTTTTCAGCATGCACACATACTGCTGAAAATCAGGGTGCTCATACCCTTCCGACTGAACCATGTATACATCCTCTGCTAAATCACCATTGAGGAATGCATTCTTAACATCCATCTACTGCAATTTCCAGCCTTTTTCAGTAGCCAAGGCAATAACAGTTCATATGGTTGCCATTTTTGCAACCGAGCTGAATGTTTCATCATAATCCAAGCCATACTGCTGAGCATATCCTTTAGCGACCAGCCTTGCTTTATACCTTTCCACACTGCCATCAGACTTACATTTGATTTTATAAACCCATTTGCAGCCAACAGGCTTTTTCCCTTCAAGCAGTGGTACCAAATCCCAAGTCTGATTTTCAGCCAAGGCTTTCATCTCTTCGTCCATAGCCATGCACCAATTTTCATCCTTTGCTGCTTCAGCATAAGTACCTGGTTCTTTGATCTCCATCACTTTTTTCATGTATGCATAATGCTTTGCAGAATAACCAGAGTACGTCAACCTATCAACAGGGTATCTGACCCTTTGCGATCGTCTAAGCTGTGGTGCACTACTCGATTCACCTCTCTCATGAGGCGGAATGTACCTATTTTGCCTTGTGCCAGGTATATAGACAGTCGGAATACCAAGTTCACTGTCTAAAGTATCACTAGACTCATAGCCTGAAGTCATTCTGCCAGGTGTCATCATACTAGATGCATCCTCAATAACTTTCTCTTTTCCTTTGCTGTCCAAGACATCATGTCTCCCCCTCACTGACATACCCGTGTCAGTGGACGGTGAGCTCCTCAATCTCCTTGTCCATGGAGATACTGTCTGACTGATAGGTCCTGTTATAGCAGTGCTCTGCTGCAAATCAATTGTAGAGGCATGAGTGGAAGGCATATCAGATGGCACTGCAACTGGTGATACATACCAAGAACCCATCTCATCAAAGATAACATCCCTGCTTACCAAAGTCTCCTTGGTAGAGGGATCATAGCATTTGTATGCCTTCTTCTCCTGCGAATATCCAATGAAAACACACTTATGTGCTTTGGGATCCAACTTCTTCCTTTTCTTATCTGGAATATGCACATAAGCAAGACAACCAACGACCTTCATGTGTCATACATCCGGCTTATAGCCATAGAGCCTCTCAAACGGTGTCATGTCATGAATGCCTGCAGTGGGAGTCCTGTTCAGAATATATGCCGCTGTCACAACAGCCTCTGCCCAATAGTAAAGCGGCATATGCTTCTCATTCATCATGGCCCTAGCAGCTTCCATCAGAACCCTGTTCTTCCTTTCAGCTACTCCATTTTGCTGCGGAGTGTAGCTGCAGGTTAACTGCCTACGAATGCCATTTTCAGCCAAAAAATCAGCAAATTCATTGGAGACATACCCCCCCACCTCTATCAGATCTCAAGCAAGAGGTGTAACATTCAAATTCCTTCTCAACTTGTGCTTTAAATTTCTGAAAAATAGCAAAAACCTCATCTTTTGTTTTCAATATGTAAAGCCAGGTATATCGACTGTAGTCATCAATGAAAGATACATAGTATCTGGAACCCCCCATAGATGCATTATGAACTGGTCCCCAAACATCAGAGTGCACTAACTGCAATGGTCGTGTACTCTGTCTTACATGCTTGACAAACGGCAATCGTGATTGCTTACCAAACTGGCAAGCCTCGCATACATGACCAATATCTGAATATTGGAATCTAGGTAACCCTGTTACCAGCTGCTTCTTCTGCATGGTCTGCAGCCTCTGTAAATTGACATGCCCCACTCACTTGTGCCAAATCTCTAAGTCCCTGATAGTGCCAGAACCCTGGGCAAACATGGCGGAGTTCAGCTTTGGCAGTGTAGCATCAAGAGTGAACATTCTTCCATTTCTGTGGCCTTTCGCGATCAACTTGCATCCATTGCCAAACTCATCAATAAAGCAGCCATGCTTATTGAAGCAAACCTGCAAGTTCTGCTCTGTCATCTAGCCCACAGACAATAGGTTCTTCGTAATCGAAGGGACATGCAAAACATCATGAAGATTCTTCTTCCTGCCATCATGTACAACTAGAGGCACTTTGCCTTTATGCTCAATGCTATGCTGCGTGCCATCACCTCTACATACATAGCCATGCTTTTCAGCCACCATATCCATGAACCAATCACCATGAGGGGTCATGTGATTCGACGCCCCCGAGTCAATGTACCACACTGCATCATCAGATGATTTTTCAGCAGCCTTATCTTTGACATATTGCATGGCAAACAGTCTATCACTAGAGTCATCTGCCTGACTGGACATAGCATAATGTTCATGCTGCTTGCCCTTCAGATTTCCCTGCTTCTTCCAGCAATCCTTTGCAATATGCCCATACTTTCCGCAGTAGTGACAATCCTTATCTTTATTTGGATTGTTTGACTGACGCTGCTGTTGCCATGAACCTCTGCCATAGGAGTTAGATCTCCCCCTGCCTTGAAAGTTGCCACTACCTCTTGCATTTGATGACTGCTGATTGCTATTACTATAGGATGCATTTTACTGGCCTCCTCTGCCAAATCCATAGCCTCTACCACGGCTACCACGACCACGTTGATTTGAATAAAAAACTGCATCCTTATTCTTTGAGCTGCTTGACCCTGTAGCTAAGCCAAGCTTCACCTCTTCATGAATCAATAATGCAACCAGCTCATTAAAATCAGGCATCTCAGCCCGCACAGATACTGAAGTGTCAAAAGACTTGTACTCCGGACCCAAGCCATTTAAGGTCACTGCAACCATATCCTCATCTTCTACCTGTGAGCAACAGATGCCAGCTGATCTGCTATGGCCTTAACCTTTGTGACATAATCTTGTATGGATCTATTCTTCCTGTCCATGTTATTGAATTTTTTCTTCAGTTGTATCTTCCTTGCACTTGTAGTTATGCCATAGTATTTGACCAATATATTCCATGCATCTGCTGGGGATTTATAGTTCATGATCTGCATCACCATAGCATCCGAGATACATAATGACAGCCAATGTAAAACTCTGCGAGCTCTTTCCGTCCAAGCTCGATGCGCTCGTCTTTGATCAGCTGTAGGATTCCTATCTGGAACTTCAGGTTCAGCCTCAACACCTGTCACTAAGTCCCAGTATCCTTTGCCTATCAGAAAGTTCTCCATGCAGAACTTCCATATTGCATAATTGTTGCTATCAAGCTTTTCTCCCACAATCTGGGGTACATTATCAGTTCTATCAGCATTTGCCATGTTGCAGACCTTGCCTGGCTACCTGCAAACCAAGATCTTCTTAACAGTTCAACTTCAGCCCGAAACTGTTTATGACAGTTTTCTGCAATTAATTGCAGGAAAAAAAAACCAGTAAATTTCAGTCAAATATCAACCCAAACAACGTCCCAATTGGTTGATCCAACTCATAAAGACAACTGCCAATACATATGCCTGATGTTCGGTTCAAATTTAACTCTTGCAGATCCACTGCCAAGGTCTAAAAGCATGCAGTCCAAATGTGTAAACTGCAATTATAGCAGCCTTTCCAAAGTCAAACTCCACCTGGATACATGTAATGCATGTTCCAAAGCTGCTTAGTTGACTGCTGTACATATGCCACCTCAAACATAAGTATAGAGACATCAGCCAGTGTATTCTTAACAAGTGCCAATGCCAACAGTTTATGTAAAGATTGCAGTCAATAAACTAGCATAACCCGCTTGAACTAGCTCAAAAAGGTCTTTAAATCAGACCATACATTTGCTTCAGTATGTCACTGTCAGTACATGACTATGTAAGGACAATACCCTGTCTACATCTGACAAGCAAGTCAACCAAAATGTCTGCAATTTATATTCATTCCAAGAAGACAAGATTTCTTTTATTTCAGCTGCAAACTTCCAGTGTTCAGTGGCTTTTGATGCTCCTCTCAACCCAAGACAATCCTAACATGCATATGACAATATATATGTCTTTCAGATGTCTGCATCTGCCACTCTGTGCTTCAGTAGAAAGCAAAATGCTTACTGCCCACAATCCAAGATAGTTTTCAGTCACAAAAGAAGCTTCAGATCTGTGTATTTCAGCCACCAAACTTAGCTTACAATTGATCAAGACAAGTACATGTAGCCTCCAGCATGTACCTATACTTCACAGGTGCTTCTGGGCATACTCAAGAGCTTCCAATGCTCTTCAAAGTGTTGTAGACTCCATGTATGCTGTGTATATAGCAGTGCAGACAATTTACACAGTTTTGCCCACTCTATTTCAGCTCATATCAGAGCTCAACCACAAGTAGTTACTCCAAATACTTCACAAAGACCTTTTTCAGTAGGCATACATGCTTCTCATGACCCATTTATGGTCACCATTGATTGCAGTAGATAGTGCAGGCCTTCAGCCCAAACAGGCGCAATCACGCTGGTTGCAGACCCCTGTTTCCAGTTCCTACTGATGAAGATGATGATGGTGATGTTGATGCCACACCCAAATGCACTCTAACCAGCCTCCTCAAGGCTCTCAAGAAGCCACAAGCTCTGATCTTGACCCTGGAGTGTGTAATGAACAAATGCCTACCTACAATCCACAATGGCAGCCTGTCTGCACAAAAGAAAAATGAGTCTTCACTTCTTGGAAGTAGATCTTCACTTTCTCCAGCTCTCAGAGATCCACCAAGTCCTGCTCTGATACCATGTTTGAAGAGAAGAGAGAGACATGGTTGAGCAATGTCTAAACCATTCAGGTTCCATTATCTTCTTCTCATTCTATCATCATCGAATAAAAACACACATACAAGAGTAATATAGAGTAAGTGACATGCTGACTAGACAGACTAACCATAGTCAGGTCACCGACTAGCTAACCGACTTATTTAATGTAGTCACATGCAGGAGACAACTATACACTAGCTGTCATGTCGGTAGTACATAAAGACAGTCACACACTACACGGGGAGCTTGACTTCTAACACACCATCTCTTGTTGGTCTATCGTTGTCCTTCAGTGACCATGGCATACTGTTGTGCATAAAATCTAGATACGACAACAAATAAAACATGGGATCATCTTCGGACTACATCCCCTCGAGAAAATTCCCACTCCTTGTCGTTGATAGAGACCTCTATCCCTTCCTGAGAAGCTATGGTCAAAGCTTCATGCAACCACTGCATAGACATAAACCCAGTATCCCCGCCATGCCGTTGGGATATCAAACCAGTCAATAGTGTGTACTACGTCAAAATTTTGATCACGCTCTTCCCACTCTTTTTTTACCTGCTTGTACCTAGCAAGCCACTTCTCTATGGATGCATGATGCAACATACAAAAATGATTCACTTTCTCCTCCATGGCAACACCCATATTTTTTTCTACCCCATTTCCAACCACCACATCTCTGGTTAGTCTATCGTTGTCCTTCAGCGACCATAACATACTGTTGTCTAAATGTACCGTTGGTAGCCACTCTAAGATATGTACTAATGCCTCTGACACTAGCCAACCTTTGGCCATGCTACCTTCTAGCCGAGCTCGGTGTCACACAAAGCTCTTCTTCAAGGTTTTCATGAAGCACTCTAAGAAGAACATCCATCATGTATGGACGGGTCTTGCAATCTCCACTTCATCTATGAGATGTACCAAGAGGTAATTTTGTATCGTGAGTATGTTCATGGTAGCTACTTTTGAAAGAGATAAACTAGACCATCTCCACCACTCCTTCCCTTGCAGATTTGATCAAGGATGTCTTGATCTCCTTCTATGAGATCCATTGCACTGAATTCGACAACCTATAAGCCGCCAAGAATATTTCTGGAGTGAGGTTCCCCACGATTGTGATCAGTAGTACAACTATCAAAAATGGAGAAGCATTACCATCATCAAGTAGACACTAAATAGCAAAATACTGAGGTTACTTGCTATTAAGATCAAGACAAACTAGTCGTCTTTAGAAAAAGTAGACATGAGGGAATGCATCATACCTATCGGGGTATGGATAGGCCTAATAATTTGCTTCACAATGTGCTCTTCATTAGTGGACAAGACCCAAGGAGAATGAGATAGTTGCAAATGACCATCAAGGCGGTAGATTGTGTTCAAAGCATCTCCATCTTGCCTACCTCCTTCACATCCATTCATGCCCCTATAATGTCTCTCTTTCATGTGATATGGTCCCATAATAAGCTACCTAAATTCTTAAAAATATGCATGGGATCTAACAAATGGTTGTTATGTAAGTGGGTCAAATATGGCAACTGATAAAAAACTAAGAATCGTCGCATTTCGCTTGAATATGACTCCTTGTGGACCATTTTCAACTTATACCAGCTTTGGAGATTCATTCAAGCTAATGGTTGTCTAAGAAAACCTTTCCTCAAATCATGATCCTCCAATAAGGAAGTGGCATATCCCTGATATACGATCTTGTTCATGGTCCGTGACCTTCGGGAGTCTAACTCTAACCCACAAAATGGACGTGTATGATAACCTGAGGTAACCAAACTTGTCATAATATCCCTATCTACTCAAGACAAACTTGAACGAGCCATTAGGAATCAACAATGAGAACAGAAGCTCACTTACCTAAGCACTCCCAAAATCTCGGAAAGTCATGCATGGTCCATATGAGAATGGCTTGTATATTAGCGAACAACCATCGTGCTTGCTCATGTCTTCCATAGTGACCCCCTCCTCTTACAAAATCTTAAGCTCATCCACTAATGGACAGAGATACACGTTCATATTCTTGACTTTGTAGTGTGCCCACGAATGAGCGGGCTAAGGATCAAGTGTCCTTTCTTTGTGGAAAACCATGGTGGGATGTTGTAGTTAACAAGGACTTTAGGTCACACACTGTAAGAAGTTGAGTAGAGACCGAATGGATTCACACCATCTATAGTAAGACCAAGCCGAAGATTCCTTGGCTCACGTGCAAAGCCTAGAAAGGTGGAGTCAATGTGGCTCCATGCACATGAATCTATTGATATTCGTTGGACTCTATCTATGGATCTATTTTTCACATGCCACATTGCCAAGCTCGCCATGCTTGACATATGAAACATGTGATGTATACACGATATAAGTGGAAAGTGTCTGAGAACCTTCCGAGGGATTGTTTTCCCTTGCAAGTCCTATCGATACCTCTGAGCAGCACATTTCAGATATATCTCCGTAGTCCCATAGTCTCATCAAAACAATACACAATCGTTATTACACATGTATGAGTGCTCTTGTAGTCCATGCTAAGCTTTTGTAACACCAATCATGCATCATTATGGGACTTAGATATCATGTTTATAATTGGTAGTATGTGATATTTTAGTAACCTTTAAAAAAAGGGATGCACCCTTGAAGAGCACAAGAAGTGTTTTTAATAATGGAATCCAAAAAAACAATTAAGCGTAGAATGTACCTTGAACAACTTGGTCACACTCCCATCTCTCCACCTTTACTTTGCCTGTACACTTCAGAGTGCAAGGAGCATCTTCAAGAGAGATACTCCACATCCATCATACAATGATATGGATGCTTCCTCTCTCAGCAAATCAGATGACTCAATATCCATGGATAGAAATGCATCGATCATTACCTCCATCTCAGGCTCCAAGGTTGGAGGAATGTCCGAAAGGCCATGTTTCCTTTGATATGGGTATATTCTACTGTGTGTCCTTCAATTGGTATACTAGCTCAAGCATTCCATCCATTGCATGCCCACAAACTCTTCTAATAGGCTACAATAGGTGTATTCCTTGGGATGAAGCATCACCTCTCTATACAAATTTTTAAGGCACGTCCAATATTTTTTTCTTTGATATTCAATTACTTTACAAATGTAAAGCATGATTGATATACACTTTTCCTACCGTTCGCTCAAAGTCTCTCGCTCAAAGTCTGAGATTGCTTGATCAATGGTCTCCGATTAAAACTCACTGAAGCATCATGCATGTTCTATGGACAAACGACATTTTTGTGTGATTGCCAGCTTGCATTGAGTGCAAGGACATGGTACACGCCGATTAACACTACAAGATATAGACCTTATACCGACGTTTAAAGCGACGAAAATACAAACAACAAAATATTCCCCCGTCGCACAAAAAGCGTCGTTATTGACGATGCCATAGAAACGTCGCTATATGCGTCGCTATCTGCGTCGCAAATAGCGACGCATATAGCGACGCAACCAGTAAAGTTGCGACGCTCATAGCGACGCCAATAACGACGGGAGCAATAAATTTGTGACGCAAATAGCGACGGTAACAGGGAAAAAAAAAATTGTGGCAGGGCAGCTTGAGCACTGTGTGCTGTATGAGAGCCATACAAAATAGTTTCTGCACTGCTGCATACAAAGCGCTTGTAAACAAAAAAAATGTATACTGAAATCATAAAACTGATACATGAAATAAATACATGATCGCATAAAATGCGATTGGTACAATCATGAAAGGATATCACTAATACATAGAAAATGTTTACATAGATCAGGCGACTAAAAACTAAAGGTGTGTGAGCTCTAAGGATCCAAGGGCGAGCTAGAAATCCTCGTCCCCCAAAAGATTGTCCCGCCGCAAAGGAGCATCAAACGGATTCTGCAGAAAAAGAAACAACATATCAATCCACCATACAATAATGCATTCAAATATCTCATGGTAACTACGGACAACAAAGATGAGTGACTTACAGGGCCGCCGCATCTATACAATCGGTCGATCAATGCCCTGAGACCGTGCCTCTCTGCATATCGAGTCTCAAGGCCTTGCGGATCGCGATTTGTAATGGAGTGCTGCAAAGAAAACAAAATGCTAACTGTTAGAAACATGATTTTCAGTACAAAGAATATTTCAAAAAAACAAATAAGCAAAACAAAAGAGAAACTTACAAAGTCCTCCAAATATGTTCTGTGGCCGCCACTCCCAAGATGATGCACCACTCCGATCTCAATTCGTGCCCTCGTCGCCTCCCGCTGCTGACTCCAACGTCCTAGTGAATCTGTAGCCTCCTCCCTCAGTCGGCACCAGTCGTCTGCAACTAACCACTCGGGCTTTGGAGCCCCACTCTTGATTGCCTTGTGTGCGTCAGATCGTCTATGTGACATGTATGCACGCATGCAATCCATCATCCAGCCCGTAGAGAATCTATCTACTGCGGCTGGCACCGGAAACTCCTCGTGCAAGGATGCTACTATGTAGTCCTTGCTCCCCTCTGGTATGTTCCTCCAATGATCCAAGATATTGTGCCGAAAAACTTATTGGCAGAACTCCCTCATGCGAGCCATCACCCTCCTCCCCTCATCATTCATGATGATGGATCCTGACCTACTATCCACTAGGTATCCATAACCCCTAGGAGTCTGCCTAAGATGGGCCCTCTCCCATCTCTGTCCACGCTCCTGGGCATATCCAGGAGACCCGTGTACATCCGGTATACCGACGGGGGTACCCTCTCCCAGAGTGCCACTCAAAGGGGTGCCACCAAAGGGGGTGCCACCAAAAGGAGTGCCATCAAAAGGCATGCCACCTGCTGACGGCTGCACAAAAGCCGGAGTAACTGGAGTAGATGTCCCCACAGGTGTGACAAATCCTGGAGGTGATGCAGCTCCAGCTGAACGACGAGAAGGAGACACCACATCCGTGTCTTCACAGCAGCACCCCCCTGATCCTCCTACAGTCCCTCCCTCTGGCCCAAGTTGTAAGCGTCGAGATCGTCTGCTCGAAGCTGAAGCATCTGATCGCGCTGAAGCAGATCTAGTAGAGCGCCCTGACAAAGAATGAGACAGCTCCTGGTCTGCCATCTCTCTGAATCTCGCGAGCTGATCTGGAGACATGCGTGCCATCATGTCTTGAAACTCCTCATCGCTCATCCCTCGACTCATCCTGAAAATGTCACCTGCACAGATAAAAAATGATGTTGGAATAATCAATTTAAACTATACAAAGCACAGTAATATAAATCATTTTTGAAAAATATCTCTTAAAATGCATATCTTATGTACCTTTATGGAAGATCTAAACAACGAATTGAGTAATACAATTCTCCAAGAATGAAGTATTCTATGGTCCCATGTTAATCTCCTGACACAACTCTGTATACACTAGAAGGTCGATAGACATGTCACCACAAAAGAACGAGTCTGCCTCGTTCTCAAAAAATTCTAGGACTTCTGTATTTCCATCATTGTTAGCCGATGCGGGCTCGAAGCTTGCGGTGGCCTCCACCCCTTGTAATATCGACCCCTCTATTTGCATATTTTCTTCATCTATGCCTGGAACATCGCTTTGGTCATATACTCTCGCACCTCGAGGAGTTGAAGGTATAACATACCACCATCGAGGTTGTCGGGGGTTTGGATAGAAGATTACATGTTCACAAACACTTACAAAGCGAGTTCAAACCATTGTGACATAAACCATGTCGTATTACAATTAGCAAGCAAATGACTCTTTGCACCTGTTCACAATGGGCCGGCAACACAAAGGTGTCGTGCAAATCCGTCCATTTTTTTTCGGAATCTATTTCCAGAAATCTAGATGGACCTCGTCGAACTGTTGCTCCAGCTACTCCAAGTACCACTTTGAACCACTGCACATCGAATAGTATCATGGAGAAGCTACGGTAATCCACCGTAATAATACTTTGCAAGTTTCCAAAATACTCCATCTCATCCACAACCGTGTTCGGATCCGTTGCTCATCGTCGGCTCTCTTGCTCAAACCTTGACATGACACCACAGTCCATTGTGGAGCGCATTTTGTCAATACGCTCCATGCGAAAATGCCGTCTGCGCGACCACGCTGCACTATATATTTTGTATTGTACATTGAAACACTCAAATTAGATGTAGCAAGCAAATTTAGATACGACACATTCTAAACCCCTCATTACCTTTGGACTACATCCCCTCGAGAACTCCCACTCCTCCATTGAGACCTTTGTCCCTTCGCTGGATGCTGCGGTCAAGGCTCCATGCAACCATTGTGTTGACATAAACCGCGGCATCTCCTCCATGCCTTCGGGATATCGAATCGGTCGGTGACGCATACTGCATCGGAATTCAGCTCGCTCTGCCTCACGATCTTGCCTTGCAATCTGGTACTTGGTGAGCCACGTCTCCATGGAGGCATGGTGCAACATACAAAAGCGATTCACCTTCTCTTCCATTGAGGCACCACACTTTGGACATGTCTCCATAGTCTCGTATTCATCTCGAAACAATATGCAGTCGTTGATACATGCATGGATGTTATTGTAGTCCATGCCAAGCTTCCGTAAAACATGTCGTGCATCATCACGAGACTCAGGCATGGTATTTGCAGGTGGTAATATATGATATTTCAATAACCTGAAAAAAATCATAAAACACCTTGAAAAAACACAAATGTTTGCAATAATACTATTTAAAAAAAATCAATGAAGCCTATGTGCAAGGTACCTGAATAACTCAGTCACACTCATATCGCTCCAACCGTATTTTGCTTGCACACTTAAGAGTGCAAGCAATGTCTTCAACCGATATACTCGGCACCCATCATATAATGGTATGGATGCTTCCTCTCTAAGCGGGTCAGATGTCTCAACATCCATGGGAATCAATGCATCGATCATTGCCTCCATCTCAGGCTCCAAGATTGTAGGTAGGTCGGGAAGGTTGTCTGTCTCCTCTGGCATTGACGGTATAGATGGGCCTTGCGAGTGGTTGATTGGCTCCTGCAATCCATCCATCGCACGTCCACGAACTCTTCTAATTGGCCGCAAAGGGTGCACTCCCCCTTGGGTCGAGACATCACCCCCTTGGATAGAAAATTTGCCAACAAGACCCAATCTTATTATGTATGGTTTTCAATTAGCTTGAGAGTACAATGCATGATTAATATTAACTTCAAATTACCGTTTGCTGAAAATCCGCAATCGCCTGATCAATGATCTCAGATTGAAACTTGCCAAATCGTCGTACGTGTTCTATAGACAATCGGCGTTTTCGTCTAATTGCCAACTTGCATTGAGAGCAAGGACATGGGACACGCTGATTAAGATACGTCTCGCAGTCTTGAACAATAAGACCTTCTTCGTTTTCCATCTTATCTACATTACAGCAAACGAGGCTTAAATGGATAGCTTTATGGAGATGTACGTCAAGTTGCAAGTTGACCATAAATCTTGCATTGTATATAGTAGTTGAGAGATTTTCCGATGTTATATCTCGGCCTTGTATCATGCTCAAGGATTTGTTTGTCCCGGTAGATAATTATTTGTTATATCTCGGCTTTGAGTATAAGTAATCCATTTTGAGCATCATTGAGGATCTCTTAGTCTAATAATAAATCAGTCTCAACAAAAAGCATCTTAGAAATGTGGTTTTTTTGTCCTAGGATCGCGTATTCAAATTAATGCACGCCATCTATGAAATTTAATAACTATAGTAATAAAATTTATTTCAATCAATTCTACTCATAGTCATAAGACCTGAGAGAAAATATCCTATACTCAATTTAAGGGTTTCTTCTTCTATAACAATACTTTGGGTTCATTTTGATGAAGTACCATAATGACCATTAGCTAGGGTATCATTTTCTTTTAGTCCTTCCGTTGACTAGTTGGCATGATTTCTAATTTGTTATGCCTATAAAGTTAATACAAAAACAATGAATTATGCATATCACAATTAGATCCCCTACTTGGACATTATGAAGGAATTGACCATTTTTAAGCCATCTTAAAGAGTCACCAATGTACGTGGCCCATGGCAAAGCACATTGCATACCATTATCGATAAGTCTATTATCTTAAATTTACTTCCCCTCCCTCTCCCTCACTTTCTCTCCCTCTCCCTCTATTTCTCTCTTTCTCTCTCATTTCCTCTCCTAAACAAGTAAACAAGAAAGTGATTCAAACAACAAACAACCAAACCCATCGTGAGAGAGAGAATGCACACTCTCTCTCTCTCACCCTCTCCCTCTCCCTCTCGTTCTCTTTCTCTCCCTCTCTCACTTCCTTCCCCTCCCTCTCCCTCTCCCTCTCTTTCTCTTTCTCTTTCTCTCCCTCTCTTTCTCTTTCTCTCCCTCTCTATCTCTCTTTCTCTCTCATTTCCTAAACAAGCAAAAAATAAAGTGATTTAAACATTAAACAAACAAAAGGGAGAGGGAGAGAGACAATGCACTCTCCCTCTCTTTTTCTTTCTCTCCCTCTTTCATTTCCTTCCCCTCCCTCTCCCTCTCCCTCTCTCTCTCCCTCTCTTTCTCTCTCATTTCCTCTCCTAAACAAGAAAAAAAGAAAGTGATTTAAACATTAAACAAGCAAAAGGGAGAGGGAGAGAGAGAATGCACTCTCTCTCCCTCTCCCTCTCTTTCTCTTTCTCTCCCTCTCTCATTTCCTCCCTCTCCCTCTCCCTCTCCCTCTCCCTCTCTTTCTCTCTTACTCTCTCGTTTCCTCTCCTAAACAAGCAAAAAAGAAAGTGATTTAAACATTAAACAAGCAAAAGGGAGAGGGAGAGAGAGAATGCACTCTCCCTCTCTTTCTCTTTCTCTCCCTCTCCCTCTCCCTCTCCCTCTCTTTCTCTCCCTCTCTCTCCCTCTCCCTCTCTTTCTCTTTCATTTCCTCTCCTAAACAAGCAAAAGAGAGTGATTTAAACCTTGAACAAGCAAAAGAAAGAGAGAGGGAGACTCACCAATGAGATATGGCGAGCGTGGGGCGGCTTCTCTTTTCGATGAAGGCTCCTCCTCTCCTTCGCAAACAACGGCGGTGGCGGCGGCGGCAAGTCTTCTTCCTCTTCTTCTCTCACGACGGTCGCTCTCTCCCTCACTCTCGCTCTCAAAACTCTCAATGAAGCAAAAGAAATGAAAACCGCGCTCGGGTTCGCTACGCCAATAGCGATGCCAATAGCGACGCCGCTATCCGCCGTCGCTAATCGGCGTCACTAATGGCCCAAATCCTTGTAGTGTAAGATACGCCTCACAATCTTGGACATTACGACCATCATCATTCTCTATTTGTTCTATGTTACAACAAACAATATGTTTTTATTTCCCTCATTGATGATCTTTTTTCATTTGAATCTCTACTTATCTTTCTCAATCTCCATTCTTATATTCTCCACCATTCCTTTTCTCTCTCCTCTCTTTATTTCTCTCCTCACCTCTCTTTCTCTGTCCCTTTCCCTTTCTTTGTTTGTCTCCTTTCATCTCATTGTTTCTCTCTCTTCCTCCCTCTCGTTCTCATGGTTTCTTTCTCTCTACCATCTCTCTACTTCTCTCCATTCCTTAATTTCTCTCTCTTCTCTTTATTTCTCTTCCCACCGCTCTTTCTCTCTCCCTTTCCCTTTCCTTGTTTTCCTCCCCCCTCTCTCTCTCCCATTGCTTCTCTCTCTCTACCATCTCTCTACTTCTCTCCATTCCTTTTCTCTCTCCTTCTCTTTACCTTTATCTATTTTTATGTATGCCCCTCACTATTTCTCTTCCCGCTTCTCTTTCTCTCCCTCTTTCCATTTCTTTGTTTGCCTCCCTCCATCTCTCTTTGTCCATTCCTTTTCTCTCCCCATTTCTCTATCTTAATCTATCCCCCTCTCTATTTCTCTCCCCACCCCTCTTTCCTCTCTCTATTTCTCTTTTTTTGTTTGTCTCCCTTCATCTTTCTTTCTTTCTCTCTCCCCTCCTCTATCTCTCATTGTTTCTCTCTCCCCCATCTTTCCTTTGCACTCTCGCTTCTTCTCTCTCTTCCTTTCTCAAGTCCCTTCTTCTCTCTATTTCTTTCCCTCCCCACTCTCACTCTAACGCGTCTCATTACAATCAAAATCAAAGATAGAAAATTAAAAACTTAAAAACAAGGACATTGGAAGACCCTCTCTTCCCACCTCTCTTTGTGTCTCTCTTTCCTCTCCCCCTTTATTTTTCTATCATTCCATTCTCTCTAATTACGTTATTGTTTCCATATTTCTCTCTCCCTCTCTCTCACTCTCTATTGGTTGTTCTCCCTATCTGCCTCCCTTCATATCTCATTTATTTCTTCCTCTCTTTCTTTGTTACCTTTCCCCCTTTCTCTCTCTCATTTTCTCCCTTCCTTCTTCTCCCTCCCTCATTTCCTCTCTTTCTCTCTTTTTCAATACATTTCATTATAAAGAAAAAAAAAGAAGAAAATACAAAAACAAAGCAAGATGAGGCAAGGTGCCTACCTCTAAGGCTCGAAGATGAAATCTTTTATGCCTCCTCTTTGTGGTGTCCCTTCTTTCTCCCTTGCGCACTTCTCCCCCTTCTTCACATAAGACGGCAGTGGCGGTGGTGATGACGATTGTGAGGAGCTCTCCTTCTCTCTCTCACTCTCTCCCTCTCTCTCTCAAGGACACGGTCTCTCCTGCTCTCTCTTTTTCTCTCTCTCGAAAATGTTTGCCATGCTTAGGTTTTCGGCATTTTTTTATCAAACCGGTGTTACTATTTTCGACGCTATTAGTGTCACTAATTTGAATCTGTGATGCTAATAGAAACACAAATAGCAATGCCACTATTTCGTGTCACAAGTCACTGTCGTCATGCTATTGCCCCATTCTCTTGTAGTGATATATGAAATGCATTATTATCACCATCATGAGAAGGCATCTCTTTGTTTATCTATTGGTCAAATCTATTACCTACAATTTTGTTTTCCAAGGTTCCTTTCTCTCATCAATTTGGGTTTGAATCCTCTTTCCTAAGTACAATCCTAACTTTTCTTTCCTCTCATAACTACATGTACTCATACTCATGATTTGTTTACAAATAGTGGTTTTCTTCTTTCTTATCTTTACTCATCGATCTTATGAGGTAAGTTTGAGGAAAAAAGCTTAATTCTCTCAAGTTTATAAAAATTTTCTTATAAGCCTAAGAGATTTACAAAGCCTTAGTACAAAGGCTTTCGACATATAAGATCATGATGTCTCCTACCAAGGAAATTGGTGCATTACCATGCCATTGGATGCCTATAGACCTTCTTAACTGCCACTCGATTGTTTGTAAATTGTTATCGCGTTTACGAATAGTCACTGTCACAAGTCACTATTTCGTGTCACAAGTCACTGTCGTCATGCTATTGCCCCATTCTCTTATAGTGATATATGAAATGCATTATTATCACCATCATGAGAAAGCATCTCTTTGTTTATCTATTGGCCAAAGCTATTACCTCCAATTTTGTTTTCCAAGGTTGGTTTCTCTCATTAATTTGGGTTTGAATCCTCTTTCCTAAGTACAATCCTAACTTTTATTTCCTCTCATAACTACATGTACTCATACTCATGATTTGTTTACAAATAGTGGTTTTCTTCTTTCTTATCTTTACTCATCGGTCTTATGAGGTAAGTTTGAGGAAAAAAGCTTAATTCTCTCAAGTTTATAAAAAATTTATTATAAGCCTAAGACATTTACAAAGCCTTTGTACAAAGTCTTTCGACATATAAGATCATGATGTCTCCTACCAAGGAAATTGGTGCATTACCATGCCATTGGATGTCTATAGACCTTCTTAATTGCCACTCGATTGTTTGTAAATTGTTATCGTGTTTACGAATAGTATTTAAGAATAAAAGAATGCCTAACATATTGATGCCACCTACTAAGTTGGGAACAATCCCTCATGAGTCATTATTGACCAATGCTTATATTGATCACTACTCTCATTAATTGTAGTGGACCTCCTTTGATTCAAATGGCCCTTTTCTTCTCCAATCATATGGCATAATAGCCAACATTTATTTCAAAGTGTGAAAAGATTTTATTTAAAGCTCAAAAGTAATAAACTCAAGTTTTTAAAAGAAAAGCTTACTTTTGAAAAAATGAGCCAAATTTATCTATTTTGTTCATTGCCTCACCATGAAGAAGGGCAAAAATCTAGTTGGCTAGAGTCACCGCAGTGTTTCTCGGCCAACCAGCTATTGGAAGGTGGTCCCCTATTTTTCCCATTGTGACTTTTAACTTTCCCATCGATTGACTAAACACCATCAAATGTTGCAAAATGATCCACCTAATGAATCCAACAACTCGAATACTAATTATAGACAATATTATGACACATAAAAGAATGGAAAAAGTTAATACATCTCGAAAAAACAACAAAAATCAATGTGAACGAGACCATTTTATGGCATTATATCATATTTAAAAAAGCATATTTTTTAATACCCTTTGAACGCAAGTTATATAGATAATTTCTTATAGGCACAACCCTTGATCAGCATTTGGCATTTGTGCACCTTTCTAGGAGAGGGGGGGGGGGGATTGTAGAGGGGGCAAATTGCAAGACGTTAAATTCAAAGGAGGAATTGGATGGAAGATACAAGGTAAGGTAATTTACCCTATCTTAGAGATATTTTGGAATGAAAGTAACATTATATAGACCTCCCTCCACCTTGAAAAATTTTTTAAACTTTCTAGAGGCAATAACTTGGATTGTAGAAGTTTGAAATGGTCACAACCACCCCACACTACAAGCCTGTACCTAGCCCATAGCTTAGCTCACCTCAACCACAAAGTTACTTTCTAACTGTTGTCCATTGTTGATTATCTACTTGGGGGATGCTTGGGGGAGTTAAAGTGCCAAATATGCATGGCTCTTTGTTTCTTGTACATGGGACAAAATCACTCAAAGTGGTATCTCCTTTGCAGGCTATCTCTCTTATATTGTGCACGAATTAGGGTGAGAACATGACATCTCACTGACTATTATAATCATGATTCACACCCTTATATTTGCCAAGGTTGATGCCTTCTTAGCACTTTGATCTTCCTATCACTCACTATTCTCTCTCCCATGACTACTTTTTGTTGTTGGACACAATATGCCCACATGGTTGCATCATTGGAATTGAATGGTGGCTATTCATGCCATCCTTAATGATTATGATGCAACCTAAACCTTGTGGGGAGTAAGGAAGACCAAAACATTATGTGAGCATAGGTTGATAGGGCATTTTCATCCTATAGCACTTGAGCTTGCTTATCCACAATCTCTAGGTAGCGATATGATAGTAAAGATAATATCTTTGTAGTGATGATCACGCATGTAATGCTTTTTATACACCTTATGTTCACATCGGAATTGCAAGAGTTTTCTCAAGTGTATTCGTCACTCTAGCAATTCAAGTCTACTATTTGAACGACGCAATAATCGGTAAAGTGCCAAAAGTGTCGACATTTCAAAACCTTATGCCGCTATACTCTCTCTTGTCGATGGGAGGTGAAGTCCGGTTGGTACCGCAAAACATACGGAGGTGGCCGTATGTTTTGGTGTCCCGAGGCTTCTTATGCAGTACTCCACTTTGCGGTAGAGAGAATGATGGTTCGAAAGGACAAAACAATGGAAAGACGATCAAGGCAGCGATAACCAATGGAGTCAGCTGAAAGGGTTGAGTAGAGACCCTGCAAAGGCGCACAAAGACAGAGACACAGACACAGAGAGAGAGCGCTACTACTCTAAAAGGGCAGGTGCTGGCTCATCCCTTCCCATTCGTTGGCTTAATACTCTCTCACTCTCTCTCTCTCTCTTTCTCTGTGTCTGTGCGCGCGCGTGCTATATCATGGCTAGCTTCTCTCGCTTCCCTACCATTGCCAGCGTTGGCGAGCTCAAGGTGGACTGGCTCGAGACGCGTCAGCACACCACATCAAGCTCGATGTACCAGGTGACCAGCAGAGCTCCATCTTGCACGTAGAGTCAATCTCAATGTACAATCAAAGTGTCATAGCTTCTTCAAGGTGATTCGATATTGTCACGAGCTAGAAGTGGTTCGAGGTGACTCAGATGATGTAAATCTCATTATGATTTGTTAAGCGATTTTACATGTGGAAATCTCCTCAATGAAGTAAGTAGATGGCAAACCTCATTGGTATTTTCCATGTGAAAATGATGTTCAATCATTGACTAGGGCTAGAGTAGCTTACACTCGCTGCTAAATTCTATAATCATTCAACATGAGAAAAATTTTCAACTACGACCACGTTTATATACTAGGCTTGTCAATTTTATGTACATAATGTGTAAGCTATACCTTAACTGTGCCACCTTCATATTAAAATAATCTGCCCAATTATAATGTCTTTCACTGGTAATAGGGTTCTTGGTGTATCAGCAATATCACCAACAATAAGCACATGAAGAAGTGTTTAAAATTGTGTTGTTTTTTGTAGGTCTGAGTGAGGACGACATAAGCTTACAAGTGCTCCCTGGCAATGTGCTTCAAATTATTGGCATGCACATCAGTGAGAGCAAGAAAGGACTAGAGAGTATATGATTGAGCATATTATTGAGAGGCCTCAAGGTAGTTTTCTTCGCCAATTCCACCTTCCAGACAACATTCTTATGGACAAAATAAGAGCCCAAGATGAAGATAGTGTTGTTACCATCACCATGCCCAAAAAGAAATCCATCATTAGGAAGATCCCCATGATGAGCAAATACTGAGAAAGTGTGATCTCTCTTTTGCATTAGCTCATAAAAAAGGCTTCATGCAAGATAGGCATGGCCGATCTACACTTTGAAAATTATAAGGCTTCATAAGTATCATATCTAATAGGTCATTACAAGTGTATCCCAGCCCCTCCCTTTTTTTTTTGAGAGAGAGTTGATAGGCTTTACATTATCTACTGAGACTGATCTCTCTCTCTCTCTCTCTCTCTCTCTCTCTCTCTCTCTCTCTCTCTCTCTCTCTCTCTCTCTCTCTCTCTCTCTCTCTCGTTTTGCTTCTTGAAAGAGGTTGATGTAATTGTCGAATTTCAAATTACTTTGAGTAAGAGGTTTGCAATCTTGTAGATATTGAGACATTTTTCTCGTGTGCTAATACATAATTATCCATAAATTGATATTTGGGCTCTCAAAATGGATTTTTAAACTTTTTTTTAAATATCTCAATTAGGTGTGTGTTACAATAGTTAAACATGAGAAAATCAATGAATGATGTGCGATTCATTATATAATTATGATACCCATAGTATACCATTGTCTCAACATGACAATTGTAGTTGCTAGTAGAGGGAAGGGAGTAACTGAAGGCACGTCTAGTGCTAGAAGGATGCAATAATCACAAGGGAGTTCAAGAAAGGGAGGCATAATCGATCCAAATCTCTCTCTCTTCATTCATTTATGCATAATCTTCAACTTCTAAAGTTGACAGGGCTACAACATGATGATACAAGTTGTCTAGCCATCCGGGTAGGCATGGTTCCATGCATGGATTGCCAACTTGATTGCGCAATGTGTTGTTACCAGGCCCATGCAATTAGCATGATTTCCTATAGTCTAATTGATCTTACCTTTTCCTACATGAAATAATGAAAGCATCAATGCCGACAACAAAAGACAACTAAGAAATCAGTGTAGCATAATGGTATTAACAACTCTTATGCAAGTGTTCACACCATCTTTACTGTTTAGAAGGAGGAGAAGTTCAATAGGAGACATGAGAAATTGAAGCCATGAGAAGACGATGAAAATATCTCTTCATATTCCTTTCCTTTGTGTTATCTCAAAATTGAATCCATGAATCCTTACTACTAAAACTTCTAAAACTCCTTCCCTTAGTGGTGTACAAATGAGCATGAATTATATCCTCTCTTGCTTGTTCTACCTTCTTCCCTAAACATGAATTATTTCATTTCTTCCTTTCCTCAATCCTATGACACTATCAATCCTATGACACTATCAATCCTATGAATTATTTCCATTGGAAGTTGACCAGTGCAAATCTTCCTCCATCTTGCTTATTTTTTTCTCCTCTACGGATTCGTGGCATGATGTGATTGTGTTTCAATATTGCTAGTGAACTGGATGTGCAAGCCACATCTAGATTGTTAGCAAGATGGGAGAATTTCCTCTTTCTACAAGTGGATCTAATTCTAGTTTGATGAGTTGAAGTAGCTTCTACATACCTTTATTGCACACATGCAATAGTAGAAACAACATCAACATCAACAACAATACTACAATAGATGTAGCTTCAAGCTAATGATGTGCAATATGAGGTTGTGGCTACCAAGGCCATGGGAGTAATGAAAATTTGAAAGAATCTCTTTGAAGGTCGCAATGTCTCAAGTTGTATGAAGCTTTATGAATTGAAGATGGAGTATGTTGGTGTACTTTTGCATATGATGAGCCTATGCTGCCCATGGACAATGCGTGGTCTATCCATTTGTTTCCGTATGTGTCGCTATTGGCCATGGCCGTGGCATTGCTACTAGCAATTCGCTGACAATGAGGCAGCATGATTCAACGAGGTTCATCATTTGAGGTGAGGTTACAATTACATTATATTAAAGTCTCAGTTCAGGTGAAATTAATCTATTAGGATTAGACTAGGATATATTATACATTACATTAAGCTCTAAGTTTAAGTTAAATTAAGGTATTACAATTAGATTAGGTTGCAATTACATTATATTAAGGTCAAAGTTCTTGATTATATTGAGGATATTAAAGTCTATGTTCTAGGAAATAAGTTTATTTTGATTAAATTAAGATATTATGATTAGATTAAGGTTCATCAATTAGGTTAGGTTACGATTAGTTTAAGATTCATTGATTATGTTGATAACTAGATTATATGAAGGTCTAAGTTGTAGATTATAATCGATTAAGTAAACAATTAGATGAGGTTATGACTAGATTAGATTAGGTTATGATTAGATTATATTACATTAGATTATGTTGCGTGATGATTGGATTATATTACATTATACTAAGGTCTAAGTTCTAGTAAAGAAGTTGAATTTGAATAGTTACGTATATCAAATTCTACTAAATAAGTTTAATTTGATTAGTTAGTATAGTGCTGGTGTAAATTAGTTTAATTGGATTCACTCAATAATTAGTTATTATAAATTAAAAATTAAATTTCTTAATTCAATTAGTTAGGATAAATTAGATTAGTTGGTAAGTTCCATTTCTTAGTATAAATTAATTTAGTGATTGATTAATTAGTATAAATTGATTTCCTTTATTATTTTGCTTGGAATTATAGTAATGTAATAATGTGTAATTCAATTATCATCATACATTAGATGAATTTGTAAACTCGATTTCTTAGTACAAATTAATTTGGTGGTTGATTAGTTGTTATAAATTAGTCTACTTGACTATTTTACTTGAAATTATAGTAATGTGATAACATATTATAATGTATCATTGTCAGGTGTAGTCCCGATTGGTGGCCAAAAGTAACATTCATAGATTGGTGGCTAAAGTGGCAACCAATCTTAAAAACAATGGTGCAATAATGAGAAGCAATGGTCTAGCCAATGATTGTGGTAGAAGGACTTTAAGACACCATAGGAAACCAAAGGCTATAAGTGCGATCATAGAGGAAGCGATGAGAATTCTGCATCCATATTTGTGACCCTCTACTTATCTTCATTTTATTGTTGCAAGTGTAGCCATGGTTATCTAGCCTATGCCTTATGCTTCTCTGAGAGAATTGCCAGATATGCTCAATGCCCCACCCTCTTAAGGTAACACCAATTATCCATGGTGCTCCAACTTATAAGGCCTTCATTATTTGTGAGGAGTAGGCATGTGTGAGCATGAACAATGGTTGGGTCTTGACTTGTGTGTCAAATGAGGTCTATGTGATCAGATGGCAAAAAGGTGACCTCAATGTTCCTTGCCAGGCTCTGCAAAGCCCTTAGGTTGCTCCATATAAATCTCATCATGCAAGTCCCCATGTAAGAAATCCATCTTGAAATCCAACTGATACAAGTCCAAGTCAAGTTGTGCAACCAAAGCCAAGACTACTCGTAGGGTGGTCATCTTAACCACAGGAGAGAAGATCTTATCAAAGTCAACACCATGCTTCTACTTAAAACCCTTTGCTACCAATCTAGCCTTGTATGCCAACCTAGGGTGTCCAAGGGTACTTTTCAACTTGTACACCCACTTGCAAGGCAAAGCCCTCTTGCCACTAGGCAAGGAAACCAAATCCCACGTACAATTCTAATGCAATGACTTAATCTCAAATTACATAGCCCTATCCCAGGAGTGACTATCACCCCTGTCCATAGCCTCATCATAGGTGAGAGGCTCTCTGGAATCTAAAACCAAGACAAAATTTATGGAGGGATCATATTTGTCATGAGAAGGTCGTCTATCTCTAGTAGAATGCATCAATGCAGGCTGTGCTACCTATCCAATATCCTGTCTTACATCCTACGTAACATCCTGTCTAACATTGTGGCCACGAGAATCAGCTGGTGTAGGCTATCTAGAAAACTGTGTGAGAATAGGGGGACCCCTCTTGAAAGATAGCCTTGCGTATCTCAACAACTTTCTCAGGTTGCTCATGCATTTTGTCCTCATGGAGCACAATATCGTGGCTGCAGATCACTTCCCATGCTTGTGGATCCCAAGGATGAAATCCCATCTCACCTACATCTCCATAGCCAAGGAAAATGCATTTCACACTTTTAGGATCTAGCTTATTGCATTTATCCTTAGGCACATCGCAAAAGGACTCACATCCAAAGACACGCTAATGAGCATATGAGGGAGGCTTTCCTATCCATTCCTCCTTTGCAACCTGGAAGTCAATACCACCACAATGTGACCTGTTAATAAGATACACGATATTAGAGAGTGCATCAACCCAAAAATCCTGTGGTAATCCAACTTGGCTAAGCATACTGTGGACCCTCTCCTGGATTGCCCTATTCATACACTCAACTACCATTCTAGGGAGGGGTGTAAGGGGCGGTCAAGTGATGCTTAAAAAAACTCAAAGGCACACGAGACATACTCACCCTCGTTATTTGTCCTTAAGGATTTCAGTCTATGCCTAGACTATCTCAACTAAAGCAAGCCAACACTGAAATAGTGCCAAGACTTCATACTTATGCTTTATGGGATAAACCCAAACCTTATGTGAAAATTCATCAATAAATGTAATGAATTACTTCACACCCCCTAATGTTTTGAGTGACAAGGCATGGATCCACAAACATTAGAATGCACAAGAGCCAATGGTTCACCCATGCATGACATACCAAACTTCTTATGCGAGTTTCTAGTATGCCTACCATATAATTAATGATCACATGACGCAAAGTTAGAAGATTCAAAAGGAGGGATATACCTCAAAGCACGATGCATTTTCATTCCTTTAAGAGACATATGCCCCAAACAAGCATGCTAGAGAGATACATGTGGGATAGAACACTGACAAAACATGATCAATAGTACTAGATACAACCAAGGGGTAGAGGCTACCAGACTTGGCAGCTCTTGCAAGAACAAGCCTGCCAAGATTTATCTTCCATACAAAATCACCAAAGCATATATGATAACCTCCATCATCAAGCTATCCTCAACAAACATAAGGCTTTTAGTTAGTGCAAGTACATAACGTACATTATGCAGAATAAAAGTGCTACCAGAGGGAAACTCTAGAGTGACATCACCAATGCCAACAATAGCAAGAGATCAATCATCACCTAAGTGCACAGTACCACATACATAGCGATAGGTATAAAACCACTCACGTTAGGGGGTCACATGAAAAGACATACCCAAATCCAAGAGCCAACACTGTGCATGAATAGACTAATGAGCCTCTATCCAGCTAAGAGGCATCACATGAAGAAGCTACTAAGATGTAGTCACCGTCGGACTCCTTAGGCTACATGACATTTATCTCCTCAATCAATCTTTATGCTAGACTTTGCAGGTATAATGTTGCTATCATTGGATTTCTCCCGCACTTTTTCTTTCCCCTTTTCTTTGTGCTTGTCATTGCACATCTTATGGCACTATGGCCGTATGTGTCCTACTTTCCCACAATAATGACATGTAATATCAGACTTATGTCTACGGGACTTGTTGCGCCCATGTGACTTAGACCTGGACTTCTAAGAGTCCTTCCCATGAGACAATCATTATTTTTCTTGCCATTTCTACCACCTCTAATAGATAAAGCATGTGAACTACAAGAAGTATCATTGCTTTTCGTGTTAATTTCTTTAGTCAAAAGAGCACTCTCTACATCTTGCAATTTCAGCCCATCAAGTTTATTGGTACAGATCGTAGTACGAAATACATCCCAAGACTCAAGAAAAGTGCCAAGAAAAAACAAAGGATGTAAATTATCTTGAAGCTCAATACCATGTTGAAGGAGATTAATCATGATAGAATGAAACTAGCTAAAGTGAGCACACGGACAATGGGGTCCCCTCCTTGATGCGAAGATCCATTAAGCTAATATATTTGTGAAGTAGAGCTCTGCTTTGCATAAAGTTCCTAAATCTTTACCCATAGATTCCATGCATTTTGATCTTCATCTTCAACAACATTATTATGGACCTCTTCAAAGAGTGATAAATGATAGTGGACTTGCATAGTGCATCTAAATCAACGTAGTCACCATCATCCATATTCTCAGGTTTAATACCTTTGTTTCTTGGTGGCTTAATCTGCAATTTATATACCAAAACCCACCATATTTGAGATTTCTAGTATCCATAGTTGGTTCCATCCAACTTGGCAATATTAAACAAAGCCGTATCTTTGAGATGACTAGCAATAATGAGTCAAACAGAGGCAGACTATGTAGAAGACGCCTTGCTGTAATTAGCAGAAGCAAACAAGCCTAAACCATTATCAAAAGAAGCTGAAAATAAGAAATATCACTAGAATGACTAGCTTCCACCAAATAGTACCAAAATTACATCAAAAGGACATGATTAAGCTCAGTAAATACATCATAATCCACATAAAACAACTTGCTATAATAAATGGCAGTAGTAAGTAAATGAGAGCAAGTAGTGAGCTAATAGAGATCCAATGACAACAAAGACTGCCAAGTCCAATCCTGCATCAATCGGGCATAATAGAAGCACTATGACAGCCAATGAACATGAACCAAACACCCAAATGTGTCAAGCGAGTCAATCAGTACAACTAATACATCCCCTGAGTAATAAGCAAGATGTACACACCAGTGGTGGCAAGACTTGACAAAGGTCACTATATGCTCAATGAAGATGGATCAAATAAGCTCATAAGCATCCAAGAGTAGACATGAAAGCATCTACCAAGCAAATATCATAGTCAAGGATGTGTAAGAGATCCCGGTGTCAAATCTCAAGTAATAGCTCAAATGCATAACCCGCAAGTTGTGGGTAAATCTAAGACCATAAGCATAAAGCTCCCACTGGCACAAAAGTCAATGGAAAATGAGCAACCAAGCTCAAAGATAGCATCTAAATGCATAAGACATCTCATAGCCAAGACTGCACATCATGAGAGCACCAAGAGCATGTAAGTGGTCAAGCATCTGATAACATCCAAGTACGTCATGTACAAACCCAAGTCAATCTCTAACAAGCCAAGAAACATCCAAAAGAGGTTCCAAAGTATCCAAGTACAAGCCCAATTGAATCTCCAAGTGGCAAAGAAGCTCAAACAATGTAGGTAGCATGCATCACTAACATATGCTTCAAAGCATGTATCAACGGGTCATGCATAGACCATAGATATAACCTCTGTCACAAAACATGCCAATGTAGACCAATGTTAACCAAGTGCCGACCAATACGGAGCTCAAAAAAGGCTCAAAATACATTCGAGAACCAACCAAGACATTTGCCAACCTCCATTTGGATCCAAATAATCATAAGAAGAATTTGGGAAGCACCCGAGACCAATAGGCATAACATAACCTTAGTTAAATAGCTTCAGCCCTGCTCTATTACAGCAATAAATTCACTATCAAACTAACCATAAACATGGCAAAAATCAGCACCAAATCAATGGCATATCATATGCATAGCTTCCCATAAAATCTAGTCATAATTCGGTTACCAAGTGGCATCAATAGCTAGTACCAAGCAAGCATAAATATCAAATGTCATATCATATGCATAGCTTCCCATAAAATCAAGTCATGATTCGGGTACCAAATGGCATCAATAGATAGTACCAAGAAAGCATAAACATCAAATGCTAATGTAGCACTATTTGGGGCTGCCTGTGGACTGTTATGAGAGCCTTGGATTGAAGTATATCAAAACCCAAATGTCAATGCCAAGCTTAATCCTTCAATGCCATGGTTGAAGCATGCTTCTATGCCTTAAATGAGACCTTTGTGTAGTGCCAATAGTCTGAAGAGGTTTTGTAGTGCCAATTTTTGGCAGGCTGACAAAATGGGGCAACCTGTTGAAATCACATTTTTGATGTTTCTAAGGGAGTTGGGCATTACTTGATAGTTAGGGAGCTTTTGTGGCTCCCAAAGAAGCTTTCCAAGAGGCCTCAATAGGCATAGAAGAGAGAGAGCTCAGTTCTAAACCTTCATGGACTGAGCCATGGCTGCCCTATTCTTCAAACCCTTTGGACTGAAATAAAGAGTGGAATGAGAGCTCCAATACTTGTTGATGAATGCCCTGAGGTCGCCCAAGAAGGGCCAATGCTTGCTTGAGAAGGCTCAAACTGACCAGAAGCTTGAAAGGTGTGGGTATGGCTGCCAAGAGTAAAGACAAGAGTGTAGGTATTCGAATGAATGCTGAGGGAGTGCCCGACCACATTCAAGACCTTGAAGAGCCAAGCTATGATACCAGTTGAAAGGTGAGAAGGATCGAGCAAGAGAACATGGAGGTGAGAGTTATGGCAGATGGAGCAAGAGTAAGAAAGAGAGAGACTCTAAATGTGGGAACTCCAACAGTCACAATGTGTGACCGGACTTCCATTTATTCAAATGTCACTAAAAGAATAAATAATGAATTTATAGTGATGGGCGTCCGCCACCTGTAGTGTGCAGGTGCGAGCATTGTTAGTGTAGTAATACATGGGCAGCTAGGTGCAGGCGCCTTTACCCAACATTCACAAGGAAAAAAATGGCAAAAATACCAACAAAAACAAAATAAAAAATTAATATGAAAAAATCCATATATTGAAATGGAGAGAAATGAAAAGAGAAGATGTCAGGAGAATTAGTGGGACAGTTTTGTTAGGTCAAAATGGAGTTTCGATGGTGTTAGGGGGCGTTCATATGGAAAAAAATAGAAAAAATAAGCATAAAAATTCACGAGAAATTTAATAAAAGAAAATCGATAGGCCAAATCAAGGTGGGAAAAAAGGAAATTCATGTAGGGCACCAATTCGGATACTGTTGTTAAATCAAAACTAAATTCTGAGGTGGTAAAGGCAAGTTTACATGAAAAAACAGTAAAAAATGCACATGAGAATTCTCAAAATTACAAAAAAATAATACTGAAAAAATTGGACATCAGAATGATAGGAAGTAAAAAGAAAAAATATCATGAGGAAGGTGTAGGTTAGGGCTCCCACATTAGATTGTTGTTTCAAAGCAAATAAGACACGTTCGCATGGAAACATGTTAAATGGACAAAAATTTGTTCAAAAATTAATAACTCATGCTCTGTATCTCGAAACAATAGGGTACTGTAAAAAGGAAAACCAGCTAGTTCAAAGATACAAACAGAGCTGGAAGCTCAGATTGGAAGTTTGGTGAACGTAGGGTGCGTTCACATGAAAAAGTGGCAAAACAAAGAAAAAAGGCAAACAGACAAGGAACAACCCCAAGACGGGTTGAAAAGAGGATGGGTGGGACGGGAAGGGACCCCATTAGGGCAGGACGAGGACTTGGTATGCTCAAATCGTCTGAGAGGGATGTTTCCATGAGGATATGCATAGCGGACACCCAAGGACACATCTCCATACTTAAGACCTTAATAGCTTAGATTATCGATGCAACAAGGGCCTAACACATGATCATAACCCATATACGTACATCCCCACAATTAAAGCATGACTGACTCTTGAAATCAAAAGGGAAAGGGTTAGAAAAACTTGCCCCAATTTGCAAATGATCAAGGGAAAGCGTCACTGCCGCATGAAGGATTGTGGTCGTTGTTTGGTAGGAAGTACTAGGGCTTGCCACATCATACTCATCCAGCATGGCAGGGACCATGCAACAGCACCTAGGGAGGTAGCTTTATTGTTGAAATATTGGTTATTTTGTCTATACACAGCACTCAATCTCGACAGTCACTCATGTTGAAATGATAGATCAGTCGCTTAACCCATGGCGCATGTCACTCAAAGAATAATCATTAAAACCCGTAGCTCACATCTAATTTCAGAATTGACAAAGGGAATAGTTCTAAGGAAGTATGGCAATGTGTAGAGTTGATGGTGCATCCGTGTGTCCCAACCCATGTGGCATATATGCAAGAAGGAAGGACAAGGAGTCTTATTGTGCAGTGTGTCAAAGAGAAGGAGGTGTAGAGTAATGGCAGAGAAGGTTTATCCCTTGTGTGCATCAAAAAATGAGAACGTACATGCTTGCAAGTGTCGAAGCATCCCTCAATCCTCACCTCTCACTTGATGAAGGGAAATCAATCACGCTCACAATCCTTGTATGTCTTACGCTCTGTTGATGATAATAGGAGGGCATCAAGAGTTCCTCATATCTCATTGATTGAATCCTTACTGACACTTATGCAAAGTTTGTATGACTTGTGCACAATTGATGGTGCAATGGTGCATCCCACCTTGTTGTGCTAGCATACGATGCAAGAAGGAAGGCCAAGGAGCCTTATAGTGTCGAGCACAGGAACAATTTTGTGGTTTGTGCATTGAGAGGCCCATCCTGTACGTGCAACTCTCCATTCACACATCTCACCTCTCTACTGGATATAAAGGCAAGGACTGATCACTCACCCCACCCTCTATCTCATGCTCTATCGATGAATATAGAGAGCAACCCATACTCACATCCCCATCTGGTTAGGATGAAAGCTCACATTGCTCAAGGTTTGTCAATGAAGATTAGCTTCATCTAGTTGATGATGTCAATGCAAATTGGTTGATGAAGAGGCATACCCAAGGAGGTAGCCAACAAGTCTGGTACTTGGATTGCATATGAGAAATATTGTCCGTTGTTGGAGGAGTTAGCGCACCAAGGGAAGCATCTTTGGAACTTCTACTGCAAGATTTCTACTAGAGATTCAGTTGTCCTAGACTATGGGGTGTTACCACCTTTTCCACAGCGTACTTCCCGTCTAAGGGTGTGTGCCACCTTTCTTAGAATGAAGCCTATTATGATAGGGAATTTCTTCATTTTCTCCCATAAAAATTTTGTTTTCTTTTTCTTTTTTATTACTCTACTTCGAAGGGTGTTTTTACCTTTTTTTGGAAGAATAGGTCGGCATGACAGGGATGCAAGTCCTTTTCTCCCATAATCGATATATATTGCTTTTTTTTTCTTTCTTTTCTTTGGAAAGAGGAGAATGGCAATAGTACTATGTATCAAAACCATCCTCGCCACCTCTCCTGGATCAGAAGAAAAAGAAGCCAAGAAGGATTGGAAAGTTGTTGTGAGGGGTCAACAGAAACGAAGCCACATCATCAGGATCAACAAGATGGTTATCAGGAGCATTAGGTAAAGTCATATCGACTATCATACAAGGAATGAGGAAGTTATTGATGGTGATTGCCAAGATCCCCATGGAGGGTAATACATCTTGAGGCGATAGCCATTAATCATCAAGAAGGAATCATCCGAAGCATTGACTATCCAAAGAGCCATTAAGGTGACGAAAAGTATCTTATAAGGGCCCATCCATCGTTTTTGAAGCTTGCTTCAAAATCTGTCGAATTGTGAATCATAGGCTAGGACTAAGTCGTCTTCTTTGAACTGATCCTTCTACTTGATGAAGCTATCATGATAGGCCTTTCTACGAGCTTGCATGGCTTCCATGCATTGTAGAGCCTCCTACGAGTCTCATCTAGACATTTTGGATGCAAGAGATGGCATTGTAGTGACTCCTCATCTCCCAAGCATTCTTTGATAGCCATGCACAAAGAGGGTAGCTCAAGTTCAACAGGAAATAACGCCTTCTATTCCATACACTTGTTGGAAAGGGGTTTGTCCTTGTAGCAACCTTATGGCAGTAGGGGAGTTTGGAGGTCTCAAAAATGCCATGTAAGTGATCCTAGAGAGAGAAAATATTTTTGAAAATAAAATTATTTTTTATTTTATTTTTTAAATATTTTGGTAAGTAAATATATAAAAAATGGTTAATAAGTCATTGTCATGATATTCTCGTGGTCACATCAAACCTAGAAATCTAGGCCGCCATAAAGGTGACAAAGATTGTCATAATCAAGATCTTACTCATCCTCATTAAAGTGAAAACTAATATTCAATTTGAATTTTTTTCGACATTTGATTACTTCCCTCCATTATCACTCTCTTCTTTCTTTCCCATCCTTACTACTTTCTTCTTCGTTTTCCTTCTTATTTCTAATTCGCATACTTTTTCAATCCAATCTTCTAATCACATCCATAGCTAAGGATTAGTCATCCAATGATCTCGATAGCTCTAGCAAAATGCATCTCTATCATCTTTATATTGAGTTGGATAGTGAGTATGAACCAATAAGGAAGAGAACAAAACCCATTACCATTACAGAGTTTATGAAACATATACTCAGATTTGAAGGAAAGAAGAAACTTGATCTTTAGTTAGATAGCAGGCTATATCCCAAAGATCCTATTAAAAATAGCACTTTGTCTTTCTATAATAGCTCTTCATTGTTAAGATTCATTGGTGATGGTTAGAATGCGTTTCTAGGCTATACACTTAACTTGGTTGTAGAAAAGGGTGTCCTCAAATTGGAGAACCATCTTTTATCAAAACATAACAATGAGTTACTGCAGAAGCTAGAAGGCTATCAACAAAGGATTCATTTGTTGGAGAAACGCATCAAATCTTATCAATGAAAGCAAACTATTTTAGGACTTTGCAATCGACAAAATGCTCTTAGAAATTCATTTGAGAGTCTCACACGAGGAGGAGGTTGTTGTAGTAAAAGAATCCAAGTAACAAGGTACATTTTTGTTCCACTTTAAAAATATGAAATATGACTTTGTTTATAATTAAGTGTATTGATTTATGATGTTGATTTTGTTTAGGTCTCTTCTTCAACCGAATGAAGACCTCTACATTTCAGGAACTCTTATTTTCTATAGCCTAGAAGGAGCTTCAAATTATTGGCATCTCCTACATGCGAGAGCAAATAAGAGGCAAGAACTCTAAAGTATCCTACCCTAGATCCACTATATCTAGGCATGATGCCAAAAACTCTTACAGCTTCTTCATTCTTGAAAGGGAGCAATGGATCGAAGGCTCGACTTGAGAGCTATAGCAAGAGAGCAAGAGCAAGAAAGGGAGAGACTAGAAATGGGAACTCCAAAAGTCACAATGTGTGACCGCGCCTTCCTTTATTCAAACTGTCACTAAAATAATAAAGAATAAAGTGACGGTGGCGAGCGCTCGCCACTTGCAATGTGCAGTGGTGGTGATTGTCAGTGTAGTAATAGACGGGCGGCTAGGCAGTAGTGCCTTTACCCCCAACAACCTCCCACTTAAAGGCGAATCTGTCCCAGTGAGGGAGTGAAAAGAAAAAGAAAAAAGACAGTATAATATGTACACATGTACAACAGGATGAGAAAAGACGTCATCTCATCCCACGCCCATCAACCTCCTGAGGAAGGTAAAGCACTCTATAGAGAGGCTTTTCGTAAGTAGATCTGCAGGGAGGATGGCTTAAATATGACTACTTTTCCCAAAAGTGAGTTTTTCTTTTCTTCCTCACAATTTCTTGAGGTAGCCATGGAATCTCCAATCCAAGAACTACCAAGATCTTTCTCCTCTCTCTTCTTGGGCTTAAGCGCAATCTTCCACTAATTTTCTGACACCTTGGGTAGCTTGTAGAGCACCCATAAGCCTCATCTCACCCAAGTCCAGCCTCCAAGGATAGCCCTGTATTTTTTGGCATATTTTACGCTAATGCATCTCGTCTTTCTTCTCCTGCTCAAGCACATGGCACTGAGCTCTAGCTTCATCTCCCAATTTTTGGCACTCATTTGAGCAAGATTCAGACCTCTTGACTTAGATCTCTGATCTTGGCACTCTCCTAAAGTCCTAGAGTGGACAACATCAATGATAGCCATGGCACCTTCCTTGTTGCAGCTCAATTTTTCTTGAAGAATATTCAATTTTTTATCCTGGGAGCTATTTGTAACAACTCAAGTCCCTTCCCCTTGAAGATTTCATGGGATTGAAGACCTTCTTCAATCCAGAGGTTGAATAAGTAGAAGGAAGCCATGGATGCTATGAAGATGAAGAGAGAGTTTCTTGGTTATTTCATGATAATTGACCTAACCCTCTTACACCTCAAATACCGTCGATGTGATTGGTATTTTTCTCGTAACTCCTGTATGTCTTGCTTGTTACACAAGGGGTGGGTGTCTTTCATATGACCCACCCCCTATCCAACTCCAATCAATCGACTACCTTCCCTAACCCATGAATCCCACTCCACATGGGCACCAACTTGACAATCTCTTCAAAGCTACCATGCAAAAACGTCTCCATATGATCCCATTTTTGGTCCCACCCCACCTGATGATGCACCCGCTTACAGCACTCCTTATCACCCCATTGACTCCTGTCTCCCACTATCTTCCCCTTCTTTACATGTCATGTAGTGCACTGTTAGGAGCACCCCACCTCCTTCTTCGGGTCTTCAAATGCATCTGCCACACATGTAGAGGACCCCCCATAACCATTGACTCCTGCCACCCACAAGCTTCACTATTGCCTACTCTACATGTAGTTGAGCATGCCATCAGGAGCACCCTCCCTCCTTTTCAGTGTTCAAACATGCCCACCACACTCAAATGACCCCTCCATAATATTGTTAATATTTCCCACCCTCATTCTCTGCCTTCTTTTTTGCCGTGTCCACATGTAACCTTCACAACACCATAGTGCACCATTCACATCTAGGAGCACCAACCTCCTTTCACTGATGACCACCTCCTTCCTTGTCCCTACGAGAATTTTCCCTGCCACCACATGCCATGTAGCTAACCAATTAGCCCTCAGGTAAGTTACTCATGAATATATGTGTACATCATGTGGGCTCAAAATAAGGTGTTTTTTAAATACCATTTTATACATTTTTAACATATAGAAGGGGGTAATATAAATGGGTTATTTACAGATTGAATAGAAAAGGGTTATGTTTTATTCAAGAAAAATTCACAGATAAGGATATTTATAAATTGGCCTTGAACGCATGTGATGTAGAGGATATACATATAATAACTTCCCTGAAAATTAGCCTCCCCAATCCAAGCCATGCTATCTCCTCCATTGCACACCTTGTGGTGTGTTGCATGGGAGACTCATAATCTCAAACATGGTGTGCCAAACTGCACACCATAGTCAAGACATTCTTCTTACACCCTTCCCAATCCCAAGATTCAAGTGGCAACATGCTAGTCCAAATGAACTCCCCATCTCCTTACCTTCCAAACTCGACCTCTTCCAATCCACCATTTCCATCAACCTCTTCTCTCGCATATACTCCTACATCCATTATGCCCTCTTTACCAAATCCCCAATGTGAAACCACCCCTTCTCATTCTCATTACCACACATATAAAATGTGAAACCACCTCTTCTCATTCTCATACTACATCTAAAAAAGTCTTATACAAGCCACTATCACGTGCTCACTTTTGTAAGAAAATTTTCCCAGTTGTAAGAACTAAGCACATGCTCAATGTGAAGATAGTCCTCCTAGTATAATTCTTTTGCAAAATGGTAGCATAAATGAATGTGTTTTAGTTTGTAAAAGATGAGATTACTTGAAGTGATTATTGTGACACATGATCGATTGTCACAATAAATGGTAAAGAAATCATATTTGTTGTACAAGTCGAGTTCCTACATCATTTGTGTGATCCATAAACAATCTTTGATTGCAAGAGAGGTAGCTACATACATCAACTTTTTGTGGTAGACATTGTCATAGAGTGTTTCTTTTTGGTACTCCGATAGATAGGAGATCCACCCAAAAGGAGTAAATAGATGGTAGTTGATCTATTGGTGAGAATATCACCTCGCAATCAGCATCACAATAAGTAGAAAGGGCATCTCCTATAATCGAAGGTGGTACTTGAGGTTGAAGTAGCTACTAGCTTTGATGTATCATATTAGCTATTGTACAGCTTTCCAATAATCTTGGGTGTGTCTTTGGATGTATTTGCATAGAGTATTTTCTACATAACAAAGGTAAGGATGTGTAGAAGTCATGAGGTAGTGAATATGATTGAGGATTTGGGCATCTGATTCTTGGGATAATGGAGAAACATCAAAATGCTCAAGTTTGGGAGTAACAAAAAGAGGAGTGAAAGCAAGGAAGCTAGATTAAAATTATAGGTGAAGGAATTGATTGATATACATTTATTGATGGAGCCGAATAACTTTGATGCCTAAGAAATATTCCTATTCTCAGTAAAGAGGAAGTGGGTACCAATTAGCTCTTTTGCAAATGAAGAGCATCAAGAGAAGATGTTGCAATAAGGATGTTGTTTTGCCACAAAGACCCAAGATTAGGAAGAAATAATCAATGTTGAAGGTGAATAAGTTGCGGTCAGCTTTGATGCATCAAAAACCCTATTCTACAAGAGATAAGCATGTATTTTGTGGTGCCATTGCCAAGCACTCTACTTTAAGCTATATATGGCTTTCCTTAATTTGCATACATATTAAGTAGGTCTCTAGGCATTGGCAAAATATGGTGGTTCAGCCATATAGACTTCCTCAAAGAGGTCTATGTGAAGGAATGCAAGAGTGTAAAAAAGCAAAAAACCTATTTGAAGGCTTGATTTATTACATTGTTATACAAGTAATGTTATAAGGATGCCTCATAAACAGGTCAATATGGTAGGTCAATGCACAATATTAGTGAGTTTGGGAATCTCCCAATTCTCATTTTTTGAATACTAAAAAGGTGGCACTCGAATAGCATGCCCATAAGTTTCTCAAAACCATATGATGTGACCTATCATTGGAAAGAGCTTGAAAAATGGAATCTATTGAGCTATAGAGCGCTCAATTTGGAGTTATAGTGTTCACGTTATGACAAATCCAAAGATTTGACCACGTGTCCCAAACTTATGGGAAATTCCCATATTCCCCAATATGATGGTAGATTCCACTTGGTAGATGGTACATGATAAGATGCTCATAAATGAAAAGAGGTGGAAAAGATAAACTTTGTTGACTTTTGAAGGCCTACCTGAGGTATTTGAATATTCTTCCAATAGAACTTGAGTGCAGTCTTTGTGCATAATTTCATTTTGTCTATAACAAGAAGAACAAGACTTGTGGAGTATAGATGGAACCCATCAAAAGACTTGGTGGTGTTGGAGATTAGTTCTTTGTGTGTTCACTCACAAAGAAGCTACAGGATATAACTACTTTGTGAATGCTTCCGAAAGAAGGGGTATGTGCTTGGTGAATGCTTCCAAAAGGAGGGGTGTTTGCTTCCAAGTGGCGAAAAAGGGATTTAAATGGTTGCCCTTTTATAGGAACAATTCACCATGTTTGAGATAGCTTAATATATGCTACATCCCCCCTTATACCAATGATATGTACAAGGACATGAATCATAATGGAGGACTATTAAGTTAGATATTTGAGAGAGCCAAGGGAATAAAGGCCACCTAGCGGCATCAAGCCAATTGAATTGAGTAACATGGAGGCTATACTCTCCGTATCGATGGGAGGTGTCTTAGAAAAGGTTACTTATTCTCATAATTCAAGGAAAAACAGTGAGGGTCATGTGTTTTGCTTTCCTAAGGGCCAGGAATACATTGACATCGATGCCAGATGTTAATGAAGAGTAAATGGAGGCTTCTTATGCACTCAAGGAGATGGTAGGACAAGACAATGAAAAGACGATAAAGGCAGAGATAAAGGTAGGAAAGGAATAATGTTAGCTGAAGGGGAAGGAAATAACCCGATGGGGGTTGAGTAGAGACCCTGCAAAGGCGCACAGAGACAGAGACACTCAGAGAGAGAGAGAGAGAGAGAGAGAGACTACTATAAAAGGACAGGTGCTGGCTCATCCCTCCCCATTCGTTGGCTTAGTACTCTCTCTCTCTCTCTCACACACACACTCCCTCTCTCTTTCTCTGTGTCTGTGCACGCGCGCGCTATATCATGGCCAGCTTCTCTCGCTTCCCTACCATTGCCAGCGTTGGCGAGCTCAAGGTGGACTGGCTCGAGACTGCGTCAGCACACCACATCAAGCTCGATGTACCAGGTGACCAGCAGAGCTCCATCTTGCATGTGTACTGATCAGCTCAATCGTGGCATAAACCTTGAGCACAAATTGTGTTGTTTTTGTAGGTTTGACCAAGGACGACATAAGCTTACAGGTGCTCCCTGGCAATGTGCTTCAAATTAGTGGCGTGCACATTGGTGAGTTAGAAAGGAGTAGAGACTATATGATTGAGCATATTATTGAGAGGCCTCGAGGTAGCTTTCTTCGCCGATTCCAACTCCCCGACAACATTCTTCTAGATAGAATCATAGCCCAAGATGAGGACGGTGTTATGATCATCACAATACCAAAAAGGAAATCCATCATTAGGCAAATCCCCATAGTGAGCAGGTACTAAGATCTCTCTTTTGTATTACCTCATAAAGAAGCCTTCACGCAAGATGGGCATGGCCTATCTAGACTAATTTGAACGTTTCAAGGCTTCATAAGCATCCTACCTAATATATCATTACAAGTATATCCCCCCTCTCCCCCCCAAACATAGAAAACACAAAGACCGTTGAAACTTGACAGGCGTCACATTATCTATAAGAGTCTTTCTCTCATTTTGCTTCTTGAAAGAGGTTGATGTAGTTGCCGAATTCCAAATTACTTCATGAATAAGAGGTTTATACAATCTTGCAAGTAATGAGACATTTTTCTTGTGTGCTAATACACAATTATCCATAAATTGATACTTGGGCTCTTAAAATAGATTGTTTTGCTTGTCCTTTCGATGATTCAATGAGTTATGTGCAATGATACATAAACACAACACAAGCAATGAATGATGCATGATCTATTATCTAACTAAGACACCCATTGTATATCTCCCTAGCTCCTCCCTAACATGATGAACTCGTAGTGGATAGTTGTAATATCCATGGAGCCAATGCCAACTAAGAGACATCATCCATGCATAGTATGGAAACAACCTAGAATGTCCAAAACAACCACAAAAAACATAGAGTTATTGAATTCCTTTTATATAAAAAAATTGTGAGTTGCCCATATACTAATCTCTTTGGCGATCTTTATCAAAGAAAAGATGGTTCGTGTAGATTATTGCTGCATACAAAATGAAGGAGATGCAAGACACAAAAACACAAATGCATGCACAGGTGCCCATGCACACTTGCACATGCATGCATGTGCACATGCACACACATGCACATACATACATGCACTCAAATGCATACATGCACACACACACACACATGTGCATACTCATACACTCCCACATGCATGCACACACATATACACATGAACACATGTGCACATGCACATGCATATGCATGTGCATGTGCATGTGCTCACACACACACATGCATGCATATACACAAGCACATGTATGTAATGTACCCACTTCTCGATATGAAAGGTAACACATAGAAGTTGCCCAAGGCCTTGTCCCAATCTCGCGCCATCGGTACTCCACATGAATAATTTGACTTTGATATGACTAGGTAGCCTTAGGTGCACCTTGTAGTGAAGCACTTGGCTTCAATCCATGAGGATCAACCTATGAGATCCTACAAATCTAACAATTGCTAATAGAATAGCTAGCACTCAATCAAAGTGATCACTTTGTAATCAATGGAGATCGAAGTAGCATGTTCGCTACAGTTACTTCATAGTGACTCAGAGACGAGGGATGGATAGACTCAACCCCTCTACCCATAAGGTGAATTATCATCTCCATTCCCCTAAAATGACACTTGGCTAGGTTCTAAGAACAAACCCTAAGAAAGTCAAGTGACAGCTCTTATGCTAGTTTTCCTCGACTCATAGGGTCCACCCTACTACCATTGAATAGTAAGCTTCACCTTGAGTGAAGAAATTTTCCATACCATGGAGCATATTTTTATCCTTTGAGATTACCAATTCAATTCAAATCAATGGACCCTATATCAAGGCTGGTGCTAGATGCCCATATATTTATTCGTCTATGTTGACCATATGATTGGTCTAAAAATTAAGTTTATGGAGGCTATGTTGGGTTGAAAGACTTTAATTAGTTCATCTCTTCATGTTTCATAGAAGCTCTGATAATTCTATGGTCCGCAAAGAAGGCCAGACAATGACCTTCAACCAATGGGTTTATCGCAGTGTCACCAAGATTAATATCAGACTAAATCAAGTAAGTATAACTAGTTAATCTATTGAAAATAATAAGATTGAGGAGTTTCCCAATCTATCCAACAAATATCTAGCACTAGATATTTGCAAGGAGAGTCTTACTTACTCCACCATACCTCTATCTGAGGTCTATTGTTGAGGTTATATAATTAGCCAAAATATCCTCCAAAAACTCCCATATGTAAAACTTTTTGGCCTTGTATGGAAAGTTTTATATAAAATCTATATAACCTGTGGTGCAAGAATAGTGTGAAAATATAACTCTCTTTTTTGGATATGAATCTTGCTAAGTTTGGCAATATATTGTCACTTTTGGATCCAATGTTATAAACTTAAGCACTAAATGCGTTAAGTCCCAGGATGATATGAAAACACATTGAATATAAGATCTTGTTAGAGTGATGAAACTATTTTGTTTTCTAAACAATAATTTGATAAATCAATTGGAAATTTTGATGTATTACAAACTATGAAAAAAAAAATTGGTTTAATTAAAAGATCAAAGTGTCCTTAAGTTCACTTGACTAGTACACCTTCAACTCATGTTGCTATTGACTTGATTGAAAAGGAGATAAAAACTTTTCTCAAGCAGGTTAAGCCATCTAAATTTAATGGAGAAGGAATGAAGATTGAAGTTAATGCCAAAACCTAAATTGAGCAGATGGAAAACCACTCCTCTGTTGTAGGAACCAGTATGGCAAATCAAGCAATGATTGTATGATTAAGGTTGTTAAGTGAAGCTCTCCCCACATATCCATGAGCAAACAAGTGATGTGCTTCTGTCAGGGTTTAAATATGCTCGTTAATGACCAACTAGAGATGATGAAGTCTACTGATCTAGAAGATGCCTTAATGAGAATTTAACTATTCTACTCAAGCAAAATAACAAATTCCACCAATATAACAACATGCTTTCCTATCCAAAAGAAATCAAGTGAATTATTAGCAAAACAATTATAATTAAGGTCATGCTTGCCAACACTCCTCTGGAAGGCAACTACAAAAATAATCATAATAGGAATAAACACAGTAGACCAAATTGTTTTAAATGTAATCAACCATGCCACTTTTGAGTTTAGTGATCCAATAGGGAAACGAACACTAATGTCAATGTTCCTCATAATCCTCCAAGAGGAAAAAACTTCAATAATAGAGGACGAGGGTATGGGGCAAGGCGTGGAGCCAGGTGTGGAGTAAGATGTGGAACCAATGCATGTGCATGTGTTGTTTCCATAGATGAAGTAGACATTTCCATGGAAGTGATAGGTTATTGATGGTTTTGAACGAGTCTTCCTTGTCTAGCGTTGGAAGATAGTCTAGTCATCATCTAGTCAGCATGTTTGACCATGTTATGAGCCAAGGACTATTTCAAGGAATATTCTCTTTATCATTGGGCTCGAGGGCATTGTCCCCAAATCCTTACCAAGGTAGCTGCTAGCCCCCTAAGACCCCTCTAGCTAGTGGCCATTTCTATTGCCTATGGACCCCAAAATAGGAGTGCTTGTGATAACTCCCCCCAACTCAGTGCATTGCATCTTGCATTACTACCAACATAACTATTCTATCTAATCCAAAGCTTAGATGCACAAAAGATTATCTTTTGCCATCCAATCCATAGATCGCATCTACCATACAAACTAGGATCCAACCAATGTTCATGCTCACACATGACTTCTCCTCATAATTTTTTCTTTATAACTTAGAGTACGTTGGATCATTGGTGCACCTAACGAGGATGGGGCACTGAGCATATCTAATAGCCTCTTCACATTTGGACATGTGACTGTCATCATGATGCTCCAATGAAATGCTCATATCCTGTATACTAATGGTTAAATTCGACCCTTGTCACTGCACCAAGTAGCATTTAATACACACATTTTTCTTTTCGAATTAGCATTCTTTAGTAAAAGTGTCAAAAATTGTATGGTGGGGGGACTTGCTTGAGTTGCTATGTCAAACATACACCACACATAAGAGAAAGCTCACTCAAGAATACAAGAAGAGAGATGGAGGCCAAAAACGTTTTCTTAATAGTTTCTTCTTCTTCTTCCTCACACAATACAATGTACACAGAGCATAGATAAAATAAAACATAAAGGAAAGTAGCCTACTAAGTCAAATAGTGACTTTAGCAATCGATTGGTGCTATAACTAAGCCAGTTGTAGGTAGGTGCAACAAACTAAATATAATAAGTGATAAGTTAGTGATCATGTGAGAATCATAATGACTACTAACATGCTAAGTATAGACATGCGGACCCATCTAGCCAGGTAGTCCATCATCAATGTTTGCATGTGATGAGCTTGCCATCTCAATACCATTGTATCTTTGCAACTCCAAGTAAGCTTCAAAACTTTTGAAGCTTCTCTACACCCAATGCCTTTGTGAAAGTGTTAGCTATCTAATCATGTGTGCTAACATATACCAAGTAAATCTCTCTTATAAGTACCTTCTCTCTCACAAAGTGATAGTGCTCCTCAATGTATTTTGTCCTAGTATGGAACATTGAGCTCCTAGCTAGATGTATATTTCTCATTTTGTCACACTAAATGATAATTGGACCATCTCCATGCATACCCAAATCACCCAATAACTTTTGTAGCCATACCACCTTACATGCTACCATAGCACCATCTCTATACTCAGCCTCTATACTCAATAAAGTAACTGTAGGTTGCCTTTTGTTGCTCCATGTAGCTACTGCAATGTTAAGGGAAAATATAAATTTGTTGGTAGATCTTCTCTCTAACATGCTACTGGCTCGATCTACATCTGTGTATCCAAATGCATGTACATCCTTACATGCATCATTAAAAAGTTCATAATGTAAAGTGACTTCACACACCTCAATATGCATCTAATTGCATCTAAATGATACTTTCTAGGCATTTGCATAAACAAACTAACAAGGCCAACAACATAGCTCAAGTTTGGACTTGTGATAGTCATGTAAATAAAACTCTATACTATCTTCTTGAACGCAATAGGGTCTTCTATCCCATCCCCAATATCAGCACTCAACTTTACATTTTGGTCCAATGGCACTAAAAGAGGTTTAACGCTATCATATCATACTTGGATAACATATCCAATCCATATTGCCTTTGGGACATCCATAAATTATTATCACATTTGATCACCTCAATACCAAGAAAGTACCTTAGCTCACCCAAATCCTTCATCTCAAACTCCTTCAAAAATTCATTTACTTTATCACCCATAATAATCAAGTCATCGACATAGATGACTATGATGACCAAGTGTGCATCTCCCTTTCTCACATAAAGTGAGTGGTCTGCATCAGAAACATAAAAGTCAATGTTAACAAGACACTCTTTGATCTTATTAGACCATGCTTTAGGTGCTTACTTCAACCCACAGAGCACTTTCTTTAACTTGCATATATATGTGGGATGCTCTAAATCCTCATAACCTATTGGCTGCTCCATATACACCTCTTCTTGCAATTCACCATGCAAGAAGGCATTCTTGACATCCATTTACTATAAATTCCAACCTTTGGCTACTATGAAAGCAATCACACATCTAAGAGTTTCCATCCTAGCAATTGGGCCAAATGTATCTTCATAATATATTCCATATATTTGAGCATAGCCTTTTGCAATCATCATAGCCTTATACCTACTAACTAAACCATTTACATTATTCTTGATTTTGTAATCCCACTTACATCCAATAGTTTTTTTTCCCTTAAACATGGTACAAAATTTCAAGTTTTATTGGATTTTAATGTATCCATCTCCTCATCCATTGCTGCATCCCAATGAGCATAATCAATAGCATACTCAAAACAAGTAGGCCCAACATCCTCAACTACCTTTACCATATAAGAAAAATGGGGTGTTGCATAACCTTCAAAACCAAATCTTTTAACAGGGTATTTGGCCCTACTAGACCTGTGTACCATCAGATCACTCAGTGGAGCCTTTACATTATCATGTGCTCTCTGTACACTTGGTGTCCTCATTGAAAGAATACCAAGTTCATCATTCAAACTCTTTGAAGCACTAGAATCCCCATAAAATCCCATATGACTAGTAGATGCATCATTACCATCCAATACTTTCTTCTTCCCTTTGTCTTTACATGTGACACTTGTAGATCCTCTTGAAGATGTGGAGCTACTCCTTAGTTTCCTAGACCAAGGGCTAACTCTAGATGTAGTACTCAATGATGTTTTTGGTCCACTAAGACTCCATGATTCTTGCTTTTCATTCTGCATATAATTATCATGATCATCCAATGCATCACCACTAATGCATACCAACTACTCATCTCATCGAAAATAACATCCCTACTCGCTCTAAACTCACCTATGATGATAGGGTTAAACGATAATACCCTTTTTAACCACGTATTCAAAATTTTGGGAATTTTCATAAAGTTTAAATTTTTCTAATATGATTAATATTTCGACACATGGTCAAATCTTATCCCCCTACTTGAAAGCAGAATTTTTCTTAGATACTATATAAGCAATCTCTCCAAGTTCCACTCTCAAATATGGGGTTAAGATTTAGCCACTTGGTCAAATCTTTACTCCTTATTTAAAAGTGAAACTTGAGAGATTTCCAAATTCTCTAATATAGTATTTTCTACTTCTAAAAAGTATCTAATAAAAATACATTGTTTGGCATTTGGATCAAGCTTCTTTTGTAGCTTATGTGGCACATGAACATATGCAATATAGCAAAACTCTTTTAAGTATGACACATTGAGCTTCTTGCATGCAAAGAATTCTTCGGGGGTCATCCCATGACGTGCAGATGTGAGAGTTCTATTCATAATATAGATAGTAGTATGAGCAACTTTAGACCAAGTTTTTTTTTAAATATTGTTTTCAAATAAAGGAAGTTTATCACATAGAACTTCCATGATGGTTGTTCTTGTCTAGATTCTCAATGATGGGGTTTCCACTATTTTCTACCATTATCACAAAAATAATATAAAACTATAAGCAAGTCTTGTGCAATCTTCCACAATAAGTGTACAACAATACACCAAGCAACATTTTCTCATTGTGACTTCTCAACAATACATATAATCTATAACTTGTTTGCAGATAAAACTTATGTTCAGTTTCTCACAAACTTTCAATTGACACAGCCAAAAATGCAATATGCCCTAAAATTATTTTCCACAACCTTGCATATCTAAAACGAGGCTTAAAAACAGACTCAAATGGCAAAAAATTTAGTGGAATACCCCAAAAGGACTATTGTCCAAAATTTACAATGCTTTGCTTGCACACCATATCTCATAGTAATCAAATATTTTCACTCTACTCTACTTTTGGTGTCTCCATGGACACTATCCAAAAGAAAGAGTGGACAAATGAGAGAGCTTTTTACCCGTTGCTTTCTTTCTCGAATCCTTACTTCTTCTCCTTCACTTCAGTCTTCAAAACCAACCTCTCTTGGTAGCACCACTCTGATACAATATTAAGAATCATGTGATGGGGGGATTTTCTTGATACACAAGAGAAAGCTCACCTAAGAACACAAGAAAAGAGATAGAGGCCAAAAACATTTTCTTGCTGGTTTCTTCTTCTTCTTTCTTACATAATACAATTTACACAAAATATAGATAAGATACAATATGAAGGAGGTGGTATACTAAGTCAAAAAATACATAACTAACTATACTAATCAACTGGCATTATAACTATGCAAGTTGTAGGTAGGTGCAACAAACTAAATATAATAAGTGATAAGTTAGAAGCCATGTGAGAATCATAATGACCACTGACATGCTAAGTATAAACATGTGGACCAATCTAGGTAGGTGGTCCATCATCAATGTTTGCATGTGTTGATCTTGCCATCTCAACACGATTTCTACCATCTCCATACAAGCACCAAGATTCTCATTATAAATACAAAGATAAAGTAGTATAGAGTCACTGTTGAGATGGCAAGCTCGACATGTGTGGACGTTGATGATGGACCGCCTGGCTAGATGGGTCCGCACGTCTACACTTAGCACCTTGGTGGTCATTATGATACTCACATGGCCACTGACTTATCACTTATTATATTTAGTTTGTTACACCTACTTATAGCTAGCAAAGACATAGCACCAGTCGATTAGTATAGTCGGTTATGCACTGTTTGACTTAGTAGGCCACTTTCCCCTATGTTGTATCTTATCTATACTTTGTGTACATTGTATAGTGTGTGGAAGAAGAAGAAAAAATTAGTAAGAAAACGTTTTAGCCTCCATCTCTCTTCTTGTGTTCTTGAGTGAGCTTCCTCTTGTGTATACAGTGTGTGTTTGGCGCAACAGCTCAAGCAAGTCCCCCCACCACGTGATTCTTGACAGGGTATGAGAGCCGCGCCACTGAGAGAGGCTGAATTCGAAGGCTGAAGTGAAGGAGAAGAAGCAAGCAACGGGTAAAAAGCTCTCCCATTCTTCCACTCTCTCTCTTGGATAGTGCCTATGGAGGCACCGGAAGCAAGGTTGAGCAAAAATCTCAGATTGCCGTGAGATTGGATGTGCAAGAAGATCATTGTATATTCTGTAGATAAGCGCTTTGGGGCTTGCCCGCAGTTATTTTGGGCGTCTAAGGCCGTTTCAAGCCCCGTTTTAGAGCCGCAAGGTTGCGGACAACAGTTTCAGGATACACTGTGATTTCAGCTGTATTGAGCGAAAGTGGGTGCACAGGTTACAAATTGCCAATCTGTAATTTTTTTAGGTATTTACAGAAAGCAAACATAAGATTATTTGCAAACAAGTTGCAGATTACATGTATTGTTAAGCAATCAGTGAAAAAGGTTGCTTGGTGTATTATTGTGCACGTGTTGTGGAAGATTGCAGAAGAGTAGCTTGTTGTGTTATATCCTTGTTTGTGATAATGGCAGAGAACAGTGGAAATCCCATTATTGAGAAGCTCGACAAGAACAACTACCCTTCATGGAAGTTCCATGTGACAAACTTCCTCATTGGAAAGGGCCTTTATGAGTTTGTCTCAGGTGAAAAAAAGGAGCTAGAGCTGGATATCCCTCCGACTGCAGATGAGTTAAAAGCATGGAGAGAGTGGAATGTGAAAGACAAAAAGCTGATGTATTGGCTATCTGCAGTAATTGATAATACTATGTTGGGACATATGAAGAATGCAGAAACTTCACATGCATCTTGCACAATTTTTGATAGCATGTTTTCAGTAAATACAAAGGCACGAAAGATTCAACTCAAGCAAGAGTTGAATGCCTTGAAGAAAGGGAAAATATCTGTCAATGAGTATGTTTTGAAGGTGAGGAGCATTGTAGATGCCTTAGCAGAGATTGATGCAATTCCATATGATGATGATTTGGTTTCATCCACTTTGAGTGGCCTTAACAATGAGAAGGCATGGAAATCATTTGTTACTTCAATATATGTACGGAAGCCATTTCCAGATTTTGATGAGCTGATCTCTCTCATGATTACTAAAGAGATCAATATGCAGGGTGATTCGTCTGAAAGAAATGATGAACAGGTCCAAGAATTTTACTCGAGTTCAAAAAGGGGACGTGGTAGATCCTCTTCGAGAGGCCGTGGTATGGGACGTGCTGGCAATAACCAACAAAATGGGTTCAATCAACAGTTTGGTGAAATGCAAGTTTCTGGAGGCAGAGGAAACTTTAGAGGCAAGGGGAGCTCTAGAGGAAGAGATGGATGGCAGAATAGAGGTTCTGGAAATTCTGCTATTATTTGTCATTATTGTGGCAAAATAGGCCATATTGCAACCCATTACTATGCAAAGAAGGATGATATTTGTAGTGGTAAATTGTAGTAAGGAAACTATGCATCGTCTTCACGAGAGAATGAAGACAAAAATGAGCGTCTGTTTGTTATGCAGCATATGATGAATGCAGTTACAGGAAAGGGGACACATTATGATACATGGTATGTCAATTCAGGTGCATCTAATCATATGACCAGTCATGTTGAATGGTTTGGAGAGATGTTGGACTTACAAAAGGTTGTTTTGTAGAAGACCTTAATGATAAGTGTAGGTTGGTCACAAAAGGAAGTAGAGTTGGCCGAATGTTCACTTTAGATGTTGGAATTCCTGCAATGGATGCTGCTATGTATGCTAAAGGAAAAGGAGAAGCACATATTAAAATATGGCATAAATGTATTGGACATGCAAATGTGCAAAGGCTGAAATTAATGTAGTCCAGAGGATTGATTACAGGCTTGCCTTCTTTTAGAGTTGTAGAATTGCATAAAGTCTGTGAAGCATGCCAATTTGGTAAGCAGGCGAGAAAACCCTTCTCGCATGATAGAGAAGTGAGCAAAAATATACTTGATATAGTACATACAGATTTTTGGGGGCCTACACAGAATGTATCTCTTGGTGACAGCAAATACTTTATCACATTTATTGATGACTGTTCAAGGAAGCTATGGGTATACTTCATGAAGGAAAAGAGTGATGTCTTTGAGCACTTCAAATCTTTTAAGGCAGCTGTTGAATCAGAAATAGGCTTAAAAGTAAAGTACTTGAGATCAAATGGAGGGGGAGAGTATCTCTCTAATGAGTTCAATGGCTTCTTGAGGACTCATGGGATAAAGAGGCAATTTACTTGCAGGTATACTCCACAGCAAAATGGTATTGCAGAAAGAAAAAACAGGCATATTGCAAAAGTTGCACGGGCATTAATGGCTGAAAAGAATATGCCCAAACATTTTTGGTCTGAGGTTGTCCATACTGCTGTCTACATTATGAACAGAACTCCCACAGCTGCAATTCATGGGATGACTCCTAAAGAATGCTTTACTGGCAAGAAGCCTGATGTATCACACTTGAAGGTGTTTGGCTGTGTTGCATACGTTCATGTGCCAGATGAGCTACAGGAGAAGCTTGATCCAAAGGTAGAAAAATGAGTTTTTATTGGATAACTCTTTAGAGCAGAAAGGGTATCGCTGTTATAACCCTGTCAGGTGAGTTCAAAATGAGCAGGGATGTTATCTTTGATGAGATGGGAAGTTGGTATACAACTACTGGTGATGTTTTGGATGATGATAATGATCACGACAGCTATGTGTAGAAAGATAAATAAGAATCACAGAGTCTTAATGGACCAGAAACATCATCTGGTACTACACCTACAGTGAGCCCTTGGTCTAGAAGACTAAGAAGTAGCCCCACATCTTTAGGTGCATCTATAAGTGCTGCAAGGAAGGACAAAGGAAAGAATAAAGTACTGGATGGTAATGATACATCTACCAATAATTTGGGATTGGATGGAGATTCTAGTGGTTTGGAGAGCTTAGATGATGAGCTTGGTATTTCTTCAGTCAGGACACCAGGTGTACAGAGAGCTCATAGTAATGTAAAGGCTCCATTGAGTGATCTGGTGGTACACAGATCTAGAAGGTTCAAATACCCTGTTAAAAGATTTGGTTTTGAAGGTTATGCAACTCACCATTATGCTTATATGGTGAAACTAGTTGAGGATGTTGAGCCCACTTGTTTTGAGGATGCTGTTGGTCATGCTCATTGGGATACAACAATGGATGAGGAGATGGCTGCATTAGAAGCCAATAAGACTTGGGATTTGGTAGCCTTACCTAAGGGTAAGAAAGCTATTGGTTGTAAGTGGGTTTACAAAGTCAAGCATAATGCAGACGGTTCAGTTAGCAGGTATAAGGCTAGGGTGGTTGCAAAAGGCTATGCTCAAACAAATGGCATAGATTATGAAGAGACATTCAGTCCAGTTGCTAGGATGGCAACTGTTAGGTGTGTGATTGCCTTGGCAGCAGCCAAAGGTTGGAGTTTGCAGCAAATGGATGTTAAGAATGCCTTATTTCATGGTGAATTGCAAGAAGAAGTGTATATGGAGCAGCCAACAGGTTATGAGGATTTAGAGCATCCTACATATGTGTTGTTGAGATGACAAGCTCAACAGATGTGGACATTAATGATGGGCTGCCTGGTTAGATAGATCCACATGTCTACACATAGCACGTCGGTGGACATTATGACTCTCGCATGGCTAGTGAATCATTACTTATTATATTCAGGTTGTTACACCTATTTACAGCTGGTATAGTTATAGCGCCAGTCGACTAGTGTAGTCGGTTATGCATTGTTTGACTTAGTAGGACACTTTCCTTTATGTTGTATCTTATCTATACTTTGTGTATATTGTAAAGTGTATGGAATAAGAAGAAGAAACCAGCAAGAAAAGGTTTTGGCCTCCATCTCTCTTCTTGTCTCTTGAGTGAGCTTCTCCTTGTGCATTCTGTGTGTGTTCGGTGCAACATCTTGAGCAAGTCCCCTCACCACATGATTCTTGACATGGTATCAAAGCCGAGCCACTGAGAGAGGTTGATTTCAAAGGCTGAAGAGAAGGAGAAGAAGCAAGGTTCGAGCAAGCAAGCCACGGGTAAGAAGCTCTTCCATTCTTCCACTCTTTCTCTTGGACAGTGCCTATAAAGGCACCAGAAGCAGGGCAGAGCAAAAATCTCAGATTGCAGTGAGATTTGGTGTGTGCGAAGAGCGTTGTCTTTTTTGCTGATCAGCCTTTTTGGGCTTTGTTAGCTACTATTTTGGCCATCCGAGGTTATTTCAAGCCTCGTTTTAGAGCCGCAAGGTTGCGGAGAGCAGTTCGAGATACCCTACAATTTTAGATGTGTCTGCCGTATACAGATGTACAGGTTACAGATTTTAGATCTATAAGTTCAAAGGTGTTTACCAGAAAATAAACACAAGGTTTATCTGCAACTTGGTTGCAGATTGCATGTATTGTTGAGCAGACAGTGAAAAAGGCTATCTGGTGTATTTATGTGCACTACAAGTCGAGGGTTGCAGAAGATTTGCTTGCTGTTTGGTATTATTTTTGTGATAATGGTAGAGAACAGTGGAAACCCCATCATTGAGAAGCTTGACAAGAACAACTACCCTTCATGGAAGTTCCGTGTCATGAACTTCCTTATTGGAAAAGGCCTCTACAAGTTTATGTCAGGTGAAGAAAAGGAGCCGGAGGTGAGTGATCCTCCAACTACAGAAGAGACAAAGGCACGGAAGGAATGGAATGCAAAAGACAAAAACGTCATGTATTGGCTGTCTGCAATAATTGACAATAATATGCTGGGACATATCAGAAATGCAGAGAATTCATATGCAGCTTGGACCATACTTGAAAGTATGTTTTTGGTAAATACAAAGGTACAAAAGATTCAACTCAAGCAAGAGTTGAATACATTGAAGAAAGGGAATATGTCTATCAATGAGTATGCACTAAAGGTAAGGAGCATTGTAGATGCCTTGGCGGCGATTGCCCGATGATGATGATTTGGTGTCGTCTACCTTGGGTGGACTTAACAATGAAAAGGCTTGGAAGTCTTTTGTAACTTCCGTATATGTCAGAAAGCTGTTTCCAGATTTCGATGAGTTGGTCTCCCTTATGATCACTGAAGAGATCAACAAGTAGAGTGAGACATCTAAAAGAAGTGGTGAATAGGTCCAAGCTTTCTACTCCACTTTAGGAAGGGGACATGGCAAGTTCTCTTCAAGAGGCTGTGGTACAGGACATGGTAGTGACAACCAGCAAAACAGATTGAATCAACAATTTGGCGATAGACAGGTTTCAGGAGGTCGTGGTAACTTTAGAGGTAGGGGGAGCTTTCGAGGAAGAGGTGGATTGCAGAAGAAAGGTTCTAACAACTCTGGTATTGTGTGTCACTACTGTGGCAAAACAGGTCATATTGCAGCCCAATGTTATGCTAAGAAAGATGATATTCGCAGTGGTAAGTTACAGCAAGAAAACTATGCATCGTCTTCACAACAGAATGAAGACAAAAATGAACATCTGTTTGTTATACAGCATATGCTAAATGCTATTACAGGAAAGGGGACATATGATGATGTTTGGTATGTTGATTTAGGTGCATCCAATCATATGACCAGCCATGCAGAATGGTTTGGAGAGACGTAGGATTTGCAAAATGCAGGTTATGTGCAAACGGGTGATGATTCATGCCACCCAATTTCACACGTTGAAAAAGTTCCCTTGTCCTTGCATGATGGTAAGACAAAGAGTCTTTCAGATGTATTACATGTGCCATCTATTATAAAGAACTTGGTGTCAATCGGTCAGATGGTAGAGCAAGGGTTGCAAGTAAAATTTAATGAAAGGGCTGCTTTGTAGAAGACTTCAATGACGAGCGCAGGTTAGTTGCAAAGGGAAGTAGAGTTGGACGTATGTTTACTCTAGATGCTGGAATTCCTACTATGAATGCTGCTATGTATGCTAAAGGAAAAGGTGTTGTTGCAGATATTGAAATTTGGCACAAACGCATTGGACATGCAAATGTACAAAGGCTAAAATTAATGCAGTCCAAAGGGTTGATTATAGGTTTGCCTACATTTAGAGTGCATTGTCTCGGATTGAGACGCCCTTCGCTGTGTAGTAAGAGGGCAGTATATGCTGCAGATTAGGGCTTTAGCCCTTAGTTGCCCTGTTTTTTTGATTTGAGGCCATTTCGGGGCCTGTTTTGGAGGCGGAAGTTTTTCGCACACACTCAGGAAAAGGCCCTGTTTTTTTTTGCTATGCAACCACTATTCTATAGGTCGGTGAAAAGTTACCATAGAAATTGCATCGTATGCCTATATGCAGAGATATTGGGAGTTACAAAATCATCCTTGTTGCCTGTTGATGCAAAATCGTCACTAGGAAGTGATTGTGTGGTCAAATACCACTTTCGTCAGTTTTGCAGATTTGCCCTTGTGAGGCTGAAGCTGTGTTTTTTGCAGTGACAGAATTTTTTGCAGTGTTCTATAATGGCGTCTGATTCTCTTTCACAGATTGTCACTGAAAAACTTGACAAGAACAACTTCCAAGCATGGAAGTTTAGAATGACGAATTTTCTTATGGGAAAAGGATATTGGGAATTCATTGTAGGAAATGAAGAAGAACCAGTTCTTCCTGATGTTCCCAATCAACAACAAATGCAGGCATTTAAAGGATGGCATGAGAGAGCCAGAAAAGTTATGTACTGGCTGTCTATCAGTATTTCAGACTCTATGATTGTGCATATTCAGGATGCAAGTACGCCAAACGAGGCATGGGATACTTTGTCAAAAATGTATAGCACAAATACGCAAGCCAGGAAAATGCAGCTCAAGCAAGAGTTGCACAATGTGCAAAGAGAAAGTATGAGCATCAATGACTACCACATGAAGGTGAAGAAGATTGCAGATGCACTTGCTTCCATTGGGTCGCTAGTGGAAGATGATGATTTGGTTTCTGTGACCTTGAATGGTCTAGGAAAGGATTATGCACAACTCTGAACATCCATTTTTGTCCATGAAAGATTTTCTAATTTTGAGGAGTTGATTGTTCTTCTAATTTCTAAGGAGCAGAGAAATGATGGTGCATCTTCTTTAGGAGGAACTTCAAAAGAAACTCTCTTCTACTCAAATGCTGGAAGAGGTAGAGGCAAAGGTAGAGGAGGCCGATCTGGAGGCCATGGTAGAACTCAGAATATGCAACAAACTCAAGAAAACCAGTCCTATGGAGGAGGACGTGGTAACTCTAGAGGCAGGGGGAGCCAAAGAGGTCATGGTGGATGGCAAATAGGCCAAAATGCAAACAACAATGTTGAATGCTACTATTGTGGTAAAATGGGTCATATGGCTAAAGACTGCTATAAAAAGCAGAATGACATCATGAATGGAAATTTGCAACAAGGAAATTATGCATCTTCTAGTAGACAGGGTGATGATAGAAATGAGCATTTGTTTATGGTGCAACACATGAACAATTTTGTGACAATTGCAAAAGAAAGCGACGAAGTGTGGTATGTTGACTCAGGTGCGTCAAACCACATGACAGGTCATGCAGAATGGATGCAGGATGCAAGGAAAATGGAAAAACCAGGATTTGTGGAGACTGGTGATGATACTACACATCCTATTGTGCAGATTGAAAAAATTCATTTGTCTATGTAGGATGGGAAAAAGAAATACTTGTCGGATGTATTTCATGTCCCGAATATCACCAAGAACCTGGTTTCTGTTGGTCAAATGGTTGAGCAGGGCTTGCAGGTCAGATTTAATCCTCATGGATGCTTTGTTGAGGATATGAAAAATAAAGGTTGCTTGATAGCAAAAGAAAAGAAGAAGGGAAAAATGTTTACGTTGGATGCAGACATGCCTAAATTGAGTGCAGCAATGTTTGCACATGGGACCAGTGTAGTTGCAGATATTGGCATTTGGCATAAACGCATTAGTCATGTTAATATACAGTGACTCAAATCAATGCAAGCCCAAAATATTGTTGCAGGATTACCTAAATTCAAGGTTGTAGAAATGCATAAGGTATGTGAAGCCTGTCAATTTGGAAAACAGATAAGGAAACCATTTCCTAGACATGTTTAAGAGAGTAAGAAGCCATTGAAATTAATCCACTCTGATGTGTGGACTACTAAAGCTGCATCCATTGGAGGCTGTCATTATTTTGTCACTTTTATTGATGACTATAGCAGAAAATTTTGGGTGTATTTCATGAAAAAAAAAAGTAAAGTGTTTGGGCATTTCAAAACTCTTAAAGCTATAGTTGAAAAAGAAACAAGCTTGCAAATAAAATGCCTAAGGTCAGATGGAGGGGGAGAGTATCTCTAAGTTTGCAAGGTTCCTGCAAGAGCATGGCATAAAGCAACAATATTCATGCAGTCATATCCCACAACAAAATGGAATTGCAGTAAGGAAAAACAGGCATATTGGAGAGGTATCTCGTGCCATGCTCAACAAAAAAGACTTGCCAGATTTTTACTGGGCTGAAGCAGTTGCTACAGTAGTCTACATAATGAACAGGACTCCCATTGCAGCAATATATGGGATAACTCCAGAGGAGAGGTATACTGGTAGAAAACCAGATATTTCTCATTTGAAAATTTTTGGTTGCATTGCCTATGTTCTTGTGCCAGATGAGTTGAGATCCAAGTTGGATCCAAAAGCTGAGAAGTGCATCTTTATTGGTTACTCTTTGCAGAAAGGGTATAGATGCTATAACCCTTCTACTCGTGAGTTTACAGTGAGCAAAGATGTTGTTTTTGATGAGATGAGTAGCTGGTATAAACCAGTAAATGTGATTGATGATGTAGATGTACAAAATGGTAATGCTGCACAGAATTCACAGCAATAGTCACAAAATATTAGTGGACCTGGAGTGTCCTCTAGCAATGGTTCACATTCTTCGCCATGGACAGGCAGATTGAGATCAGGAGAATCTCCTCAAAACAATGTAGATAGTGGTATGCAGGTTTCACGAAAAGGAAAAGATAAGGTAGATCAGCCCATGTTTGATGTAAATGCAGGTCACTCTTATGTGGATGGTGAATCCAATGGCTCAGAACAAAGCATTGATGATGAGTTGGGTATTCCTTCTATTGTTACACCTAGAGTAAGGAAGACCAGGGATGTTTTGAGAGCACCTAGGAGTGAACCTACTTTGTGCAGGTCTACCAGAGCTAGGTATCCTGTGGATAGGCTGAAATATGATGGATTTACAGCCATTCACTATGTCTATATGGTCAAAGTGATATAGGAACCAGAACCCACTTCTTTTGAGCAAGCCATGGGAAAAGAAAAATGGGAGAAAGCCATGGATGAAGAAATGGATGCCTTGGAAGAAAATGCTACATGGGAATTGGTACCTTTGCCTAAAGATAAGAATGCAATTGGCTGTAAGTGGATTTATAAGGTGAAGCACAATGCCGATGGTTCTATGAACAAATACAAGGCAAGATTAGTAGTCAAGGGGTATGCACAAACATATGGCATTGATTATGAATAAATATTCAGTCCGGTTGCAAGGATGGCAACCGTAAGAGCATTCATTGCTATGGCTACATCAAAGGGATGGTCTTTACATCAGATGGATGTAAAGAATGCCTTCTTGCATGGTGATTTGCAAGAAGAGGTCTATATGGAGCAGCCACCAGGTTATGTGCATGCTATTCATCCTGAGTTTGTTTGCAGGTTGAAGAAAGCCGTGTATGGCTTGAAGCAAGGACCTAGAGCATGGTCTGACAAGATAGGACAGTATCTTGTCACAATTGGATTTCAGATTTCCAAGGCAGATTTCTCACTTTATGTGAGAAAAACATAGAAATGTATTATGCTGCTTGTCATTTATGTTGATGATTTGATTATGACAGGTATAGTGATGAAGATATCCTTCATGTGAAAATGCTATTGAAGCAGAAGTTTGAGATGAAGGATTTGGGAGAGCTGCGTTATTTCTTGGGCATTGAGGTGATTAGATCACCAAGTGGGATGCAGCTCTTGCAGAGGCAGTATGGATTGAACATGCTATCCAAATATGGGATGATAGGCTATAAGCCTATTTCAGTTCCTTTGGAGCAAAATGTGAAGCTAAGCGTAGATGCAGGTGAGCTTTTGGAAGACCATACTATGTCCAGACGCATAGTATGAAGTTTGATTTATATGACTATTACTAGGCCAGATTTGAGCTATGCTGTTGGATTGGTAAGTTAGTTTATGCAGGCTCGAAGGAAACCGCATTTGGATGCTACTAGACGCATACTCAGGTATGTGAAGTCCACATTGCAGTATGGACTATTTTATGAGATTGGGGTTCAGATACAGTTGCATGGATACACTGATGCTGATTGGGCTGGTAGTATTTGTGATAGACGATCTACGAGTGGATATGTGCTCTCTTTTGGGAGTGTTGCAGTCACTTGGAGCAGTAAGAAATAGCCTACAGTTGCCTTGTCGAGTACAAAGGCTGAGTATAGGGGTGCAGTAATGGCTGCATGTGAGGTAGCTTGGTTGCATAAGCTACTTTATGATATGCATCAAGGCCAATTGTCATTTATTGTGACAACATGAGTAGTATACACTTGGCAAATAACCCAGTCTATCATGCTAGAACAAAGCACATTGAGGTGCATTATCACTATGTGTAGGAGAGGGTTTTACTAGGTCTTATTGATCTAGTTTATGTCAGCACAGAGGATCAGGTAGCTGACATATTCACGAAGGCATTGGGCGCAGAGAAGCTGCACAAGTTCAGAGACCTGCTTGGTGTGCAGGAATTGGGATTGAGCTCTAGGGGGAGTGTTGAGATATCGAGCTCCACTCGTGATATGCCAGGGTAACCGTTGTGCACTTATATCACCGACTTGTTAGCTGTAGATGCGGTTGGTACACCACCCATGAATAATAGCTAGATGATAGCTATCCTTATCTACTCTAGTTCGTGGCTCAGTTAGTATGCCACCTTAGTTACTTGAGTTTGGTTTGAGACCCATATATAGGGTTCTTCAATTTCTTTGTACTAGAGTTCTTTTTGGCTTACACAACTAAGAAGAGGAAAACTATTTTCAGCCTCCACCTTTGTGTGTATTCCCCCATTGTGCAAGTGAGAAAGCTACAAGTGAGACTCCTTCCTTCTCTCCCACAATCTTGACATTGGCTAGGTTCTAAGACCAAACCCTAAGAAAGTCAAGTGACAGCTCTTACGCTAGTTTTCCTCGACTCATAGGGTCCACCCTACTACCATTGAATAGTAAGCTTCACCTTGAGTGAAGAAATTTTCCATACCATGGAGCATATTTTTATCCTTTGAGATTACCAATTCAATTCGAATCAATGGACCCTATATCAAGGCTGGTGCTAGATGCCTATATATTTATTCGTCTATGTTGACCATATGATTGGTCTAGAATTTAGTTTATGGAGGCTATGTTGGGTTGAAAGACTTTAATTAGTTCATCTCTTCATGTTTCATAGAAGCTCTGATAATTCTATGGTCTGCAAAGAAGGCCAGACAATGACCTTCAACCAATGGGTTTATTGCAGTGTCACCAAGATTAATATCAGACTAAATCAAGTAAGTATAACTAGCCAATCTATTGAAAATAATAAGATTGAGGAGTTTCCCAATCTATCCAACAAATATCTAGCACTAGATATTTGCAAGGAGAGTCTTACTTACTCCACCATACCTCTATCTGAGGTCAATTGTTGAGGTTATATAATTAGCCAAAATATCCTCCAAAAACTCCCATATGTAAAACTTTTTGGCCTTGTATGGAAAGCTTTATATAAAATCTATATAACATGTGGTGCAAGAATAGTGTGAAAATATAACTCTCTTTTTTGGATATGAATCTTGCTAAGTTTGTCACTTTTGGATCCAATGTTATAAACTTAAGCACTAAATGCGTTAAGTCCCAGGATGATATGAAAACACATTGAATATAAGATCTTGTTAGAGTGATGAAACTATTTTGTTTTCTAAACAATAATTTGATAAATCAAGTGGAAATTTTGATGTATTACAAAGTATGAAAAAAAATATTGATTTAATTAAAAGATCAAAGTGTCCTTAAGTTCACTTGACTAGTACACCTTCAACTCATGCTGCTATTGACTTGATTGAAAAGGAGATAAAAACTTTTCTCAAGTAGGTTAAGCCATCTAAATTTAATAGAGAAGGAATGAAGGTTGAAGTTAATGCCAAAACCTAAATTGAGCAAATGGAAAACCACTTCTCTGTTGTAGGAACCAGTATGGCAAATCAAGCAATGATTGTATGATTAAGGTTGTTAAGTGAAGCTCTCCCCACATATCCATGAGCAAACAAGTGGTGTGTTTCTGTCAGGGTTTAAATATGCTCGTTAATGACCAACTAGAGATGATGAAGTCTACTGATCTCGAAGATGCCTTAATGAGAAAGTAACCATTCTACTCAAGCAAAATAACAAATTCGACCAATATAACAACATGCTTTCCTATCAAAAAGGGATCAAGTGAATTATTAGAAAAACAATTATAATTAAGGTCATGCTTGCCGACACTCCTCTGGAAGGCAACTACAAAAATAACAATAATAGGAATAAACACAATAAACCAAATTGTTTTAAATGCAATCATCCATGCCACTTTTGAGCTTAGTGATCCAATAGGGGAACGAACACTAATGTCAATGTTCCTCGTAATCCTCCAAGAAGGAAAAACTTCAATAATAGAGGACGAGGGTATGGGGCAAGGCATGGAGCTAGGTGTGGAGTAAGATGTGGAACCAATGCATGTGCATGTGTTGTTTCCATAGATGAAGTAGACATTTCCTTGAAAGTGATAGATTATTGATGGTTTTGAACGAGTCTTCCTTGTGTAGCATTGGAAGATAGTCTAGTTAGCATCTAGTTAGCATGTTTGACCATGTTATGAGCCAAGGAATCTTTCAAGGAATATTCTCTTTATCATCGGGCCTGAGGGCATTGTCCGCAAATCCTTACTAAGGTGGCTGCTAGCCCCCTAAGACCCCTCTAGCTAGCGGCCATTTCTCTTGCCTATGGACCCCAAAGTAGGAGTGCTTGTGATAACTCCGCCCAACTCAATGCATTGCATCTTGCATTACTACCAACATAACTATTCTATCTAATCCAAAGCTTAGATGCACAAAAGATTATCTTTTTGCCATCCAATCCATAGATCTCAACTACCATACAAACTAGGATCCAACCAATGTTCATGCTCACACATGACTTCTCCTCATAATTTTTTCTTTATAACTTAGAGCACCTTGAATCATTGGTGGCACCTATAACGAGGATGGGGCACTGAGCATATCTAATAGCCTCTTCACATTTGAACATGTGACTGTCATCATGATGCTCCAATGAAATGCTCATATCTTGTATACTGATGGTTCAATTCGACCCTTGTGACTGCACCAAGTAGCATTTAATACACGCATTTTCCTTTTCTAATTAGCATAATGATGTTTTGATTAATGCACTTTGTATTGCTGATAATTTTGTAGTAATAGCTCCACACTACAATGAAGAGTTTATGGATTTCTACATCTTAAACTCGGGGAAGTTACTATCTGTATATATTCTACATCATGTGCGTTCAAGGCTTACTTATAAATATCCTTATCTGTGAGTTTTTCTTGAATAAAACATAACCCTTTTCTATTCAATTCATAAATAATCCCTTTCTATTACACCCTTTGGTATGTAAAATACATATAAAAATTGTATTTTAAAAATACCTTATTTTGAACCCACGTGATGCACACATATATTCATGAGTAACTTATGTTGAATTAGTGACAATTCCTACTCCTCTAGTCCTAGCTACAATTCCTACTCAATCTTGTAGCACATTGCCTACCTTCCTTCAAATGCTAAATCTTTTCAGAGCTCATAGGGGATGGTATGCTGGACAACATTTCTATTCCTTCTATGCAACATCTGGTAATAGGAGATGCTATTCCTTTTTTGTGCAAGGATATTTAGAGTTCAATCGAACTTTCACTTACTGCGTGTATCCAATAGCTTTTTTCTTCTTTTTATGAAGAAGTTCAATAGTATAAAGACAAGCTGTATAAAGCTAATACTAAGTTGGCTTTTTCTCAAGAGAATTTTTTTGATCTTTGTATAAAAATGGGGTAGTAAACTAAGGTCATGGATACACAGAAAGATAAAATCTCTACTTTGATAGCTCATTTGGGAGGAATAGGTTACAAAAGGAGGTTGAAGAGATGAAGGTTGTGATAGCTGCCCAAACAAAGAAGCTTAAATCCACTACAATTGTCTCAGAACAGAGCAATGCTCAGATTTAGCAACTCAAGTATCAGTTGGCTTAGTCTCACTCTTTTTCATAGAGTCCTGTACAACCAGTTCTTTCTTTATCCACTGCAAACTTAGCAATTCTTCAAAGACAAGCCACATTATGCCCTTTGTTTTTTAGGCTAAAGTGAAAAGACTTCAGTCTCAAATGGATTTGATGTTGTCTTCATTTGAGCAGTTTCAATAATATGTTCCTCCAGATCACTCATTTTTCGTGCATTATCAACAGTAGAAGTTGGCCTTTTACATAAAGCTTTCAACAATGAATTTACCTCTCCTAGAGGATGGATGGAGTGGGGACTGGTCTTCTAATTTGTTGATTGAATTAGTCCAAATGGTTTTTGAAGACTTTGTAGCTTTAGATACTATGCTTCTATCTTATATGCATTTGTGAGGTGATTTGCTAATTCCAAACGATGAAGATTGAGCTTGGTATGTTGGGGATGTGGTATTACAATCTTCTTTGTATGTCAGAAATTTGGAGTTGCAGATAGATGAGATGTTTTAGTGTTATCCCTCCAAAGTAACTGATTGTCCTGAGAGTTCGTGGAATACTATGATTGACTTTATTATTTTCAATCAAAGCTTCAATTCATCCACAAAACATGAACCAACTGAGGGTGGATCTTTTAGCCTATCCTTCTAAGCAACCTCCATTAGATTTCTTTTTTTAAAAGCTTATCATCATAGATCCACTTTAGGTCCATCAATACCTTCTTTATCTCATTATCAATAGATGGCCCATAGGTATGACACTTATATTCCCCCTCCAGTATTTCCCTTTATCAATCTAACCCCCGGGTCATTTTACCCCTTCTCTTCCAACCTCAGGGTGCTCCTCAAATTCCTATCTTTACACATTGTTCTTTCATTTAAGATCATGTCATTTCCCCTCCTTCTTCTTGTCCTTCCCCATCTACAATGTTTCTCTCCATTTTTCTTGTCTATCTATTAACATCTTTCACTAGGAGAAATATGGACTCTCTTTTTTGCCCCTTAAGGAGTGAATAAACAAATATAGGCCTAGCTCATGAGAGAGCTAGGATTCCAGATTCATGTAACATGAATCTTCTAGCCATATCTTGGCCCAAATCTTCCCTCAATAATAAAATAAGAAAAAATGTGAGAAATACAATGCTGACACTTCTTGGAAGTTTGTGACTCGAATTTTTATTTTCTTATTTTCTTATGTTTGACTTTTCATTTCTCCCCTTTTCAAATTTCCCCTCTTTCTTAGGCAAAACTCAAATTTATCATATCTCTTTTCCCGCTTCTTCTTTCCTGACGAAATCTTATAGCGCTCATTACTACTTGCCCTATCTGTAACCTTGTGAAATTTCATTTCCTCTACACAAACACAGAGTGAGTTTCACATGTTTTATGAGAGCAGAGCTTGTTCTACCAAAATCCTAAGATTTCTTCACAAAATTTTATAGGTATATTGTTCTCTTCCATGGATATTCTACGGTAAAGTTTTATCTCATTTGGACAAAACCTGTGCAAGTTATGTGCATTCTCTAACATGTAATTTCTTTTGTTTTGGTACTCTAGGAGTCTCTTACAGTCAAGAACAATGATCTTTTAAACACTCAACTTCTTCTTCAACATATTACGATTTCTTTGTAAACAAACTTATAAGTATGTTGTCTTGTTTTTTTGGAGCTCCATAGTTAAATTTTATCTCATCTGGACAAAATGTATGCAAACTATATACATACTGAGGTTTACTTTGTTTTTTGTACTCCAACAGTCTCTCAGGGTGGATAACAATGATTTTTTAAGAACTCAAATTCTTCAACATCTTTGGGCTTCTTTGCAAAGAGAACCATAGGTATATTGTTACTTTTTTTGTTGCTCCATGGTTAAGTTTCAACTCATTTGGACAAAGCCTGTGTAAGTTATATGTATGCTTTGACCTGAGATTTCTTTTTTTTTTGTACTCTAGGAATTTGTCACTGAAGGAACAATGGTCTTGTTATAAGTCAACTTCTTGTTCAACATATCTGGGCTTCTTTATGAAAAGAATTATAGGTACAATGTTTTTTTTAATTGCTCCATTTAATTTTCATTTCATTTAAAGAGAACATTTGCAAATTATACACATGCTGATAGGTAAATTTTCTATTTGGTTATTATAAATGTCTTCACAGAGGAAAAACATCAGTAACATACTTGGAGTGGAGTTCTTCAATAGGAAAGATAGTGGCGGTAATTAGATTTGTGATAAGTACCATAAGTTGAATTGGATTTTGATGCACCCAAGTACTCGAGGGAGTTTCAAGGTCAGGCGTAAGGATGTTGTAGACCCTAGCAAACATTGGAAAGGTAGAATTTTATTATTTTTGTTTTTATTACAGGTATTTCATTGTTAGAAAAACTCTGTGCATTCGCTTTTGATATAGAAGATGGCGAATTTTGCTAGGGGAGTGGATCAGCTTGTATCAAGATACCCAAGATGAGACACATACAACTCTCATAGATGTGGTTATCTTGTGGAATGGTCATAATACTTTTGTGGTTAGCATAGAGAGCCATTGGCCCATTTCTTTTCTAAGACAAGAAATCCAATTAATGTCCAATGAGCCCCTCTGCAACTTCTATTTCAAGTTAGATAATAGAAAAGTTAGGATTCATAGTGAGCAATCCATGACATGTAAACAATGTGCTTCTCCACATATCCTTGAGATAGTGGAATCCTTGTAATTTTTTAAAATAAAGAACGAATATAAATTTTTAAAAACTTCTAAGTACTTTCAATTTAGATAATCTTAGTTTACTAATCATACATATTGTAATTAGTCAATCGTATTGGTTGAAATCATAAATTAAATTGCAAGTTTGAGTTCTATAATCTATGCAATATCGTCTTTGCATAATGATATATTATAGCTCATCTCTTTTACTTATTTCTTAAATTTTAATATTAAATTGGATCCAAGGGTTTTGAAGGTCTTTTAGAATATATTTTTTGAAAAAAATCTATGTTTTCTCTAGTTGGACTTGAATGTACTTAGTGATCCAAGTATATTTGAGGATATAATAATGTAGAATGAAGTGTTTATTTGTATGAGTAATTTTAATGGTGACTTTAAAGTATTGAAATAAAGAAACTTAGATAAGAGTGTTAATTTGAAACTTTAGGGTTTAAAAAGAACCCTTATTTAAAACCCTAGATACATAAAATCTATAACTCCAAACTCATTTTCACTTTCATTCTCTACTTCCCTAAACTTGTGTCCTTCTTCCTTCTCTCTTTGTGTGCCATGGCTACCACTCCTGCCTTCACCGCATGAATTAGCTCAACATGCTACGAACACATAGGAGACTAGATATACCCTAGGTTTTGCATGACCTTGAGTCTAGATAACTCACTTTGCACTATAGACCCTAGCTCTAGTATAGTGGCATCGTTTTGTGATACAACAAACCCTCTCACTTGCTCTATTCTAGACTCTACTCTTAGATGGGTCCCCATAGATTTCTTATATAGTTTATGTGCTAGATCGATCCATGAAAATGTGATTAATCGAGTCCTTGTGCATGTGGAGTAGCGTCTCTGCGTGATGCAGCACTTTCCATATATGTTTTGTGCACTGAGGTGCAAGAGGACAGTGACAAAGAGATCGATCCACTGTCTTGACCACAGCTAGAGTATTTTGAGAGGGAGCTTGAAGAGATCACACTTGATCCTAGAGTAGAGGCAACATAAAGCCTAGCCATTGTGCAACCAACTCCTTTTCCTGATGAGATGCCGACAAGCAATGAGCCACCCCTCACTTCTCTCCATACTATCATCATCGAGGGGATGGAATGCACGATGTAATAGAAATTTTGGAGATAAGAGAAGAAGAACTATATCATAACATGGTGCATGATGCACCTGATCATTTTATAGATTTTGATATACAAGATACCCTGGCACATGTTGATGAGGTGGCTCAACATAATGGCACAAGTTTCGATGACATCTCTACCATTGTGAGCATCCAAGATCACATTGAGGATGGGGTGCCACGGTATGATATCTCAGATGAGGTATTCAAGTGGTTGCAAGAAAGCATTTTTGGACCTCGACCCCGACTACACAGTACCTTCCCAAGAGAGAGATGAGGGTGGCCCAATTGCAGGAGTAGACATGGATGCTTCATTATAGTAGCAAATAGATGATGCAGAGAAGGTAATATTATCAGATTAATGTTATTGGATTCACGTGCAAATTTATCGGTAGGGTATCTAGGGCATCGGGACCATTGGGATTAATTTTTGCCAAGATCGCGTCCCTAGAGAAGCCTTGGCTGGAGGCTCACATCTAGGGGCATGAGCAGTCCTCGCTTGAGGCTCACGTTTGTGGCATAAGTCTGCTCATGATCCTAAATGCGAGCCTCCAGCTAGGGCTTCTCTAAGGGCCCGATCCTACAGACTCATGCCCCCAAACGCGAGCCTCCGGTCAGGGCTTCTCTAGGAGCCTGATCCCAACAAAAATTAATCCCAATGGTCCCGATGCCCTAGAGGCCCTATTGGTAAATTTGTGAGCAAATCCGATGTATATATCTTTAGCACACTCCTTGCATAGTGAGTCTGACATTGAGCTCGTGTGATGTAGGACATTGTCTATATAGATGAATTTTCATCTAGACAAGATGGTCGATCTAGTAGCCAAGGAAGGGTGCAGGACTCGGCATTGAAGGAGTATATCGGCCAGCTTGTGAGTGAAAGTATTGTATTTCATAAGATATTCTCTACGGCTTTTACTGAGAACTTCCTGAAGTTGAGGGCACTAGCGAAGGCCCCAATGTCATTAGGTAGGAACTACTAGGACAAAATGTGTTGCTACCTATGATAAAGAATAGCTCTAACCATGGGGAGTGTAGCTCGAAGAAGCCTAGCAGAGAGTAGATGTACTTATCGCCAAATGATATCTCATCACCAATATATTGCACTTTGTAATCTTATCTTGAAGTAATGAAAACTGATATTTGTTGGATTTGCGTGCAATGTAGTTTGTCATACATGTCATTTATTATTGTTTTTTACTTGAATGTTACATTTTTTATCGAATTTATACGTAACACGATTTGTATCCTAAATTAATACGTAGTGCTTTATTGAGTTTTTGTGCACTATGTATTCGTTTGAATGCATGTAACGATAACTCAAAGACATAAATAAAACAAATAACAAGGGAATAAACAAAAATAAGATACGCCAAAAAAATTGTATTCATATTCATAATATTTTACATGGGATCCATACAACTAGGGTTTTACAAAATCTATTTGGAACCTACATTCCGTATATGTTTTAGTAGTACACCCGTAATGTTGTTGATCTCCATGAGGACTATCCTTCCATCGTCGGAAGAACCTCACTATCCACAAATCCCTATTGGTGACAGTGACTCTCCTTGCATGCACTGCTGCATAGACCGAGTCTTCGAACAAGTTGATGAGGTAAGGTTTGACAACTTCCTATTGTGCAAGGAGGGCTTGGGAAATCTAGCGATCAGGTTGTTAACAGCAAGCTGATTCATCCAAGAAGTGCCTCCTGTTATTCTTAATCATTATGCCATTCATAATCTCCCGCACTAGCTTTTGAAATGGAGCCTTTGGTATCACGAGGTGCATGGTCTTCTGGTAATGGAAACTCTCACAAAGAGCCAATGGGCCTGGCCTCCATGGACGCTTGCGATGCTAGCGTGGTGGTCGTGGTGGTGGAGCTAAGGGATGTGACCTGTGCATGAGATTTCTAGGGGGTGTCTCTGAGCCGCTTTCTTGGTGCATGCCATGTCTTCTAGGAAAGAAAACTCAAAACTCAAAAGTGAAATGTGTAAAATGAGGTGAAACTTTAACTTATAGCAAAACTTTTCAAAAATCCTTAAATTTGAATTAATGTATCCATGCTTTGGAAAAATATGACCAGTGATCTGATTGATGTGAAATTTTACACGTGGACTCCTCTTTGACACATCAACTACAAAAAAAAAGGCTTAATCAAAAGTCTTTAGGGCACTTGTCTGGAGACTTGGTGTCTGGGGCCTAAATCCCTAGATTCACGGCCCTAGATGTGAGCCTCTGGATAGTGTCCCCAAAGGCTTCTGATGGACCAATATTTTAATATCCATGAGTTTTTATGATGCCTGGCATGTGGGTCAAGTTTCACTAGATTTTGATTCATAAAATTGATGGTGATGATTTAATCACTTTTTGAAAATACATAAACTCGATTATACTTCACTACTGATAACAGAAAAACTCACCATCGGCTATGCCCAACTGCATATTAAATGTGTTGTCAACCAAAGTACGTGAAATATTGGAAACTTTGCAATCTTTTTTCATCCCCCATTGCTCCAATCCGGAACAACAAGATACAACTTTTTCCATGCTTCATACCTCTCTAGTTGTTTTCCAAGTATGTTGCCTTCCTCATCTCGAGGTGGAGATATAAACTTCCTAGCCTTGGGTCCACCAAAGCATGGTTTACAAGGGATATTTTCACTATTTCCCGATTTTTTATCATCCTTTTTTATTTCTACTTGGCCCCTGTGCAATCCAACTTCAGAGAGGACTTGTTCTACCTTCTTGCATGTAGCATCAACTTCTGACATAAGCTATATCTTGTATGCAAAGCATATACATTCATATACTAGCTTCTCAATTATTCTAACCAAACAATGCATTGTGCAAAAGTGAACCCTTGTTAGTGGTATTTTCAAAATAGGGCACCAGTTTGGATCCATTGGAACTAGCATTCCATTTCTCATGATTTTTTGATCACGTGTTGGAGCATCTTGTTTTCTTGCCTTGGCAAGCCATTCTTTCTTTCCATCTTTCCCTTTCTTCCTAGTTTGCATGCAGTATATGCATAGAAATTTTGCATTCATTGCATTTGATAAACCAAACTTACGCTTCAATGTTTTTAAATCATCTACAAGATTCCATTCAACTTGATAGTCCCCAAACTCCTTGATGTGTAAAATTTCTCCATTATTTTGCTGTTGAATAACACTAGGTACATTAGTGAGGTTTAAAAAAACTTTAAGTACTTCATGGTCCTCCTTTGGTATTTCAAATGCTGCAAGTCATCATATTTCATTCTTTGATTGTACATTGACATATAAATAATGGTTTTCATCAATGTTGGGATCCAATGCTCAATTCATAAGTGTTATACTCACACATTCAAGTTTTTGCCCCTTAATAATCCCACTCTCATCAAGTTTGAGGACTTGCCTCTACATTCTTCCATATACATATTGTAGAACTTAAACCATAGAAATCTAAACCCTACATATATTCAATACGATGCATTCAATATAAATTCAACTTCTTTGGAACCATAGTTCAATATGTGTGTATTTTCCAAATGCGTTGGCTTACCAATTAGTCCTAAAACTTTCTCATTTAGTTATTTTCCATTCTTTTCACGTGAAATGGTTTTGGTAGAGGCATTACTCGCTTAGTTTTGAAGACCTGATTAAAACCTGTATCCAATTTTTGATAGAGCATACTATATGACTTAGAACTCACTCCCACCTTGTCACATAATCCTTGAGCATCTGCAGCAGTAAACAAGTTGCTCACATTTCTAAGATGTTTACTTGCGACACTGACTACAATATCCTTGAATTTATGATTTTCCAATGCATTTTTGACCATGTCGTTGCTTAGGACTTTGGCAATAGTATCATTCTGTGCATGAGGGAACATATTTCTCATTGTAGCAGATTGAGCATATATCCATCTATGATATTGTCCACTTACTTTGGTTATTTGGTGAATTGGTTTAACTAATTAGATGCACCGACGTGCTTCTTTGGTTTTTAAAGTGGGCCCAATCTCCAAAGTTTTTGTGAGCTTGCTCTTTATGTTTCGATTCTCCTTCTCCAAGTCCATAACTTTAGACTATAACTTCATATTCTGCACGTGTGTAGCATGCATAGCATCTTCAATGACAGACATTGCTTGTTGTAGGCTTTGGTTCTCCCAATCTTTCTCAACCAATAATCTATCATTTTCCATCAAAGAGTACATGTTCCCTTCTAATCTTGTGTGCATATTTGTCAAGGCTTGATGAACCCCTACTAATCCTCGTGTGACAAGTATGCATGTGTATCCATACAATCCTTCATTGCCTTCACAAACAAACTTTACAAATGATGTAAGCCCTTCAAATTGTGGTGCCCTTTGAGTGATTGGATCAAGTGGATAAACCCAAAGATCCACTTTTTTTTCCCTGCATTTCTTTCTTGTTGTATCCTCTATCTTATTGCATCATCCATTTCCATAGTTATTTTGAACATTGGTGCATATTTATCCTCCAATTGAAAGTGAATATCTCTCTTTCTCTTGGTACATCCTGCATCTATATCTTGTAAAGAAAAATATATGCCAATTTTAACTTGGATTAACATTCAAATCACACAATTACACCCCTTTGATTCACTATATATGTGTTGTTTTTTACCTAGTTGGATCTTATCTCTTTCTCTTGATTTCAGCCATAATAGACCCTAATCAACCCTAATCTACCTATAATATTCGGTTTTAATCTACCTCTAATTAGCATCCAATCTTATCTTTTGTTCTATCCAAAATATTATCTCTCTCCCTCCCTTCCTCAAGAAGATTTGATCAAAGATATTTAAACACATTTATACAAAAGCTTGGCTAGTGGAGAACAATAACATCTTATTTTCTACCCTAATTTACTCTCTTCTCACACAGTCCTCTCTCTCTCTCTCTCTCTCTCTCTCTCTCTCAATTGAAACTTAAGGATTAAACAACAACTATGAAGAATAATAACATCACAGAGATTAAAAAATAAAGATACCTCCATTATCACTTGATTGCTTGCAGTATAGAATCTTGAAGAGGAAGATATCTTATAGCATAGTACTGAAAAGGGAGATTGCTTGTAGTAGGGTAGAGAGTGTTGTAGATAGAGATTATTTGATTTTAGCAAATGCTATCAAAACCACTCCTGAGATTGCTTGTAACAAGGTAGAGAGTGTTGTAGATAATACTGAGTATTGCTTCAGAAGAATTCATATGCAAGAAAACATATTCTGCAGGGAAGGAGAAGAGTACACAAAATTTCAAACAAAATTAGAGCTTTGAGAGGGAATGAAAAAATGCCCAAAAATAGGCATATACTTGTCCAAAAAAGATAACATTTTACAAGGAAAATCTCAAGTTAAAAATGTCTCTGGGTAAAAAATAATCTTAAAATATGATGTGTACGTCATTTTATATCATTTTATAACTTCTGCCCTTTTAGAAAGCAAGAATGAGAATGGTTCTAGCATATTTTCATGTTGAAAAGTCACGAGGGCATTAAGGAGTCATATATTAATGATTGGCTCTGTTTTTAGAGAAAATAGAATTGTATTTTTTTAGTTATGAGGATTTTGAGAAAAACTAACATTATCCTACAATTTGGAAATAAAATAATAGGTGAAATATATTGAAAAGACAAATACGAGATTTGCTTCATTGTAGAAGATCTCTTATTATAACATTATTCTGAAATCTCTTTTTAGAGAGAGAGAGGTGAGAGAAACCCCTTAAGGGGCAAAAAAGAGAGTCCATATTTCTCCTAATGCTTAACACATTCTCCTAAATTTTCAACTAATCTCTCTTTAGCTTAATCTTCATTTTACGATTTCACCTACCCATCTCTTCATCCTCTTTTACTAGTTCCTCTTCCATCTTCTACCACTTCCATTCCCCATCTCCCTCAGTTGGTTATTAGTAGATATGCAAGGTTTGATCAAAAGATTCTTAGAAAATAAGGGTGGAGCTCAACTGATTCTATTATTGGACATCAAATTAATTGGCCATTGATTCCAGGGGAGTGGCAGTCAAGCATATCAAAATTATCTACATTTTTCTCAATAACATTCTTAGTCTACAAATCCTTCAGTGAGATTGACGACTCACTTTGCTTGGTAACTAGCATATATGCATAGGCATTCACATAATAACTAACATTCTTAGTCTACAAATCCTTCAGTGAGATTGACGACTCACCTTGCTTGGTAATTAGCATATATGCACAGGCATTCACATAATAACTAACATTCTTAGTCTACAAATCCTTCAGTGAGATTGACGACTCACCTTGCTTGGTAATTAGCATATATGCACAGGCATTCACATAATGATCCAAAGACCATTCCAAAGTTGGGCATGAATGTAAATGTGAACATTGATTCCCAACAACTAGATGTATTGTATTTTCATACTCTTTGTTTACCTAGCAGATACCTTGTCTTGCTAGAGAGGATGTACTGCCTTTAGTTTTTTCAAAATCCTCCAAAAACTTTTGTGGATGAATCCTTATCCATGGACAGTTTTCGCAATCACCAAGCCTTTAAGAGGGATCATCTTCATTGATACCTCTAGATGTATCTTTCATGATTCATAATGATATCTCTCTCTTTTGGAGGTGCCATTTAGATGGTTGTTTTGTTTTTAGTGTTTTTGTGTGTTAATTTATATGTGATGGGTTCCTGATGGTTGGATATTTGATTTGTTCAAGAACTATATTTTTGGAGATTTACAGTGATGGAGATGGTGGATGGATAGCTCTGGATGCAAAGATTCAAAACCTCTTATATCCTTTACAAATTTGTCATGATTTTCTATTGTTCATAAGATGTGTTAATGGATAAAGGGTTTTCCTTTTGTTGTATTCTTTATTAGATGTAGGTTATAAGTTGGGGTCCTAGTTGGATGGTGTTCTTGAAGATGCTAAATAAGATCATTTTAAGCTATTTGATGAACTTGTCCTCTCTTTTTCCTAGGTCGCAATTGAGGACACTCCCTTATTAAGTGTAGGGATATGTTGAATGCTAAAATGATCTATGTTTTTTAATTGATATTTGTTATTTTTGAGGGTTGAATGGTTGATTTTAAATTATGATTGATTGGTTTGGAAGTGGTTTGAGAGTGTTTTGGATAGGGTGGAATGGTTTTGATAAGCTCATGATTTTTTCAATAGAGATATGAGGTTCTGAGATGTTCTGTTGATGTCCTGATAGTGTCTAATTGGTTCCGATAGCTTCTGTTTAGCTTTTATTTTATTCTATTTTTCTTCTGTATGAAGGATGTAGTAATGAATGATGAAGTTTGAGGTTTTTTGAAAGCTCATTGAATGGTTTTTGATTATTTTTCTTGGTTTTAGTTGAGCTAGATGATTTCTATTGACCTTCTGTAATCCTCTATTGTGAGCTTTTGTAGAGCCTTTTTTCCCGTTTTGTTCTGTTCTATATGCCTCTGTATGTGTTCTGGTGGATGAGAATGTAGTATGTGAAAGTTTTCTAGTCTTGGAAAGAGGTGAATATAAGTTCAAAAGATCTTATGGAAGTGGAAGAAGTAGCTACTGAAGACTCAAGAGAAGACTGGAGTGAAGTGATAGTAATGAGCTATGAAGAGTCATTGTAGTGGCTCTGGTGACCTTTCATATCAAACACACCTCTTAGGAGGCGCATTCACGACCAAAGAAGGGTTATTGTGAGTGATTATTGAGTATTGTAGTGAGGAGATGATATACTATTGAGAGAGAGTTAAAGATAGCCAAATCTATGAAAGGCAATGTATCTACGTATGAGAGATTGTGAGAGAAAGCTATGGAATCTCTGAAGATGAATAATATGTAATATATTTCCATTCAAAGTGGAGTATTATTTTGTGTTTTTGTGGTCTTTCAAATAATTCTATGAAGAATATGAAGAGCATAATGGATTTTGTTAAAGTTAAAGCCATGGGAGAATTGTTTCTATGAAGCTGTATGAAGATTTCTTATTTTTGGAGTTGTTTTCCTTGTTGAGATTATATCAAATATGAAAAAGATGGTTGTTGATAGTAGGAGTTAGATTTTATTATAGTAGAAACTTATTTTTCTTGGTGTCTCTTGGGACTCCAAATGGACACCTAGAAGACTACGCCAGTCAACCTTGACACCATCTCACCTTTGCTGAAGGGTGATACTCAGATTAGAAAATCTTATGGGCCGCTAACAAAGTATATCCCCTGCCCTAAGGATGAGTGTGATTGGATGCACATGGTAGCCATGATTGATTTGCCATTCTTGGACAATGAGAAATATGAACAAGCTGCTAACACAATCGGTGAGCCCAAGGACAAACCCTTAGTGCCACTATGTATGATGGCTAGAAGCCCTAATGAACAGCCCACCCCCATCGTGTTCCATATCCCAAACAACAAGAAAGAGCTCCACGATACCTTAGAGCACTTGACGAAAAAGCTAGTTGGCTACCCAGTTGCTAATCTCAAACCCCTCAAGCATCTCTTGGATGAACCCAAGTGGAGGTGGACCAAGGTGCACGATCTGAACTTGATGTACAATTGGGCCGTAGTCACCAATGAGAAAGAAATGGAGCATTGAGGTTTAAGAGGTAACAAGCAATTGGATGAGGATAGTTTAGATTATGAGTATGAAGACTACTACTCTACGAACGAGGATGGTGAAGAGGAGACCGACACAATAGAATATGAAACCGATGGTTGAGTAATTAAGTAGATTGGAGTAGACTCAAAGTCGTAGAGCATCAATGAATCTATAATCGAAAGAGGAGCTTTCAGAACCAAATGTGAACACACTTGGCTAGACCATGTGGGAGTGATAGATTATGAGCAAGTAGGGTTGGTTTAGCCACATGGCATGCCCCTACTAAGAACAGAGTCACTGTCAGAGCTATGACCACTAGGAGACACTTCCTCTTCTAGCGAAGACGAAGAGTTCAATTCTGAGTTGGAAGTAATCTCAGATAGCAACCTTGAGAGATACCTCAACCTCCTAGTACAAAATGCACCAAGGGAGACCTACCAGTTCACCTGAAGCACCGACGATTGAAGGAAGAAAGGAAGGGATAGAATAGGGATTCCGAAGCTAAAGAATAGAAAAAATCAAAAGACCTACCGAAACATTTCACAAAATTCAAGAAAGACGATAGGATAGTGATCTTGCTAGGAGCTAGATGACAAGGGCAAGCGAGAGAGCCCATAGAAGGACCTGCCAAAGTAAAAGAGGTTAATTTGGCTAAGGAAGGAGAGATGCCTTAACCGATCTTTATAGCCGATAACTTGAGCTAGAAAGAAGAAGCAAGACTCATTACTGTCCTACGAGAGTACATAGACATCTTCGCTTGGTCTCTCGATGAGCTGAAGGGAGTGGATCCGAATATAGTGACTCATGACATCCCCATGACACCTCACACAATGTTGGTCAAGCAGCAACCATATCCAATGAATCCCAAGCATTCTCATGCGGTCAAGGAGGAGATAGACAAACTCTTAAGAGTAGGATTCATCTACGAAATTGAGCACATGCATTGGTTTTCGTCCATCGTAATTGTCCTAAAAAAGAATAGAGAAATTAGAGTGTGTGTTAATTATAAGAATGTTGTTATAAACAACTACTGATCCAAGCATTCCATGCTCTAGGTGCCTATTTCAGCCCATATAAGGCATTTTTCATCTTACATACATGTGTAGGAAAGTCTGGGTAAACATAGCCTTCAAGCTGCTCCATATATACTTCCTCAACCAAATCACCATTCAAGAAAGAATTCTTGAAATCTAATTGCGATAATTTCCATCTTTTGCATGCTGCCAAGGCAATGATAGTTCTAACTACTACCATTTTATCCACTGGACTGAAAGTCTCCTCATGGTCAAGGCCATACTGTTGCGCATACCCTTTCGCAACCAGTCTAGCCTTATAGCGTTCTAACAAACCATCTGACTTGCACTTAACCTTGTACACCCCTTTGCAGCCAATGGGGACTTTGCCTTTAGGTAACTCAACCAATTCCCATGTCTCATTTTTAGCCAAGGCTACATACTCCTCATCCATGGCAGCACACTAGTTATCATCTGTAACTGCATCATCAAACTTTGTAGGTTCTTTGTAACCTGTCACACTAGCCATATATGAATAATGGTGAGCTCAATAACCAATGTATGTAAACCTTTCAATTGGTTTTATAACTCTCTTAGATCTCCATAACTGTGGCCCACTCTAAGCTTGCCTCTCATGAGGCAGTACATAATGACTCGGCCTTGCTCTAGGTGTCATAATAGACTGAATGCCCAATTCACTATCCAAATTGTCACTATTAGATGACTCATAACCTGCTATAAGTGGAATTTTCACATCCTCACGCATCTTTTCTTTTTCCTTATCCAATCTTCCCCTCACTCACATATCCATGTCAGTGGATGTAGGAGTATGACTCCGCAAGTATCCTGACCAAGGACTTACTCTAGGTGACCCATCGCATGTAGGACCACTCATAGATGTACTCACTGTAGGTGTATTTTCAGCATTACTAGAGCTGGCTGATCCATAAGTAGCCACTGCAATAGGATCACCATACCATGATGCCAGCTCATCAAAAACAACATCTTTGCTAATCAATGTCTCATGTGTAGATGGTGCATAACACTTGTAAGCTTTTCGGTCTTGTGCATAACCAAGGAACACACTCTTAACAACTTTAAGATCCAATTTCTTCCTCTTTTCATCAAGGATATGCACATATGCAATGCTGCCAAATACCTTCAAGTGTGAAATGTCAGGCTTATGACCATACAACCTCTCATATGGAGTTACACTATGAATCCCTATTGTAGGGGTTCTATTCAGCACATAGATAGTAGTCACTACTGCTTTAGCCCAATAACCATTTGGTAAACTCTTCTCATTTAGCATAGCTCTTGCCGATTCCATCAGTACCCTATTTTTCCTTTCTGTTATACTATTTTGCTATGGTGTATAGGTGCAAGTGAACTATCTTTTGATCCCATATTTAGCAAGGTACCTGTCAAAGTAATTAGAGACATATTCTCTACCTCCATTTGATCTAAGATGTGAAATTTTACAGCTCAACTCATTTTCAACATGCTTTTTAAAGTCCTTGAATACATTAAACACATCATTCTTATGTTTCAGTATGTAAAGCTAAGTGTACCTACTAAAATCATCAATAAAAGATACATAGTAATGAGCACTACCAAAAAAAGCATTATGAGACGGGACCCCATACATCTGAATGTACCAATTGCAAGAGTCATGAGCTACTCTCTACATGTCTCATAAATGGAAATCTTGCCTGTTTTCCAAATTGACATGCATCACATACATGTTCAAAGTCATGATACTTGAACTTAGGCAGTCCAAGCACAATCTCCTTTTGATGCATGGATTTCAGCTTTTGTACATTCACATGGCCAATCCGCTTATGCTATATCTCAACATCCCATATAGCACCACCATCATGTGCAAACATGGTTGCTTTCAATTCTGGAATTGACACATCAAGAGTAAACATTCTGCCATCTCTTCGGCCTCTAATAATCAATTTGCAACCATTACCATATTCGTCAACAAAGCATCCATCTCTATTCAATCTCACCTATAGATTCTGTTCTACCATCTGTCCACAAAACTGACAAAATATTCTTGGTTATCGTAGGTACATGTAGAACATCATGCAGCCTATTTTTCTTTCCATCAAGCACATCAACAAATGTACAACTCCTTTACGATGAATAGTATGATGGGTGTCATCCCCAGTACAAACATGTCCATGCAAACTTGCAACCATCTCATCAAACCATTCTCCATGGGGTGTCATATGATTTGAAGCCCTTGAAGCAATGTACCATCTCTCATCTCTGTTCTGCCTAGATGCATTCTTAGACACATGTTGCATGGCAAACAACCTGTCACCCTGATCATCAGGAACTTTCCTAGAGGAAGCATAATTTCCATGATGTCTACCCTTGGCTTTCATATCAACCTACTTCTTATGACAATCTTTGGCTATATGCCCATATTTACCACAATAATTACATTCCTTGTCCCTGTTGGATTGATCATTTGACTGCTAGGATCCTTCTCTGCCTCTAGGGAATCTCCCCTTGCCTTGAAAACCACTAGATCCACGTTGGCCCTGTGTATTCATGCCATGCCAAGCATTCTGTTGTTGTTGTCCATACGTGTTTCAACTCCTCGGCCTCAAAAAGAGCCACGACCTCTATCGCATCTACCATGTTAGCTAGAGTAAAGAACAATGTCTCTACTTTGAGACATACTAGAACCTGTATTCAGCCCAAACTCATCCCAATCAGGGGATTCAGCTCTCACAAAAATAGATGTATCAAATGCTTTATACTCTTTGCCAAGTCCATTCAATATTGTTGCAATCATATCATCCTCAGCACTGAAGATCAAATGGTGGCAAGTTGATCTGCTATGTTCTTAATCTTTGTAGTGTAGGCATGAATGCTTCTGCCATTCCTAGACATGTTATTGAATTGTTACTTCAACTGAATTTTTCTTGCATGTGTTACATTTCCATAATTCTTCATGAGTATGTCCCATGCATCCTTTGGGAAACTGCATCCAATAATCTGTATAACCATAGTATCTAATATACATAAGGAAAACCAATGTAACACCTTGCATGCTCTCAGCCCATAGCTTATGAGCCCTTTTCTGATCATTTGTCGAATTCCTTTCAAGCATTTCACATTCAGCCTCATCACCTATACATAAGTCCCAATAACCTCTGCCAACCAAAAAAATCTTCATACAGAACTTCCATAAAGCTTTTTTTTTTTGTCTACCTTTTCACCCACAATTTGAGTGATATTGTAACTGCCTTGAGCATTTGCCATAATTACAACTTAGGTATTCAGTGATGTATACAAACTCTAAGTATTTGACTCCTTTTCCTATAGTTCAAGACTAGTTTTCTGCTATTCATGACAATTTTTTGCAATTCAGGACAATTTCATGCAATTCAGGGCAGTTTTCTACAATTCATGGCAGTTTTCTTGCAATTCAGGGAAATTTTCTGCAATTAAAGAAAAATTTGTGTAATAATTCAAGACAGTTTCCTGCAATTCAAGACAATTTCTTGCAATAATTTTCTAGACCAAAGAAACAGGGTATTTCAACCCTTTACACTCTCAGAAACATCCACAAGCATGTGGGGTAACCTATAGGTGTTTTAGTCAATACATAGACTCTCCAAGCATTGTATCTTTGTCTTATGTATTCTTACTATAGTGAAGAGAATATGCAATCTAAAACCTACAACCTAACATTCAGGCACCTTCCTGACATTTAGGAAATCAACTCCTTTAAAATCCTAAGTGATAAATGATGCTATTTTCTTTAGGAGTGTAGAGAGGCAATGTCATACACTACATTTATTATAAATGACTAGCCAAGTAGACATCAAGGCATTTGTTTCATCTCCAGATTTCAATCCTCAGTTGCATCCAATGCTCTCTTTGATCTTCCAAGCATTCAACATACATATGTTAGGTCATACAAATGATAGGAGCTCCAAAATGACATGTAATGCTTCAGTAAGAGACAATGCTTGTTGTCTACATTCAGTGAGACAAGTTCCAACCATTAAAAAATTCCAAATCTGAATATTTTTCAGCGTAAAATCCTAGCTCCAATGCATGACATCAAGTCCATATGACTTCCTAGCATATACTTATGCTTCAATGATACTCCTTAACAAGTTTGAGAGCTCTAAGCTCATGTCAGAGGTGCATACATACTATAGGTTGTCTATATACAGTAGATCACTATTATTTCAGATCTATAATTAGTTCTTCAAGCTCCCATATGAGCTCTCAATCAAGCAACGATGCTATCACTTGTTGTTCATTGCAGTAAATAGCCAGTCTGCACAAGTCTATATTGAATATCTCAAAATCTGTGAGGAATTTAAAAAAAAAATCTTATGCAAAGTTGTAGACCACGTCAAAATGGTCAGGAATGTGGGCTATTTCTCCAAAAACTATTTCTGTAGCAAGATATAGCTTCTGCAAAAAAAGGGGTTATAGGCACAGTCTCCTTTGTTGATGTTTTCTTCAGATTTGATGTCTTGATGTCAAATGGCCACTGTTAAGCCTTTAGGCTTCAAGCGTTCAGGATCTCATACCATGTTCGAAGAGAGGGAGAGAGACAAAGTGGAGCAGAAGATAATCCTCAACTCATTGTTGTTGTTCTTCCATTATCCTTCTATCATACTTACTATACACACTAACAGAGACTTACACACATAGGTATGACTAACCAAGACTAACTATGGTTAAATCATTGACTACATCGACTTATTGAATGTCACACACATGTACAACTGTATCCAGCTAAGGTCACACACATAAAGATGGACTAACTGAAAAGTAATGACAGCTTGATATTGTAACAGTAATGAAACACTAAAAAAAGAAAAAGTGTGCAGAATAATGTGCCAAATAGGCCTGTCAAATGAGAACACAGTTTTGACAGGGATAGGATGTGTTCACATGGAAAAAACCATAAAAACACACTCGAAATAAAAAATAAAAATTAATATGAAAATATCCAGCAATCTAAACTCAACGAGGTAAACATGAAAAATATCCACAAAAATATGTCAGACAGGATAGGTGAGGTCAAACACAGTTCCAGGGATGGTAGAGCACATTCGCTGAACGGTGAGAAGGATTGAGCAAGAGAACACAAAGGTGAGAGCTATGGCAGATAGAGCAAGAGAAACAAAGAGAGAGACACCAAATGTGGGAGCTCTAACAATCATAATGTGTGACGGTTCAGGCCTTCTGTTTATTCAAATCTCACTGCTTCTTGAAAGAATAAATAATGAAGTGACTGTGATGGGTGCCCGTCGCCTACAATATGCATATGCAGGTACTGTCGGTATAGTAATACACTGGCGGCTAGACAGAGGTGCCTTTACCCCCAACAACGTCCCACTTAAAGGCAAATATACCTTAGTGAGGAGTGAGAAGAAAAAAGAAAAAAGATAGGACAACATATACATAGATACAAGAGGATGAAGAAAGACATCATCTCATCCAACGTCCATCAACTTCCTAAGGAAGGTAAAGCGCTCTATAGAGAGGCTTTTCGTGAGCAAGTCTGCAAGATTCTGGTCATTTGAGATCTTGATAAGGTCAACATACTTTTCCTCAATGACCCCACTAATGAAGTGATACCTCAAGTCAATGTGTTTTGTCTTTGCATGGAAGACCGGATTCTTAGCTAAACTAGATAGTACTCATAGAATCTGAATGTAGTGTAGGGATAGCATCGACAATACCAAGGTCAGTAACCAAATGACCCAACCAAATGGCCTCATTTTGCAAGCCTCAATGGGCTGCAACATACTCAACCTCTATAGTAGAAAGGGTCGTGCATTTTTGCACCCTGGACATCCATGAAACAGCACCTCCACCAAAAGTGAACACATAGACAAAGGTGGACTTCCTACTATCTGCATGTCCTGCATAGTCAAAGTCAGTGTATCCCATGACTCCCATATCTTGGTTGCCAAAACATATGCACATATTAGTAGTGCCCTTCAAGTAACTCATGATACCCTTCACGGCATTTGTTAGAAATCAAGCTCACCGTCAGTGTGTCTTCATCTATGACCGACATCTATGACAGCTAGTGTGTACAACTGTCTACATGTGACTACATTAAATAAGTCGGGTTAGTAGTCAGTCTAGTCTACATTTACACTAGGTCACTTTATCTTGTAGAGTGAGTGTGCTTTTCAGTAGAGTGTGTGGAAATGAAGGAATGAGCTTGAGAGACCGAAGGCTCATGGATATGGAGTCTTTCCCTTTCTCTCTCTCTACTCTTTGAACATGGTATCAGAGCCTCATCCATGAGGCTGTGGGAGAATGGGCATGACAACTTGCAGTGCAAAGGAGATGGAAGTAAGGAATGAGGAAGAAGCTGGATACTTGCAAATGAAGCCATAGTCAAAGGGAGGAATCAGCGTGGACTGCCTCCTGAAAATTAGCATGGACTGCCTCCTGAAAATCAGCGTGGACTACCTCCTGAAAATCAGAGTGGACAGCAACCTGTGCCTGAAAATCTGCACCCCCTGATCTGAAAATCTACGCCTGCTGATCTGAGTGGACAGCAACCTATGCCTGAAAATTTGCGCCCTCTGGTCTAAAAATCTGCGCTTGCTGATCTGAGTGGATAGCAAACTGTCAATCTTTAGTGGATCACTTGGACAAGGTTCATAGAGCATGTATGCTCACTATTGAAGGTATTTGAAGTGTGCAAGGAGTAAATGCTTGTGTGGGAGCTCTGTTATGAGCTGGAGTGACAGAGACAAACCTGTAATCATTTCTGAACTGCTGTAAACATGAATGGACAGCATGCATTCAGTCATTACTGACACACATGAGCCTTGTACTACACTCAGAAGGCATCTTTGGAGCACAAGAATGTGTCAAAGCATGTATACATTGGATCAAATGTCTTGGAGCTGAATTCTTTTGCTCGGAATATTCAGATCTGAAAATCAATGACAGGCTTAAAATTGTCATACACAGTTGCTCAGAATACTCAAATCTGAAAATCAATGACAGGCTAAAAACTGTCATACACAGTTGCTCAGAATACTCAGATCTGAAAATCAATGACAGGCTAAAAATTGTCATACACAGTCAATGACAAGTACTGTGCATTACTGAAGAAATACGGGTCATCTTGGGGGTTCCATAATCTATATGAACTGGCCTATACATACTGAATGCATGGAGAGTTGAAGCAAGCAATGAGCATCATTGAAAACTGAATTTTGAAGCTGAAGTAAATGCAGTTACACTGTCCTGGTTAATTACAAACAGCTCATGAGGTTTATGCCATTGTTCAAAGAAGACGGGTTGTCTATGCCTACTCAGATGCTCATGTATTGAACTTGCCACTACAAAGTAAATGTATGACATGGTCAAAAGACATTTTGGAGCTGCTTGGAGCTTGGTATGCTCAGTTCTGGTTGACTGCAACCTGCAACTGAATTTGTTGACACTTGTATATGCTCGTTATACACTGTTCTATGCCCTTATGATCATGTCTTGACTGGCAAATGTACTAGCAGCTACCTGGGAGATTTTGGAACATGTATGACATGATTACCACTTAGTTTTGGACTTGAAATTACTGCTGGTTACTCACAGTTTACAGTTTTCAGACTGCATGTATGTACCCTGGTAGTGAGATAACATAAGCTTAAGCTGAAGCAAACACATATCTTATGTATTGACAGTTATATCTACAATTGAGACCACTTGTTTGAGGGTTTTTTTGGGGTGTCAGTGGGCTGAAATACCCTGGTCTTTTTCTACAATTTAGTGCAGAAAACTATCATAAACTATTACGGACAGTCATACTTATTGGAATGCAGGGAGTCAAGCACTTGATAGACAGTCTATTGCATCATGGCTAATGCACATGGGACTGACAATATCACTCAGATAGTTGGAGAGAAGTTGGATAATAAGAACTTTACATTATGGAAATTCAGAATGAAAAACTTTCTGGTTGGCAGAGGTTATTGGGATTTACGTACAGGAGATGAAGTTGCTCCTAAGTTGTCTGCACACAATCCAACAAATGAACAGAAAAGAGCCTACAGGCTATGGAATGAAAGAGCATGCAAGGTGCTGCATTGGTTTTCCTTATGTATATTTGATGCTATCGTTATTCAAATCACTGGATGTGAGACTCCGAAGGATGCTTGGGACATACTAATGAAAAATTATGGAACCATGACACATGCAAGAAAGATCCAGTTGAAACAGCAGTTCAACAACATGTCTAGGAATGGCAAGAGCATCCAGACGTATACCACGGAGATTAAGACCATAGCTAATCAACTTGCTACTATTGGCTCAAGTGTATCAGAAGATGATATGATTGCTGTTGCTTTGAATGGCTTAGGCAAAGAGTACAAAGCTTTTGACACTTTCATTTCTGTCAGAGAAGAGCCCCCTAGCTGAGAAGAGCTAGTTGCTTTGTTGCTGCATGAGGAAGTCAAACTTGGTTTGAATACAGGTTCTAGTGCATCTCAGAGTAGAGACACTGTGTTGTACTCTAGCCAGCGTGGTAGAGGATCTAGAGGTCGTGGTTCATTTCGAGGTCGTGGTGACACTCGTAATACTTATGGACAGCAGCAGCAGCAGAGTAATTGGCATGGTGCAAATACACAAGGCCAACGTGGATCTGGTGGGTTTAGAGGTAGGGGGAGATCACCCCGAGGTAGAGGTGGTGGTTCTAGTTCTTGGCAGTCTACTGATCAGTCCACCAAGGACAAGGACTGTCATTATTGTGGTAAGTATGGGCACATAGTGAAGGAATGTTACAAAAAGCAGAATGACATGAAGACAAAAGGGAAACAGCATGGGCATTATGCATCCTCTAGTGGTGGTCAAGATGATCATGTTGATAGACTCTTTGCTATGCAGCATGTATCTAAATAAAGGGATTGTTCCATTGATGATGCCTGATGGCAAGAAGGAAGGCCTGCATGATGTCTTACATGTACCGACCATAACAAAGAATTTGTTGTTTGTGGGTCAAATGGCAGAACAGAATCTGCAAGTGAGGTTTAACAAGGATGGATGTTTCATTGAGGAGTATGGAAATGGCTGCAAGCTAATTGCCAAGGGCAGAAGGGAAGACAGGATGTTTACATTGGATGCGACCATTCCGGGACTCAAGGCAGCCATGTTTGCACATGATGAGAGTGCCATTCGGGATGTAGAGATTTGGCACAAGCGGATTGGACATGTCAATGTACAAAAGCTGAAATCTATGCAGCAAAAAGAAGTAGTACTTGGATTACCTAAATTCAAGTATAATGATTTTGGTCATGTATGCCCTCCATGTCAATTTGGGAAGCAGGCACGGTTTCCTTTCATGAGACATGCAAAAAACAACACTAGGCCTTTACAGTTGGTACACTCTGATGTCTGGGGTCCATCACATAATGTTTCTTTTGGCGGTGCACGGTATTATGTCTCATTTATTGATGATTTCAGCAGGTACACTTGGCTTTATATCTTGAAACATAAGGATGATGTGTTTGATGCATTCAAAGACTTCAAGAAACATGCTGAAAATGAATTGGGATGTTGCATATCATGCTTGAGATCAGATGGAGGAGGTGAATATGTCTCAAACTACTTTGACAGGTATCTTGCTAAACATGGGATCAGAAGACAGCTCACATGCAGTTATACACCGCAGCAAAATGGTGTTGCAAAGAGGAAAAACAGGGTTTTGATGGAGTCAGCTAGAGCTATGCTGAATGAAAAATGTCTGCCAAATGGTTATTGGGCTGAAGCAGTGGTGACTGCTGTATATGTGTTGAATCGAACCCCTACAGCAGGGATTCATGATGTCACTCCGTATGAATGGCTGTATGGTCATAAACCTGATATTTCACACTTGAAGATATTTGGCAGCATTGCATATGTGCATATACCGGATGAGAAGAGGAAGAAATTGGATCCTAAGGCAATGAAAAGTGTGTTTATTGGATATGCACAGGAACGGAAAGCTTATAAGTGTTATGTACCTTCTACGCATGAGACACTCATAAGCAGAGATGTGGTATTTGATGAGTTAGCATCTTGGTATGGGAATCCTGTTGCAGTGCCTACTGAAGGCTCACCCAGTATGAGTCATGCTGAAAATACTCCTGCAGAGAGTACTTCCATGACTGGTCAGACAGGTGATGTATCATCTACAGTGATTCCTTGGACAGGACGATTACGGAGTCGCACTACTGCATCCACTGACACGGATATGTCAGTGAGGGGGAGAATAGATAAGGGAAAAGAAAAAGGTTTTTGAAGATGTAACAGGTCCACTCACTGCAGGTTATGATTCATCTAGCAGTGACAGCTTAGATAGTGAATTGGGGATTCCGTCTGTTATGACGCCAGGTGCTAGACAGAGCCGTTATGTGCCTCCTCATGAGAGGCAAGCTCACAGTGAGCCACAGCTCAGGAGATCAGAGAGGGTCAAACTATACTTACATTGGATATTCAGCTCGTCATTATGCTTATATGACGAAAGTAACATGTTTTAGAGAACAAAGTAAGTTTGAAGAGGCAGTTTCAGATGAGAATTGGTGTGCTGCTATGAATGAGGAATATTTAGCTTTGGCTGAAAATTGTACATGGGATTTGGTACAGTTGCCTGAGGGCAAAACACCTATTGGATGCAAGTGGGTGTATAAGGTAAAATGTAAATCAGATGGATCATTGGAAAGATATAAGGCCAGGCTGGTTGCAAAAGGGTATGCGCAGCAGTATGGTCTTGATTATGAGGAGACTTTCAGCCCTGTAGAAAAGATGGCTACAGTTAGAATTGTGATTGCTTTGGCAGCAGCTAGAGGCTGGAAACTATGGCGGATGGATGTAAAGAATGCATTTCTCAATGGAGAATTACAGGAAGAGGTTTACATGGAACAGCCTGAAGGCTATGTACATCCAAAATTTCCAGCACATGTATGTCGGCTGAAAAAGGTATTATATGGGTTGAAACAGGCGCCCAGAGCATGGAATGCTCGCATCAGCAGTTATTTACAGCAACATGGTTTCCGATTGGGAGATGCTGATCATAGTTTGTTTGCGAAGAAGATAGATAGTGGCTATGTTTTTCTAGTTGTCTATGTTAATGACTTAATCATTACAGGAGATGATGAAAATGGGATTGCAGAAATAAAGACATGTTTACAGGCTGAGTTTAAGGTCAAGGATCTTGGAGAGCTGAAATATTTTTTGGGAATTGAGGTTGCCTCTACACCTCGAGGCATATGGCTGCTACAGAAGCAGTATGCTCATGACATGTTACAGAAATATGGTATGGCTGATTGCAAGCCTATGGATATGCCTTTGGAGCAGAATGTCAAGCTGCAGATTGATGTTGGGACAGAGATTGAGAATGTTACTATGTACAGACAGATGGTAGGCAGCTTGATCTATCTCATGATCACTAGACCTGACTTGAGTTATGCTGTGGGGCTGATCAGTCAGTTCATGCAGAAGCCTCGCAAACCACACTTCGATGCAGTCGGAAGAATTCCGAGATATGTAAAGGGTACCACAGATCATGGGCTATTTTATGCATATGGGAAACCCCTTGACTTGATGGGGTACACTAATGCTGACTAGGCTGGTTGCACATATGACAGGAGGTCAACCAGTGGCTATGCATTTGGATTGGGTAGCAGCATGATCAGTTGTTGGCAGAGTAAGAAACAACCTACAGTTGCATTGTCCAGTACGGAAGCAGAGTATCGTGGTGCGGCCTTAGCGGCTTGTGAAGCTAAGTGGTTACAGAAGTTGTTGAATGACTTGGGAGTACACTTGGACAGCAAAGTCAAGCTGTACTGTGACAATTTGAGTAGTGTTATGTTAGCAAGAAATCTTGTTTATCATGCAAGATCAAAACACATTGAGGTTCACTACCATTTCATCAGGGAAATGGTTTTAGCAGATTAGATTGACTTGGAGCATGTGAAAACTGAAGACCAGGTAGGAGACATCTTTACCAAATCACTTGGTAAAGATAAGTTCATTCACTTTAGACAGCTACTTGGAGTGATGCAGATGATTTGAGTTTTATTTTTGAGCTTGAGGGGGAGTGTTAGAAATCAAGCTCACCGTCAGTGTATCTTCATCTATGACCCACATCTATGACAGCTAGTGTGTACAGCTGTCTACATGTAACTACATTAAATAAGTCGGGTTAGTAGTCAGTCAGTGACTACTAACCCGACTCTAGTCAGTCAGTCAGTGACTGATTAACTCTAGTCAGTGACCTGATTAGAGTTAATCAATCTAGTCTACATTTACACTAGGTCACTTTATCTTGTAGAGTGAGTGTGCTTTTCAGAAGAGTGTGTGGAAATTAAGGAATGAGCTTGAGAGCCTGAAGGCTCATGGATATGGAGTCTTTCCCTTTCTCTCTCTCTACTCTTTGAACAGCATCCCAATGCCTCTTGCTTGGTGTAGCTATATAATGTGCCACAACACCAATTGCAAAAGCAATATCTAGATGGGTGGCTATCATGGCATACATAAGACTACCCCACTACAAATGCATAGGGAATCTTGGCCATCTTGGCCCCCTACTCATCTGTGTGTGGACAATTGGCCTATGATACCTTCACATGAGAAGGCAATGGACAGTTAATAGGCTTTATGTCCTACATATGGAAGCGCTCAAGGATATTATGAATGTACTCTCTCTGTGATAGATAGAGTAGTCCTTGATGCCTATCATGCATAATGCGCATACCAATAATATGAGAGGCCTATCCTAGATCTTTCATCTCAAATATCTTCTTAAGCTGAGCCTTGAGAGCATCTAGCTCATCATGAGCTTTCCATGTCAAAAGCATGTCATCCACATAGAGTACCAAAATCAATAAAGATCCATCACGAGCTTTCTTTGTGTATAATCACAGATCCATAGCATTGCGGTTGTAGCCATGTGACTACATAAATGCATCAAACTTATGATATCATTCCCTAGGTGCTTACTTCAAGCCATAAAGACTTTTCATCAATTTGTACACTAGGCATTAGGGGAGTTTTGAGGTCTCGAAAATGCCCTTTAAGAAATCCTAGAGAGAGAAAATATTTTAGGAAATAAAATCATTTTTTTATTTTTAAAAAAAATTGTATTTTGGTAAGTAAATATATCAAAATTTGTTAATAAGTCATGGTCGCGATATTCTCGTGGTTACATCAAACCTAGAAATCTAGGCCGCCATAAAGGTGACAAAGATTGTCATAATCAAGAACTTAATCATCCTCATTAAATTGAAAACTAATATTCAATTTGAATTTTTTTCAATGTTTGATTACTTCCCTCCATTCTCACTCTCTTCTTTCTTTCCCATCCTTAATATTTCTTCTTCGTTTTTCTTATTGTTTCTAATTCACATACATTTTCAATCCAATCTTCTAATCACATCCTTAGCTATGGATAAGTCATCCAATGATCTATGTAGCTCTAGTAAAAGGCCTCTCTATCATCTTCATATTGAGTTGGATAGTGAGTATGAACCAATAAGGAAGAGAACAAAACCCATTACCATTATAGAGTCTACGAAACATATACTCATGTTTGAAGGAAAGAGGAATCTTGATCTTTGGTTAGATGGCAGGCTATATCCCAAAGACCCTAGCAAAAATAGCACTCTGACTTTCTATAATAGCTCTTCATTGTTGAGATTCATTGGTGATGGTTATAATGGGTTTCTAGGCTATACACTTAACTTGGTTGCAAAAAAGGATGCCCTCAAATTGGAGAACCATCTTTTATCAAAACATAACAACGAGTTAATGCATAAGCTAAAAGGCTATCAACAAAGGATTCATTTGTTGGAGAAATGCATCAAATCTTATCAATGAAAGAAAACTATTTTAGGACTTTGAAATCAACAAAAGGCTCTTAGAAATATTGAGAGTCTCAGACGAGGAGGTGGTGGTTGTAGTAAAAGAATCCAAGCAGCAAGGTACATTTTTGTTCCACTTTAAAAATATGAAATATGACTTTGTTTATAATTAAGTGTATTGATTTGTGATTTTGATTTTGTTTAGGTCTCTTCTTCAACCGAATGCAAGTGAAAGAGATTCTTTCAAAGCATCTCAGTTTTGTTATCATCTTCTTCCTTCAATAGTTTCAAAAGATATTTTGGAGAAGAAGAAATTTAAAAAGGCAAAGAAACAATGCTTGGAGTCATTTATAAAGGATCTCTCTTTGGATATTGAGTTAGTGCAGAAGACACTAGAAAATATTGGTATTAGTCAAGATGCTTATATACAACTTTTCTAGCTTTTATAGTCAAATATGAAGCAAGGACAAGTATATAATTACATATTTCTAAGGCCATCTGTGATTAGAGCTATTAGACAAAGAGTGAATAATAAGGTAATGGAGATTTTGGGTGAGCCTTTTCATATCAAGGCTAGCTTCAAGGGCAAGAAAAAGAAAGTTGTATTCAATGAATTTAACAATATTTTCCTTCACTTGCCCACCCTACAATGCTTAATGATTATTTTCTATGACTTGTCACTAAAAGAGGTACAAGGAGTGGCTAGATTTGTGATTAAACTTGATGAAAGTGAGATTCTAAAATGTACAAAACTAGAGAGTTTCTCTATTACCTTGATGAATAGAGCACTTTCATCAGATGATTATAATCACTCAATGTCATTCAATGTTCAATCGTCATCGATCTCATCCTCTAGGATGGGCTCAACATCCCTTAAGTGCTCTTGGGCCTCTTTCACCCAGTCCCTCACTTTCTCTATGGCCTCGAGTTGGCGCTTCGGATGCGGGTACTCCCCTACCTTGACACTTTCCTTCTTGGCCGTCTTGGGGGCTGAAGTTTCTGCCTCTGCATCCATGACCTTCTTTCCAATAGGCAGCTATTCAATCTCAGTTTTTAGTGTGATCTTAGCCTCTGACCTCTTCTTCCTTTGCTTGCGGGCAGCTATTCTTCCCTATCGAGGCTGCATCGAGGTTGCTAGGTCCCGGTAGTGATATGCCGGCCTGCTTTGTCTAGGCATGGGTCATGACCCACAATGGGATGGGTATGGCCTCCCCATCAAGGTTCTCGATACCAAACAGCCCCAATGGAACAAATGGTACATTGGCTGAACTTGCACAAGGTTTCCGCTTTGGACAATAGACAAAGAGATGGATGATTCCGCACTCAACACACCTTAGGTCAGCTTTGTCTTTGTTATGCTACTCCCTCTTGGGGCAACGTGATGAGACATGACCCGGGTGACCACAAGTCCAACAAGGACTGTGTTGCCCTCATCCTCATGAGAGACATAAGAGTATAAGTAAGTCTCATCCTCATTTGGCTCTTCCACGTAGTGGACTGGCGGTTGGGTCACATAGGGACGAGGCGGTCTAGGTATACCTGTAGGGTTTATGTCCACCCTAAGGACAGCTAGCTTAATGTCGTTAGGCGTAGGAAGGGCCAATGGGACCCCCCTTCCAAAGAATGGTTGTGGTCTGTTCACTAGGTAAGGCTGACCGTATGGTTGGAAGTACGCAAGTCTCTTGGAAAATCCGCAATGCACAATGTCGTGACCAAACCTGCCACAGTTAGCGCAAGGTCTCAACCAAGGGTCTTGATACTCAGCCGAAAAATGGTTTCCACCACATACACACATTGGAGGTGTGGCCGCGTTGGTCATCTCCATAGGTCTTGCAGCTTGACTATCTCCATCTTGACATCAGCCAAGTCTTTGTTCGTCTCGATGGCCTTCCCCTTATCTTGGGATGATGGGGCCGGTCGTTCACTAGAGGCTGATACTCTTTTTGAACTTTGCAAGTTGGCTTCTTCTGAGTTGGAGCTCCTGGAGCTCTGCTCTTTCAGCTGATCATCAACTCTGATGGCTTCCTCAAAAACCCTAGCTAGCGCGTCTCACTGCAAGCTCGAGTTAGCTGCCAAAGCCTTATATATTTCCTCGTTTCTAAGTCCGCTAATGAACACAGTTGAAACTGCTCTTTCAGTCGGTCGTTTGCTTGTAGGGATTCTCTTGAAGAGGCTCGTCACGTGGGTTACGTAATTGTGAATGTTCTCCTTCTCTTTCTGCTTGACATTCATCAGTCGTACTAGCAGATTGTTGGAGTATCGAGGTTCGGAAAATATCCTAATGAAGAGATTCTTGAGGCTATTGAAATTTTCTCACTCTGCGGCATCTAAGCTTGTATACCAAGTCCTGCCCTTGTCACCTAAGCAGAGCCCAAACACTTGAGAGCGCTGAGTCAGGTTGCTGAGACCGTTGGCTTTGCAGACTTGCTCAAATTTCTCTACAAAGCTGTATGGATCATCGTGGGGTTGGTACTTGTCGAGCTGCTTTGCGACTATTGGGATTTTGGAATGGCTCTTAGAGCCTTGGGTTGCTCCTAATCCTGCCAATAGTGAGGTTACCAATGCTGTAGCACTTTGCTCTGCTGCGGTGTTGTCTAAAGCAATCGCTTCATAAGAAGCTCACTCAGCGTTAAGGCTCCTTCTAGGGCTCTCTCGTGATTCGTTAGGTTTCTACCGGCTAAGTTCAGCACTCGCTGCACCTCACGCAACTTCGTGCTTTGCCTTTGACTTGTGGCCTACTGGTCTTTATTGTATGTGGCTATGCTTTGCAACGCCTTGTGGGCTAGCTTTCTCTCTTCTTCTAAGTCTACGATGATAGCATCTGCTGTCCAACCGTGGTGCTCATACTGGGTGTGCGCATCGTAGCTGCTGACCAGTTTTGCTGAATAGCCTTTGGGAAGACGCCTAAGTCGAGTTCCTCATTAGACCTGCGGTCTAGGCCTTCCTCTGCCATAGTCGAGTTCTCGTGCTCCACCAAGCTATCGATCAGGTTGAGTAGGTTTATCAAATCCACTTCGTTTGCACTGCTTGCTTGGTCCTACTTCACATGTCGATGGTTTGTCTCTGTTTTTGGGTTCTCTCCTATTCGTGGGTTCCTTGAGTGGCTTATCTGAGTGAGTTCCTTGACTTATTAAATACAGTCCTCAACTTATCTCCACTCAGTGCGTGTGTTCTTTCTAGTGCACTTGTGCTCAATCAGGCTTTCAATTTTCCTTAAGTACACTTCAAGTGCAAAAATTCAAGGTGATTGCGGCAAACAGTCTCTAAGCGTCTTATGCACCCTTGCTTCGTTTTGGGCCTGATAGGCTTTGACGATCAATTCTCTGGCCATCTTGACAGGATTTAGGGCTTTTTGATTATCTTGCCTTGCCTGTTTTTGGGTCCAATCGGGGTTTTATGGCTCAGCGAGTTGCCTCTAGGTCTCTAGGTTTCTAGGTATTGTGACAGCCCACTCAAACTGCTAAGCAGCTGTGCCTTACGATTTTGTCTATTCAACGTGCCAGAATCAAGTTCTGAGCATCAAGAGGGCTTGCGACAGTTTACCTACTAAGCTCCAGCTGGGTCAAGTCAAATTTCTGAGAAATTGAGGCAAATACACACTCGGCCCAAATGGTCCGAATTGCAGGGGCCGAGTGGGTGACTCAGATGGGCCGAATCGCACTGGTCCTAGTACAAAAAAAATTTCGCGGGCGAGGTCCGAGTGGCGTGACTCGGACGGGCCGAGTCAAGTGTTGGGCCAAGGGCTGAGACTAGTCCTAGGCCGAGGGCCGAGCTGGTAAATGGGGCCAAGTGGATATCAAGCCAAGCGTCAAGTTGGTCAAAGGGCCTAGTGTCGTCACTTGAATAGGCCGAATGGACAAAGGGTCGAGAGCCGATTAGGGTTTATGGGGCGAGGTCCGAATGGCAGGGTCCGAGTGCTGAGTCTGGGACTCAGCCTAACAAAGGCTGCTAGAATGGGCCGAACGTGGCGCGACAAATGTCGCGTGATGATGATTTTGATCAAATCTCACGAGTCAAGCAATCACTCCAAGCACAAACTTCTAGATCCCAACTAAGGCACCAAGGGAAGTGATTGGTATACCTGGGGTGAGCAGTAGGCTCTCCGATGACGAGATCGAATCGAATCTTTGCGGGGGCTCTCTCTCTCTCTCTCTCATTGCAAGGGTAGCAAATGAGCTCTCCCTTGGCCTCTTGGCTCTTAAAACCCCTCCCGAGTAAGGCTTTGACACTCCCAATCACTCACTTGCCGACATTAAGCATCCCAAGCAAGCTTTTTCACACTTTTTGCATGATTTATGCCCTGTTTTTCCGTGTTTTGCAACAGTAAACCCTACTCTTTCTCGGTTCGATTTCCTAAACCTATCCTACACTAAATGCAACAAGAATCAAAAGCAACAAATTGAAATGATTCCTCCCTATTTTCCAATCATCAAACTAACTAACTAACCCAAAATACTTACTTGTTTTGAAGATCAAAACACCTAACCTTCCTACCTATCTCAAGCTCCATTTCGGGGATGAATCCCTTACTTCGATGCTTGATATGAGGCGTGAGAGCGCTCAAGCTTGAATCCGTGGGTCCCGGCAAACGAAACCATCTCACACTCAACCGCCAAGACCCACGGACCACTTATTATTTCAAGCATTCCAAGTCGAGCACTAATGGCTATCTCTCATATAGCCGACGCACCATCGATCCTATGAGTGTAGTGAGCTTACCTTGATGCCGATATGAGTTGCCTTCTCTCTCACACACACGGGTAGCTTCATGATTCTAGATACTAGCTCAAGCATCCTCAAGCCTCCTCCATCTCCAAGCTCCATCCACCATAGCCGAGTGAGCAAGAGAAGAGAAGAGAAGAAGAGAATAGGAGATGGTGAAGAGCTTCACTCTCTTGATCCCTCACTCTCACACCCTCACTCCCTCACACTCTCACACTCCCTCTCTCAAGAGCACACACAAGCAAGAAGAGGAGAAGGAGAGAAGAAGAGAAGAGCCCTTGTTAGCCACACACCAAAGAATGAGCTTCCATTCACTTTTTGAATTTTATATATACAAACCCTAAAACCCCATGGACGCCCATCCCTTTTTACATGACCGGCCATTATGGCAAGGTCCCTTTTTCTAAATCCCTCTTATTGCTTCATGCCCTAAGCCTATACTCGTCTATTCTTTTAGACGTGGCACAGGAGAGAGCCTGGCACTCTTTTACAAGAGTTTTTAGAGTTTTTGAGGTGCCTTTCATTTAAAATTACGCTTTTGGCCCCGGCTTAGCTTTAGAGGCCACCTGCGTTGTCATCGCGTTAAGAGTTGAAGGTCTACAACCGGGGATTTTAGTGCACAAGAAGAGTTTAGGATTCAAGATTCGGGAAAGGAAAATGGATTGGAGTTTAATAAGATCCGGGATTTAGAAATGATTTAGGTACGGAAGAAGAGTTCAAGCCTTTTCACTATGTACTTAGCATATATGAACAGAAGGAATAAGATTAACTTGATTACATCAAATGCCTCTGGATACATACATCTTATCATAAAGGATATTTTCAGATTCTCAATTCATTTATGAATGTCAAATGCAAGCTCTAATGGCATTTATTTCAAGTACATAGATGGATTTCAGCCCTTTGGTTCAAGTATATTGATGATAGATTCAAATGCATCCAAGATTTGGGCCAAAGATACATGAAATGAATTGAAAAAGTATAATTTTAGCTTCAGCCCTGTTTTAAAACAGAAAATTCCAGTCCATAATCAAGTTCAAAATGAGTGCATAAACTCAAGAAGAAGCACTTTTGATCATCAACAATGTCCTGAAGAAAAGAGGTCATTTCCCTCCATTACAACCATAAAAAACCCATGTTTGCTCATAAAAATGGATCATAACAGTGGGCTGCCCTCTTTATGACTGGTTATTACAACCCATATCAGTCCATAAGTCTTCAATATCCTCACCCTTTGCTTGCCCCAAAGTCACTCAAGAACTTGGGTACAAGTTGGGCTTCATTGGACCAAGGGTAAGGTAAACAAGATGAGAGAAGTCGTGCATAAGAGTAGGCTGAATACTCTTCTCTCAGATTTCCCTCTTTTATAGACTGTTTCAGCATGCATTTTTGTCAAACCAAAGAGGCAGAGAAGTGGAGCTCTCACCATGTTTACATCTTCAGTAGTTGGGCATGTTAATCTTCAGTTTGCATGCTCCATTTCATGCACCATAGCTCCAGCTCTCTCCAATTTGCCTCAGACAGTGCAGCCCGCATTTTGCGTCGAAAAATGCAGGCTGCTCTCTACTCAGTCCTTGGTCACTTTTTGACCACCCTAGGTCACTTGCTGGTCACTTAAGTCAGTTACTTCTGGTCCCATGTGGACCTAGTGGACTTTTGACAGTTTTTGGCATCATTCTTGGATTCTGACCATATTTTTGTACCTGAATTAATGTGATTTATCCTGTAGACTGTCAATTACTTCCAGATGTCCAAGTTGTAGGTTCCCATAGACTTATTTTTCATAAATGTACATGGTATAAGTGAAAATTACATGCTAAATACAAAAGAACTTGTATAACTAAGGTGGTTATTGGATAACAATGCCTGAATTTTGTATGCAAATATCTCATATAACTTCCAGTGAAACTCTTTTGTGTTCATAAAAATCCCATGATTTATTTCATGAACAGTAAACTCTTTGACATTCACCCCCTCCTAACCTGCACATCCTCCGGCATGTGCCATTTCATAAGATTACAGGTCAAGGAGGGTCTTCTTCTTCATCTTCATTCTCTAGGTCTTTTTCTTCCTACAAGTCTTCAAGTAGAGGGCTTATATCTAAGTCATCAAGTTCATAAGTTGAAGATTCTCTTCGTTTGAAGAGTTTGATTCATTTCCCAACTATTGGAGTCTTTATTATGGTCCCATCCATTTCAGCCAAAAGAGTAAGTAGCATTATGATGTACTACTTTTACAACATATGGTCCAAACCATCGCTTGGCTAACTTCCTATGAGCACTATGTTGATTGTCCAGGCTGCTATCATAAACAAGAACCCAGTCATTCTCTTGAGTAGCTCTTGGACGGAGTTGATGGTGCTTGTCAAACCTCTTCTTATTCTTTAATCTTGCTATTTTTAGCCTTTCAATGGCTATTTTAACATCTTTTGGCCTTCTTTCAAGTTGCCTTATGCGTAAAGACAACAATTCTTCCATGTTCATGCCTTCATCCCAAGGCAAGATACTCCATGTGACAATGAATTCCTCAATAGGTATAATAGCTGGCTGTCCTTACATGAGTTCAGCTGGCATATATCCTGTCATTACACTATGGGTTGTTCTATCAGCCCATAATGCGAATGGTAGCATTTTAGGCCATTCCCTCAACTTTCCTTTGCATGATTTTGCTAAAGCTTTAAGAATTGGTTGATGACCTCTTTCACTCTTACCATTGCCTTCAGGATTGTAGGCTGAGGTAAGAGATAGCTTAATTCCCAATTGAGCAAAGAAATGGCGAGCCTCATCGGCATCCAATTCTCCTCTATTAGTAGTTACTTTAGCAACACATCCATACCTACAAAATACTTCTTCAAGTAAAAATCTACAAACAGCATGAGTGGATTTTGTTGTCAAGGCCTTTCCTTCCACTTGATTTGTGAGATCTTCTCTAGCAAGTACTAGATATCTCATGTTCCAAATTCCTGTAGGCATGGTTACTTAAATCAATAACCCATCTATAGTGGATGGATAAAGGATAGGTAGGCTGAAGCCCAACTTTATGCTTTACCATAGAATACATTTGACAAACATGACAAGACTCAACAAAATGCTCAATGTATTTATACATGTTTTGCCACCAAAATTTCTCTTTTATTTTAGCAAAAGTGCCCCATATGCCTCTATGACCAGCCAATAGGCTTTCATGGAATTCTTGCATGACGTGACCTGTCTTTGTGTCTTTTTATCTCCTAAGACACGAACAGGCACCCTTCCTTTCTTTTTCGCATGCCTCCAAAGGTAACCATCTTTAAGAAAAAAACCATAGGCTTTTCTCTTAATTCTCTTGAACTCTTCATTAGTCCAACCTTCCTTCTTTGTCATAGTACTCAAAAATTGGCCAATTTTTAGCCAATCATCTGCATAATATTCTTCTTTAAAGTGTGAACAAACCATAACAAAACATGGAATATGATGTTTACTAGCTATCCATTGTCCTTCTTTGGTTGATTCATCCTTCCTTGCTGATGTAAAAGTTGTTTTAACAGCTGAACCTGTTATTCTTGCTGTAATTTTTGTTGTACATGCATTAACAGCATCATTTATAAACTGTGATTCTTCTTCATCCATCATTTCTTCTTCATCCATATATCTGGCACATGAAAGCATGTCAGCAACAACTAGATTATCTCTACCTGCAATATGTTTCAAATCAGGATTTAAGGATTTAATATAGTCTATCCATCTTAGCATGGCTATGTTAGGAGTGGAACAGTTGGTGATCATGCCCAAGAGTGGAAGGCAATCAGTCTCAACTATAACATGTGCGCCCATGAAGTACTCCCTGTCACATTTTAATGCAGTTACTACTCCCCAAAGCTCTCTTTTAATTTGAGCATACCTTCTTTGTCGTTCATTAAGAACCTTTGCTCCAAAATGAGTTACATATATGTTGCCTTCAAGGTCGTCTTGTCCAACTGCCCATCCTATTCCAATAGGACTTGTGTCCACTGTGAGTATAATGGGCTATCCATTAGAGTAGTTAGCCCTCTTTAAAGTGGGGGCTGAAATCAACATTTTCTTGACTTTCTGAATAGCCTGAGTGTGTTCTTTTGTCCATAGAAACCTTTGGCCCTCTCTTAGAAGCTGATAAAGACTTTCAGCAACATGGGCAAAATGTGGAATCCAAATAAGGTAGAAGACACATGCACCAAGAAATCTTCTCACCTCTAAAACATTTGTATATTCTTCTTGCATTTTGCCGATAGCATCTATTTTGGATGGAGAAGGCTTTCGGCCATATGGACCACACATATGTCCGACCACAAGGACTTCTTCAACTCCAAAAACAGATTTAGCTCCTGAAAGAGTAAGATGAACTTCTTCTAATTTAGACAGGATTTGAGCACAATCATTAATATGATCAAAAATAAACTTTTGACATCCAAGTTCATTGAGTTCTTCATTTTTCTCATGAACTTCACATCCTTTGATTGGAACATCATCAAGAAAAGGAAGAGTCAATTGAGGAATATAATCCCTCAATACTTTATGCCTAGCATTCATCATGTGAGCTACTGAATTCGTAGCCCCTTGAGGTAGAGTACACATGCGGACTAGGCCAAGAGGCGTCTTCATTGTGGTAATGTCATGGCTTTCCAAAGCAAGCTGAAATTGGTCGTAGCCTGAATATAAGTCTCCCATGGAATAGATTTCCCTTCCTGCAAATGCTTTGGCAAACTCATCCACAATTAGTCCTGATCCAACATTTCTTATAGTGACTTTATTAACGGGTTACAGATCTTGAATGAATCATAAAGATCAATTCTTCTTAGGTACGGTAAATCATCGGTTGGAATATGGAGCTGAAGATGGCTCCAATATTCTCATTTTTATCTTTTCATTTAAAAGCTCCAATAATTTAGGCAAATGAGCCCTTGGAACCGGAATTGGTTTAGGATTCCAAGGCATATGTGGGATTGTAAAAATTACCATTGGTGCCACAATGTTCGGATCCACACAGCCAATTTCATGTGGCTGAAATGAAAAGGCTTTACCATAGTTCTTTAACATCTGCATGAAGATTTGCTTTTCAGTCTCGCCAAGAGAAAAGAGTCTTCACCAATTTTCAGCTTTTGTAGACTTTCTGCTATAAACTGGTGACCAATATCTTTAGGATCACGAAGGCTTGGTTGTTTGGATACCCTTTCTGCCAATCCTTCACTTTCAGGTGGTAGAGGAGTAGCTACCGGCTTGACCTTCTTATCAACTATTTTATACTTTGTTTCTATTCTTGCTTCATCCTTGTTTGACTGTCCAAAAGCTTCATAATCTGCAAATTCTTGAATTATGTCATACATATCCAATGTACATACCTGTATGGACTAAGTTTCAGCTTGATTTTCTACATGAACGGCTGTATAAATTTCAGCCATTGTATCATTATAATTCAGCCCATAAAATAGTCCTGAAATTTCTTCATCTTTAGGTAAAACATCAAATTTCTTCAGCTCTTGCTCCATATGACTTAAATACTTTCTTTCAGCCCTGTTCATGGCTGAAAACTGTTTATAATAGCCCACACCATTGGCTGAAAAAACCTGCAAATCAACTTTTGACCTTGCCTCCTTCATATGTGGAGGCAATTTTTTGTGACATGATGCACTGCCATAGCCTCCACTTATAGTAGCGCTACCCGAAAACCCTTAAATTCTCGGGCATTAAGAGGAATAGGATGATCTCTCAATCGATCCCTATTCCGATGGTGATTAACACAGACAGTTAGGAATTGAACAGCTTTATCATTATCCTTGCTTCTTATCGGAGTATATGATGAACCATCATCAAGAGCCTTTGTCTCTAAACGAGACTCGAAAATAAATGGTTGTCCAAGAATGATAGGATAACTGCAGGAATCTTGAACAAAGAAATGAAATTCATCTTTTACATTACAATAGTAACTTGTACATAAGGACATGCTGCATAAAGATCGCCAGAAGAGTTATTGGCTGCCTTCATACGCCATCCTAGGTCAACATCAATGGGCCATCCACCATTCTCATAGAGACTTCTTGACATAACATTAATTCTCAATCCGTGGTCTATAAGGGCAATGCATGGAGTTTCTTTCTCACCGATTTTAATAACAGTTTCAGTAGTCGCCCTTGCTCAATGGGTACGGGAATAGTGACTACTAGGAATAAAGTGAGTTTCACTTTCTTCTTGCATATTGTGAAGAAGATTCTCTTTCTTATGCATGGGTTGTACTTTAGATTGGGAAGTTCCCACCATTATGGCTTCTTCAATTTCTGCTTCATAAATGTCTTCATCTTTGGCTTTTATGGCTGCAATCAATTCTTTGATTGCCTCCAATCGAATCCCTTGAGTTTTCAGCTTCTCTTCATCTTGCAAATACACATGAAGTACTTGCAAAAAAGCATGTACAGATTCTTCAGTTTCCTCACCAACATAGTATTTTTCAATTAATTACATCAATTATCACATCATGAAATCCTCATTTTGCAATACCGAGAATTTCACCTAATGTAAATTCAATTCTATTTCCAAGAATCCTTTCTTCTAGGATCTGTTTAAGATCCGTTGCGGTCTCTATGTGAGACTGCAACTTATAACTGGGATGTTTGCTTTTTCTTTTTCCTTCTGTCTTCTTTGCTTGAGGGGAATCTCCCATGTCATATTCTGGTAGTGGTGGATTTCCAGCAGCCTTCTGTTGGTCTGGTTTACTTCTAGTTATGTGTTTAGTCGGTCCTGAAGAAGAAGGACCGGCATCATCTTCTTCTCTTTTCTTCTATCATGGCTTCTTGATTATTAATTTCAGCTAACCGGGCAAAAGTTGAAAATGAATCCACAGGCTCAGACCATCCAGTTCTTCCTCGAATACATTGACTGACAGTGGTTAAATCATCCTTAGTTGCCTTGCCTTGCTCCATGCGTTCCAAGGCCTGCGTCCACACTTTAGATTTTGCAATAGTTTTACATGCTTTAACAATTTCATTAATTGGCTCAATTTGCAATCCATAAGTTGCAGCATCAATAGCTGCATAGGCCATTCTTGTTGCCAAATCCTCCAATCTTTTCTTCATGCCACCATTGCCGAATTTTGGCTCAAGAGGAAGCATGGTTTCGATTGCATAAATTTTACCATCCTTCCAAAGGACTAATTTTTATGCTTCAGCTTCACGGAATGCACCGCACTCCCTCTTGTCATGCTGAAGGCTATCACACCAAATGCAGCGTCTTTTGAAGCCTTCTCGTGCAGGCCTTTGGGCAGTTGACCGAACCCTTTCTTCTACTTTTACATCAAGCCTTTCTACTTTAGAATTAATTTCTGTTAAATTAAGATGGAGATCCCGCATGCTTTTAATTAGCTCGTCCATGAAATCCTTCTTTGGAGAAGGAACAACAGAATTTCTTGATTGCTCGGTCATAGAGACAAGAGGACGAGAAACTGGAACAGGCTCCTTCATAGATTCAGTTGTTGGGGGGGTTGATCCCCATCTTAAACGCAATCGCTCTCTTCGAGCAATCATATTAACTACTTCAGTGACATCACTCCAAGCAGTCTTCAATCTCGACTCAGAGTTAGGGTCTTCAAGTCGGTCAGTCAATTTCTCGTGAAGAGAAGAATCTGCAGCCTTTAAAAACAATTCAATCTTTTGACTTTCCATACCTTGTTGGTCATCACGATCTAGTTGGGCAAATTTGCTTTCAAATTCTTGATGAAGAGCAGTAGTAGCGGTTAGACCCTTATTAGGCCTTTCCACCCATTCGATGAAGACTTTCTTTGTCATAAGGCCAGAGTCTTCAAGGAAAAATTCTTCTCGAAGAGCCTTCTTGAACACAGTCCATCCAGTATCTTTTTGGAAAAGACCATGAATTCGGTCCTAGAGACCATGCACAGCCAGGCGAGCAAAGTAACGGCTCCAAGCATGTTGAGGAACTCCAAACAAGACCATCTTGTCAGTGTAGAGGCAGATAAAAGAGGACACATTTTGTCCATTAAATTGCTTGAGCTCATGCCCAACTGCTTCTAGGGCCTTAATGGCAGCAGCATCAATCCGCTCTTCTTCTTGTCTCCGTTGTTGTTGCAATTGCAACTACTGCTGAAATTGCAGTTGTTGTTGTTGGCTCTCTTGCATGAGACAAACCAACTATTGCAAAGCATCTCCTCCCGAACTTGATGATTCTCCCATTGGACTTCTTCCACAGCGGATCTTCACGTCGGGTTCACCACTGTCGTCGCGTTAAGAGTTGAAGGTCTACCACTGGGGCTTTTAGTGCAGAAGAAGAGTTTAGGATTCAAGATTCGGGAAAGAAAAATGGATTGGAGTTTAATAAGATCCGGGATTTAGAAATGATTTAGGTACAGAAGAAGAGTTCAAGACTTTTCACTATGTGCTTAGCATACATGAACAGAAGGAATAAGATTAACTTGATTACATCAAATGCCTCTGGATACATACATCTTATCATAAAGGATATTTTCAGATTCTCAATTCATTTATGAATGTCAAATGCAAGCTCTAATGGCATTTATTTCAAGTACATAGATGGATTTCAGCCCTTTGGTTCAAGTATATTGATGATAGATTCAAATGCATCCAAGATTTGGGCCAAAGATACATGAAATGAATTGAAAAAGTATAATTTTAGCTTCAGCCCTATTTTAAAATAGAAAATTCCAGCCCATAATCAAGTTCAAAATGAGTGCATAAACTCAAGAAGAAGCACTTTTGATCATCTATGAACAATGTCCTGAAGAAAAGAGGTCATTTCCCTCCATTACAACCATAAAAAACCCATGTTTGCTCATAAAAATGGATCATAACAATGGGCTGCCCTCTTTATGACTGGTTATTACAGCCCATATCAGTCCATAAGTCTTCAATATCCTCACCCTTTGCTTGCCCCAAAGTCACTCAAGTGCTTGGGTACAAGTCGGGCTTCATTGGACCAAGAGTAAGGTAAACAAGATGAGAGAAGTCGTGCATAAGAGCACGCTGAATACTCTTCTCTCAAATTTTCCTCTTTTATAGACTGTTTGAGCATGCATTTTCATCAAACCAAAGAGACAGAGAAGTGGAGCTCTCACCATGTTTTCATCTTCAGTAGTTGGGCATGTTAATCTTCAGTTTGCATGCTCCATTTCATGCACCATAGCTCCAGCTCTCTCCAGTTTGCCTCAGACACTGCAGCCCGCATTTTGTGCCGAAAAACGCGAGCTGCTCTCTACTCAATCCCTGGTCACTTTTTGACCAGCCTAGGTCACTTCTGGTCACTTAAGTCAGTTACTTCTGGTCCCATGTGGACCTAGTGGACTTTTGACAGTTTTTGGCATCATTCTTGGGTTCTGACCATATTTTTGTACCTGAATTAACATGATTTATCCTGCAGACTATCAATTACTTCCAGATGTCCAAGTTGTAGGTTCCCATAGATTTATTTTTCATAAATGTACATGGTATAAGTGAAAATTATATGCTAAATACAAAAGAACTTGTATAACTAAGGTGGTTATTGGATAACAATGCCTGAATTTTGTATGCAAATATCTCATATAACTTCTAGTGAAACTCTTCTGTGTTCATAAGAATCCCATGATTCATATCATGAACAGTAAACTCTTTGACAGCGTGTCTTTGCTCCTTTTCCATCTTCTTCCCGCTTTTTCATACATTCTTCTACCTTCTCGGCTTGGGGTTAACAACTATCATCTGAATCAGAATCATCAGTATCAAAACCTGAAGAATCTTGACTACTCTTCTTCTTAGATCTACTCATGCCAAGCCTTTTTTCCACTCTTTGTGCCGCTTCAGCCAATGCATCAATGGTATTATTGTTCCCCACCTCTGCATTAGCAATAGCACATGCAATACCCTTATCCAACCCCTTATGTAAATCCAATGAAGGCCTATCATGTTGATTCAACCTATTCACTAGGTTTTTAAATTTTTGGGCATAATCCTACACTAACATGTTCCTCTGCTTAATTTTCTTCAACTTGTTAATCATATCTTGAGCAATCTTATATTTTCTAAACCTACTTAGAAAAGTCATTTTAAGATTATCATATGTTGTAAAATGTCCAGATCATAAGTATTGTTCCAATCCATGGCTTTACCCTTAAAGGTTGTTGAAAACTGTTGTAATTTAACTTGATTCCCAAACATATTGTTGAAGCCACTTGCCACCCACCTTGTCTCAAACAATGCAACATGACAATCTTGATCCTCCTTCTTTTTCCCCGAAAACTTTGATGCCCTAACTTTAGGGTTGAGTGGTGGATTGGGATTCATTGCTTTAAGCTTTCTATTCTTTAGTGAAGGCAAGGGATTAAAAGAAGAGACTTCTTTGCTATGATGACCCTAATCCTCAATGGGATAGTACTCCCCAGCACCAAATGCTGCAATCTCTTCGCTACTCTATTGGGAGGAGTTGAAAAATACTCCAATTTAGGTATTCCATTATCATCTTCAATGGGACTTGGAGGAGATTCATTCCATATAGTAGGAGAATGACATGCTATAATGGTACCAGTAGAGGTACTAATATCCTGGACCTCGTCTCTAAACAAGGAAAGCACCTCTTCATCTAGGATGGGATTTCCTCCTGCTTCACTATCTTCATTTTGCCATGACCCCTGTTGTTGTCCTGCCAATACTTCTTTGAATTCCCCAGATTTTCCTCGAGTTAAAATAACATTTGATGGATACGGGTAATTCTTTGACATAAATGCAAAGATAACAAGGTAAATCTTTAATCTACATCATGCTGCTTCAAGCAATCTACTAGTGCTCCAAGAAGCAACTAGATTGTCAAATACATATCATCAAAGATAAGTATCATGCATGTGCTTTAACATCAAAAAACAACATAACAAGACTTTAATAGCTTGTCTCTAGGTTTTCACTGCTACTCCCAACCAAATTTTGCTTCATATAGAGAAGTGCTTCATGCAGGCAACTGCTACTTCATGCAGGAAACTACTACTTCATGCAGCAAATTTGAATATTTGGCCTCAAACTGAGTCATTTTCAATTTTACCTTCCACCATGTGATTAGAGAAGTGAATGACACAATCTATATGCAGAAAACCCTTTGAATTTTACACAGAAAATTAGGTTTTCTTGCCAAGAACAATGTCATTTTTGAAAAAGCTTTCAACCATAGGTTTGGATTGACAATTGCAGGATCGCCAAAGTGTTGATGCCCTTTCTATGTAGAATGCATAAAAGAGCAGAGAATACTTCATGAAGCAAATACTCCATATCATGCCCAGAAATCATAAAAACTCGGAAATAATCATATGACAACATAGATCTACTCTACTTAGCACTAGAAATCAGAGAATAAGAACCATAATGCATAAAGCATGCTGTAAATAGAATAGATACACTAGAAATGATGGTGCCAACTACCAAATCCTTCATATTTCAAAGTAAATCCATCATACATCAGAAGTAGACATCAGAGATGATCAAATAGATAACAAGGATACAAGAAAATATCTCATCACGTCACATTTTTACAACTACTCCAAAATTGCACTTCATGGGGCAAAGAACTTCATGAGACAATTAGAGGCTGCCTCACACATAGAACTAACACAACTAAGGTCTAACCATGCTAAGGGCATAATACTTTATCAATATACTGTGAGACCATGACCATGGATAACAGTGTTGTAGAAAAATTAAAAAAATAGGTCATGTATATGCTCACAATGACCCGGAGGACAAATGTAGAAATCTATTTTTAGAAATCCAAATAGACCTCACCAAATGGTCTCTCTAACTCCTTTCAATATGATCATGGAGAAGCTACACTAATTCACTGAGATAACACTTTGCAAGTTGCCAAAATACTCCATCTCATCTAATATGGTATTTAGATCCGTGGCTCGTCATTAGCTCTCTTGTTTGAACTTTTCCATGACACCACAATCCGTTGTGGAGTGCATTTTATCAACATAGTCAACATGAAAATGTCATCCATGTGGCCACGTTGCACTATAGATTTTGCAATGTACACCAAAACAGCTAGATTAGTTGTTGTGCATAAAATCTGGATATGACAAGAAATAAAGCATGGGATCATCTTTGGACTACATCCCCTCGAGAATTCCCACTCCTTGTCGGTAGAGACACAAACTGCAACATCCCCGCCATGCCCTTGGGATATCAAACCAATCAATAGTGTGTACTATGTCAAAATTTTGATCACGCTCTTCCCACTCTTTTTTTACCTGCTTGTACCTAGCAAGCCACTTCTCTATGGATGCATGATGCAACATACAAAAATGATTCACTTTCTCCTCCATGGCAGCACCCATACTTTTTTCTATCCCATTTCCAACCACCACCATCTCTTGTTAGTCTATCGTTGTCCTTCAACGACCATGGCATACTGTTGTGCATAAAATCTAGATACGACAACAAATAAAGCATGGGATCATCTTCGGACTACATCCCCTCGAGAAAATTCCCACTCCTTGTCGTCGATAGAGACCTCTATCCCTTCCTGAGAAGCTATGGTCAAAGCTTCATGCAACCACTGCATAGACATAAACCCAGTATCCCCGCCATGCCCTTGGGATATCAAACCAGTCAATAGTGTGTACTACGTCAAAATTTTGATCACGCTCTTCCCACTCTTTTTTTACCTGCTTGTACCTAGCAAGCCACTTCTCTATGGATGCATGATGCAATATACAAAAATGATTCACTTTCTCCTCCATGGCAACACCCATATTTTTTTCTACCCCATTTCCAACCACCACATCTCTGGTTAGTCTATCGTTGTCCTTCAGCGACCATAACATACTGTTGTCTGAATGTACCGTTGGTAGCCACTCTAAGATATGTACTAATGCCTCTGACACTAGCCAACCTTTGGCCATGCTACCTTCTAGCCGAGCTCGGTGTCACACAAAGCTCTTCTTCAGGGTTTTCATGAAGCACTCTAAGAAGAACATCCATCATGTATGGACGGGTCTTGCAATCTCCACTTCATCTATGAGATGTACCAAGAGGTGATTTTTTATCGTGAGTATGTTCATGGTAGCTACTTCTGAAAGAGATAAACTAGACCATCTCCACCACTCCTTGCCTTGCATATTTGATCAAGGATGTCTTGATCTCCTTCTATGAGATCCATTGCACTGAATTCGACAACCTATAAGCCGCCAAGAATATTTCTGGAGTGAGGTACCCCACGATTGTGATCAGTAGTACAACTATCAAAAATGGAGAAGCATTACCATCATCAAGTATACACTAAATAGTGAAATACTGAGGTTACTTGCTAGTAAGGTCAAGACAAACTAGTCGTCTTTAGAAAAAGTAGACATGAGGGAATGCATCATACATATCGGGGTATGGATAGGCCTAATAATTCTCTTCACAATGTGCTCTTCATTGGGTGTGTTATTTTTGCAAGCTTTTGATTTCGTGCTTTTGCAATTGAAATTGATTTTTAGAGCTTTTTGAAACAACCTTGGATGCTTTCTACAAATGACATGTCAAAAATATATTGCGCATCATGCATTACTAACCCATTCACAATAAAGGGAGCAATGGTGCTGAATAATCACAACAAATAATAACATTCCAAAGTTTTGCATTACCCAAAAGGAGTACAATATCTAGAAAGGTTCCAGGATCTTCATGTAACAAAAAGGACATGTCACACCCTAATGAAGTGCATGATGATGAGTCCTCCAGAATAATGAATGAGCCATGCTTACGTTGGCCTTCCTACATAACAGGGCATATCTTACGTGTTTGCCCTAACACAAAGGCAAGGTCTGTGGGGGTTAGTGCAGGCTGATGTATGACCATGTGCTCCTTGGGTTGAAGGCCAAGTATGTGCATGTACACATAATACATATGTTTGCAAGCAAGAAATGCCTTTTGGTTAGATTCTCTTTTTTGAAAATCAGGACAAGTGCACCTAGGCTCTTCTTTGATGTGCACATCATAACAACTCTCTGTCAAGACTCGAAATACTGAATGTTGTCTCTCAAGTTGCACTACCTCCTCCAAGAATGTCACAACCATGCAACCAGCTGCCTCTATTCTCTTTTGTGCATCTTTGGAAATTCCATGTCTCCACTTGCGTCTTCTCCCGCTTGAACCACATTCTGTAGAAATAGGAGGTTTGCTCTTCTCGTTCATTGGTGGTGCTGTAAAGCTAAAGCAGGCAAACTTGAAACCAGCCTGTCTTAGGCTACTACACTCTTCCTTCGATATATTTGTTCCTATATCAACTGGCCACAAAGATGGAACAATTGGTGATGCTATCACTTGTTTCTGCACAGCGTTTGTATGCTTGACATCATGATTACAGAACCATATCCATTGTGCAATGGCCTTGTTCTTATAGGCTCTCTCAGACCAAAAGCATGGTGCGACTAACCCCACTTGCCGACTCTGTAATTTGCTGCTGCAATTCTTTCTACCCTCCATACCAAAACACTTTCTCACACAGTTAGGTGGTGTCCTTCGTAAAGCCCACTCCTCCTGTGCCACTTCTACCTCTTCTACGTGAGTTGACATTTCCGCATTTGGTGCACTTACTCCACTTGCAAAGGGCTTGATTGGTATCTCCTCATCCTCTTGGATACATATCTCTTCCATCTTTCCATCGTCAAACTGTATACTCCGCGGCCTGCCCCTGATTTTCCTTTGCCTTGACTCCATCACATATCCCGGTCTATGAGAACTTACAGTTGCTCCACCTCCCTTCTTTTTTATTTGCACAGTCTCCCTATCACCTTGCATTATAGGCTCCTCGTACAAAGGACTTCCAGCTACAACACCTTGCAACGCCCGTGCAACAGAGGAGGGATTTGGGGATTCCCTTTTGCTGGCACTAGCCAACAAAGACTCCATAGAAGGCCCAGATCCAATAAACCTCCCCGTGATATAGCCCAACCTCTTTGCACATTGAATATATGCATTCAAAACATCACTAACACATGCATCATAAAGTGATATCTTTCGTTTTCCACCCTCACCTGCTAACCAACTAGCATGGACACTTTCTGATAAGTTTATGCTTGGAATTTGAGCATGTTCCCAAGGACTTTTGTTAGCCTGCGGAGTCAAATCCAAAAATAGAATCAGTAGCTCTCCCCATTGCTACATTATGCAACAAATCTTAAGGAGCTGGAAAAAATGTCACACTTACATGAGATTCAATTCCTCCCCAGTGGGCAATTCTTTGCTCCCACCATTTCAACCACCTATCCAAAGCCTTGATGTGTTCCTTGTTGACATTTCGTGCCCACCAATCTCGGATAGCAGAGGCCTGAAGTGAGGCTAGTTGAGTTGTCATTGCTAGCCTCCATGCTTCACACAATTCAATGTGGTGCATTTGTTTATCCACAGGGACTAATTTCTTGGTATGCTTTTGCAAACTTTTCTCCCAATGAAAAAGACAAGAACACTCCCTCCCTTCCATTATGTTATGAGGCCCTCCATTGTACACAGCCCTTATTGCCATCCAATTTGCACTTGCCTCATCGGACATAAATCCAGCAAAGTCAGGTGGATCATGGCCACATTGAACCATGACAGAATTCAAATTTCTCCTAAACAGGATTTGAGACTCTTCATCCTCCTCTTTAAATTCACATATTGCAATTACCTGCAATGCTCTCATGCTAGTTCATGATTGATACATTAGTATAGTGTTCATCAACAACAATTTAATTTCAATAAAAGCTTTCATTATGTTGCCACATACCCGTGATCATAAACTGAACAAGACATAGTTGCCCACCCATCAATCCTATGGGTATGATCAAAGTGCACCCATGCACGTCGTAAATCTCCAGTCCCAATTCGCCTCATATGATTCACTAAGTCCACCCCTGATGCTGGTCCCTTGGTGGACATTTTAAACAAGTAGCACTTCTCCTTGGCATCACCTTGTCTTGGAAATCTACTTCCATGGAAAAATGGGAAGACACAACGTTTTTGCAAAAGAAGTATGTTGTCATACCCATCACCAACCACCTGACCTTGTTTGGCTCTTTCTTGTGAAACAATGCCTTTGAACCTATGTGTTTATTAGAGGGTTATTTCAAATGCAGGACATACATTGCAAGCAGAAAATAATAATGCACAAGCCTACCCTTTATTCTGCACAAGTGGCATCATTTCTTCTAGAAAATGATTAAGATCCACCTCTGTCGCGTCCGACTCGTCTTCTTTTGTTAAAGATTCAAACAACATCTGCCGAGCGACTAGCATCTGTATTTTTCGTGGGCCTCCCTTTTTGATCTTTAGGACCGTGCTCACAAGCCTCCGCACCTTGTCAAGGGTTGCCCTCTTAGTGCCATGTTGAACACTGTGAGCATGCTCCCCAACATGGATCACCAAACGTGTCATTGTAGGATCCAGCGGCAACACATAATAGATCATGCATTTGCAAATGGCTACACAAGTAGCAACATTAAGACAATAGTGACATGTTATCTTGGAGTTTCCCTCACTTGCAGGATAACCCATGCTCACGGTTCTATCCAAGTGACCATGGAAAAAAACATCATTGTACTTTCCCTCTGTTATGTAGTAAGGACAAGTGATCCTAAGACATTGAAGACTTCCAAGACAATAGCTCAAGCGCACAGTGCACTCAATTGCCATATTTGTCTGTGAGGGCCGCGACCACAGGTGACCATCATATTTTTGTTCCATACCCATCATTCGTTTCTTGCTATCTGTGGCTGGAAGCTCAAAAGCAATTGTGCCATTATACTCGATTGGGAGCTCATCCACCCTTCGTGGAGGTCCACAGAGCGCTAGTAATTTTTTCAATCTACCCGTTCTAGCTTTCTCCTCAATGAAGGCTGCAATCGAGTTATCATAAGAAGATAAGTCCTCGCTTTGGCTGCCCACACATAGGTCCTCCCCGACATTTGTGTCATCAACATCCTTCTTGTTATCTGAGTGTACGTCAAGACACACTGGAGTTGATTTGCTACAACCTGGAGTACAATCAATGTAGTTGTCAATCTCATCTTCTATTGACTCAATACTGTTAGAGATGCACACATAGTTACTTGAGTGCCTGATAGAGTAGGTGGATGATAATGTACTATCAATCAGATAGTGCGCATGCCCTTGATGATTCCATCTTGGAGACACAGTGACATTGTTTGCTCCACCATCATTCTCTATGACGGCTTGCAACCCCTGGAATTTTTGTGTTGGAGGCAATAGATTCTGTAGGTAGTACTCACTCAAAAGAATCTCCCCATTTCTTAATGAAACCCTGTGCTCTAAGCAATCACTGGCTAGTCTCCATGTCAAAATAGCAAAACTCGACATGTCGTGCCCTCTGGTAGGTTAGTATTTGATGAAGAGAAGAAAACTCTGAATATAGCTCATAGTGTGTATTTGATGAAGAGAAGGCAATAGTTCACCGTCACTACAAGCGGAGAGAAATCAATAGAAAAATTTACGACTCAACCACCCACCATCCTTCACCTTTATGCACTCATAATTTATTTATGTTGTATTAATTATTTAATTATTTAACGGCCAACTAGTTACCTAATTACGCAATCAACGGTTAACTTCTTTATTAGGGTTATTAAGTCTCTCCTCAACTCTCTCCTCTCTTTCTCAACTCTCTCCTCTCTTTGCTCTCACTCTCTCTCCTCTCCCTCTCTCTCTCTCTCCCTTCTCTCCCTTCTCTCTTTCTCCCTTCTCTTTCTCTCTCTCTCCCTTCTCTCTTTCTCCCTTCTCTTTCTCCCTTCTCTTTCTCTCTCTCTCCCTTCTCTCTTTCTCCCTTCTCCCTTCTCTTTCTCTTTCTCCGTTCTTTCTCCCTTCTCCCTTCTCTTTCTCCCTTCTCTTTCTCTCTCTCTCCCTTCTCCCTTCTCCCCCTCTCTCTCTCTCTCTCCCTTCTCCCTCTCTCCCTTCTCCCTTCTCTTTCTCCCTTCTCCCTTCTCTTTCTCTTTCTCCCTTCTCCCTTCTCCCTTCTCTCTTTCTCTCTCTCTCCCTTCTCTCTTTCTCCCTTCTCCCTTCTCTTTCTCTTTCTCCGTTCTTTCTCCCTTCTCCCTTCTCTTTCTCCCTTCTCTTTCTCTCTCTCTCCCTTCTCCCTTCTCCCTCTCTCTCTCTCTCTCCTTCTCCCTCTCTCCCTTCTCCCTTCTCTTTCTCCCTTCTCCCTTCTCTTTCTCTTTCTCCGTTCTTTCTCCCTTCTCCCTTCTCTTTCTCTCTCTCTCCCTTCTCTCGTTCTCCCTTCTCTTTCTCTTCTCTTTCTCCCTTCTCCCTTCTCTCCCTCTCTCCATCTCTCTCTCACGACGGTGCCCCACAACTCACGACGGTGCCTCACGACGGTGCCCCACAACGGTGCCCCACAACGGTCTCGCTCCTGTAGCTCACGACGGTGCCCCACAACGACGGTGCCTCACGACGGTGCACGACTGTTCGTAACTCCTGCAGCACTAGCGACGATCAACGGCTTCGTCCTGCAGCACTAGCGACTAACGACTCTTCGTAACTCCTGCAGCACTAGCGACTAACGACGGTGCCTCACGACGGTGGCCTCCCAATCCGCGACTATTCATATCCTGCGCGACTGTTTGTAACTCCTGCAGCACTGCGCGACTGTTCGTATCCTCGTCCGTGGCCTCCCAATCCGCGATATCAACGGATTCGTCCGTCCCAGGTAATATCTTGAGCCCCCCAATCGTCCGCGTCCACGCAGACGATGGGTGGGCTTAAGCTTGGTCTTTTGGTTTACCTTTGTCACGCTTTGTCATGCTTCGTGTGGGCTAAGCCGTCGTGTTAATTTGGTCATGCTTCGTGTGGGCTAAGCCGTCGTGTGGGCCTCCAAGGTAACACCTTGAAGCCCCCCAATCGTCCGCGTCCACGCGGACGATGGGTGGGCTCATGCTCCATGGCAACTGTCCCGTATGTCGTCCCATCATTTGGTTATGCCGTCCCGTCGTGTGGGCCTCCAAGGTAACACCTTGAAGCCCCCCAATCGTCCGCGTCCACGCGGACGATGGGTGGGCTTATGCCCCGTGGCAACCGTCCTGTATGCCGTCCCGTCATTTAGTATGCGCCGTCGTGTGGGCCTCCAAGGTAACACCTTAAAGCCCCCCAATCGTCCGCGTCCACGCGGACAATGGGTGGGCTTATGCCCCATGGCAACTGTCCCGTGTGCCATCCCGTATGCCGTCCGATGGGCCTCCAAGGTAAGAGATTGAACCCCCCATGGATACAAGCGTGTGGCTTCGTCCCATATGCTTCGTGAGAATAAGGTAAGAGATTGAACCCCCCAATTGTCCGCATCCACGCGGACGATCCGTGGGCTTATGCACAAGCGTGTGGCTTCGTCCGTGGCTTTGTCCCGTGACCTTAAAGAGATTGATTGTGTTGCTAATCTTAAAGAGATTGATTGTGTTGTTAATCTTAAAGAGGTTGATTGTGTATCTATTTGTAAGTGTGTAGAGAAAGTTATGGCACCTAAAAGAGTGCTTAGAAAGAGAAAGAAATGTGTGTCACCTCATAGTAGCCGTGAAGTCTGTATGAAACTACGTTCAGGATGTGTTCCTGGGCGGATCTTAGAGCAAGAAGCATCATCACGTTTGAGATCAGTGGACACTCCTTCAACAAAGAAAGGACGTGGTCCAAAAAGATGTGTCTACATTGATGACGAAGCACAAGTGGATGGGGACTCCAATACAATTGACGGGGTTGCGGAGCACACAGGTAGTCACTTATGTGTCCATTTCATTTACATATGACGCTTTGTTCAGTGTTATGTATTAAATATGATTGGTTTAATGCTACTTTTTTTAATTTTTACTTATTAATATCTGCTCCTACAGAGACTAATGTGCAGCATGATAGTCTAGATGACAAAGAAGAGGTGAGTGGTGATAATGATCAAAGGGAGAATGATGATGAAAAAGAAAAGAAGCACTCAAGGAACTTAGGCAAGCAAGTCTCTCTAGGACTGATGAAGGATGTGCTGAGTCAATTTTATATAAAAAAGAGGACGCTACCTCCTCTTGTGCCTCTTTGCAGATTAGTGGCTCATGAGGCAGTCAGATTTGCTACGGATGATGCCCAGTGGTTGATTCCTTCCTTTGATTCCACTGGTTATCTTGAGACTATGGGACACTTCCTTGTGTCAGTTGAAGGTCCGAGAGGGGAGACCATGTCTGTGACAGCCAGCAATCTAGATGAATGGGGTCCAATATGGCGTCAAAGAAATGAGGATTTTGAGAGGGCTCTTGGAAGAGAGTGGCAAGACCTTAAGGGTAAAAAGTTCTTGGTTTGGGATGGAAACCACAGGCTTAAAACGTGGTGGAAACGCATCAAGGAAAGTAAGTTTCTACTTGCATGGCCGCAAAGATTCTGTATCTTGATTGGTGATATGGTTAGGTGGTTACTAGCTACATTTACGAAATGCTACGACTATGTTTTGGATGTGTTTGCGGGGTGTGGTGGTTTGGCACGGGTCAGTGCAGAGGAGATGAGACATTGCATGTGTCTAGAAATAGATGATGTGCTCTATGGGGAGTGTTTGTCCACCATAGTGTGTGGACCGGTACCATGCTGAGAGAGTGTGTGTTTTTTTTTTCGAGAGACTCTAGACATTTCATTTTGTTACTACTTTTATATATATGTTTATTATACACTTCGTCATGTGACTATGCCCGATTTTGTCTAAGAGATTACATGCATTGGGATCTTTGATTTGTTTTTAGGAAGAGTGCACCTTGCAACTATTTGACACGAATATATTTTACTAGTTTTTCGTTGGTTTTGTTTTCTTGATGTGTGTGTGTTCATGTAAATGCAATGTGTTGTACTCCTTAAGTAAGACTATTTATATGCAGAATGGATATGTTGCACGAAAAAGCTCGAAAAAAAGAGATTGATTAGAAAAGAACGAAAATGAAAGGCCGCAAAAATAAAATCCCCCTCTTCATTAGTGGACAAGACCCAAGGACAATGAGATAGTTGCAAATGACCATCAAGACGGTAGATTGTGTCCAAAGCGTCTCCATTTTGCCTACCTCCTTCACATCCATTCATGCCCCTATAGTGTCTCTCTTTCAGGTGATATGGTCCCAGAATATGCTACCCACATTCTTGAAAATATGCATGGGATCTAACAAATGGTTGTTATGTAAGTGGGTCAAATATGGCAACTGATAAAAAACTGAGAATCGTCGCATTTCGCTTGAATATGACTCCTTGTGTACCATTTTCAACTTATACCAGCTTTGGAGATTCATTCAAGCTAATGGTCGTCTTAGAAAACCTTTCCTCAAATTATGATCCTCCAATAAGGAAGTGGCATATCCCTGATATACGATCTTGTTCATGGTCCGTGACCTTCGGGAGTCTAACTCTAACCCACAAAATGGACATGTATGATAACCTGAGGTAACCAAACTTGTCATAATATCCCTATCTACTCAAGACAAACTTGAACGAGCCATTAGGAATCAACAATGAGAACATAAGCTCACTTACCTAAGCACTCCCAAAATCTCGGAAATTCATGCATGGTCCATATGAGAATGGCTTGTATATTAGCGAACAACCATCATGCTTGCTCATGTCTTCCATAGCGACCCCCTCCTCTTACAAAATCTTAAGCTCATCCACTAATGGACAGAGGTACACGTTCATATTCTTGACTTTGTAGTGTGCCCACGAATGAGCGGGCTAAGGATCAAGTGTCCTTTCTTTGTGGATAACCATGGTGGGATGTTGTAGTTAACAAGGACTACAGGTCACACACTGTAAGAAGTTGAGTAGAGATCGAATGGATTCACACCATCTATAGTAAGACCAAGCCGAAGATTCCTTGGCTCACGTGCAAAGCCTAGAAAGGTGGAGTCAATGTGGCTCCATGCAAATGAATCTATTGATATTCGTTGGACTCTATCTATGGATCTATTTTTCACATGTCACATTGCCAAGCTTGCCATGCTTGACATATGAAACATGTGATGTATACACGGTATAAGTGGAAAGTGTCTGAGAACCTTCCGAGAGATTGTTTTCCCTTGCAAGTCCTATCAATACCTTTGAGCACCACATTTCGGATATATCTCCATAGTCCCATAGTCTCATCAAAACAATACACAATTGTTATTACACATGTATGAGTGCTCTTGTAGTCCATGCTAAGCTTTTGTAACACCAATCATGCATCATTATGGGACTTAGATATCGTGTTTATAATTGGTAGTATGTGATATTTTAGTAACCTTTAAAAAAAGGGATGCACCCTTGAAGAGCACAAGAAGTGTTTTTAATAATGGAATCCAAAAAAATAATTGAGCATAGAATGTACCTTGAACAACTTGGTCACACTCCCATCTCTCCACCTTTACTTTGCCTGTACACTTCAGAGTGCAAAGGAGCATCTTCAAGAGAGGTACTCCACATCCATCATACAATGATATGGATGCTTCCTCTCTCAGCAAATCAGATGACTCAATATCCATGGGTAGAAATGCATCGATCATTATCTCCATCTCAGGCTCCAAGATTGGAGGAATGTCCGAAAGGCCATGTTTCCTTTGATATGGGTGTATTCTACTGTGTGTCCTTCAATTGGTATACTAGCTCAAGCATTCCATCCATCACATGCCCACAAACTCTTCTAATAGGCTACAATAGGTGTATTCCTTGGGATGAAGCATCACCTCTCTATATAAATTTTTAAGGCACGTCCAATATTTTTTTATATGATATTCAATTACTTTACAAATGTAAAGCATGATTGATATACACTTTTCCTACCGTTCGCTCAAAGTCTCTTGCTCAAAGTCTGAGATTGCTTGATCAATGGTCTCCGATTGAAACTCATTGAAGCATCATGCGTGTTCTATGGACAAACGACATTTTTGTGTGATTGCCAGCTTGCATTGAGTGCAAGGACATGGTACACGCCGATTAAGATACGCCTCACAATCTTGGACATTACGACCATCATCATTCTCTATTTGTTCTATGTTACAACAAACAATATGTTTTTGTTTCCCTCATTGATGATCTTTTTCCATTTTAATCTCTACTTATCTTTCTCAATCTCCATTCTTATATTCTCCACCATTCCTTTTCTCTCTCCTCTCTTTATTTCTCTCCCCACCTCTCTTTCTCTGTCCCTTTCCCTTTCTTTGTTTGTCTCCTTTCATCTCATTGTTTCTCTCTCTTCCTCCCTCTCGTTCTCATGGTTTCTTTCTCTCTACCATCTCTCTACTTCTCTCCATTCCTTAATTTCTCTCTCTTCTCTTTATTTCTCTTCCCACCCCTCTTTCTCTCTCCCTTTCCCTTTCCTTGTTTTCCTCCCCCCTCTCTCTCTCCCATTGCTTCTCTCTCTTTACCATCTCTCTACTTCTCTCCATTCTTTTTCTCTCTCCTTTTCTTTACCTTTATCTATTTTTATGTATGCCCCTCACTATTTCTCTTCCCACTTCTCTTTCTCTCCCTCTTTCCATTTCTTTGTTTGCCTCCCTCCATCTCTCTTTGTCCATTCCTTTTCTCTTCCCATTTCTCTATCTTAATCTATCCCCCTCTCTATTTCTCTCCCCACCCCTCTTTCCTCTCTCTATTTCTCTTTTTTTGTTTCTCTCCCTTCATCTTTCTTTCTTTCTCTCTCCCCTCCTCTATCTCTCATTGTTTCTCTCTCCCCCATCTTTCCTTTGCACTCTCGCTTCTTCTCTCTCTTCCTTTCTCAAGTCCCTTCTTCTCTCTATTTCTTTCCCTCCCCACTCTCACTCTAACGCGTCTCATTACAATCAAAATCAAAGATAGAAAATTAAAAACTTATAAAATAAGGACATTGGAAGACCCTCTCTTCCCACCTCTCTTTGTGTCTCTCTTTCCCCTCCCCCTTTATTTTTCTATCATTCCATTCTCTCTAGTTATGTTATTGTTTCCATATTTCTCTCTCCCTCTCTCTCCCTCTCTATTGGTTGTTCTCCCTATCTGCCTCCCTTCATATCTCATTTATTTCTTCCTCTCTTTCTTTGTTACCTTTCCCCCTTTCTCTCTCTCATTCTCTCCCTTCCTTCTTCTCCCTCCCTCATTTCCTCTCTTTCTCTCTTTTTCAATACATTTCATTATAAAGAAAAAAAAACAAAATACAAAAACAAAGCAAGATGAGGCAAGGTGCCTACCTCTAAGGCTCGAAGATGAAATCTTTTATGCCTCCTCTTTGTGGTGTCCCTTCTTTCTCCCTTGCGCACTTCTCCCTCTTCTTCACATAAGACGGCAGTGGCGGTGGTGATGACGATTGTGAGGAGCTCTCCTTCTCTCTCTCACTTTCTCTCTCAAGGCCACGGTCTCTCCTACTCTCTCTTTTTCTCTCTCTCGAAAATGTTTGCCATGCTTAGGTTTTCAGCATTTTTTTATCAAACCGGTGTTACTATTTGTGACGCTATTAGTGTCACTAATTTGAATCTGTGATGCTAATAGAAACACAAATAGCAATGCCACTATTTCGTGTCACAAGTCACTGTCGTCATGCTATTGCCCCATTCTCTTGTAGTGATATATGAAATGCATTATTATCACCATCAAGAGAAAGCATCTCTTTGTTTATCTATTGGTCAAAGCTATTACCTACAATTCTGTTTTCCAAGGTTCCTTTCTCTCATCAATTTGGGTTTGAATCCTCTTTCCTAAGTACAATCCTAACTTTTCTTTCCTCTCATAACTACATGTACTCATACTCATGATTTGTTTACAAATAGTGGTTTTCTTCTTTCTTATCTTTACTCATCGATCTTATGAGGTAAGTTTGAGGAAAAAAGTTTAATTCTCTCAAGTTTATAAAAAAAAATTTATAAGCCTAAGAGATTTACAAAGCCTTAGTACAAAGGCTTTCGACATATAAGATCATGATGTCTCCTACCAAGGAAATTGGTGCATTACCATGCCATTGGATGCCTATAGACCTTCTTAATTGCCACTCGATTGTTTGTAAATTGTTATCGTGTTTACGGATAGTCACTATATTGCCCCATTCTCTTGTAGTGATATATGAAATGCATTATTATCACCATCATGAGAAAGCATCTCTTTGTTTATCTATTGGTCAAAGCTATTACCTACAATTTTGTTTTCCAAGGTTCGTTTCTCTCATTAATTTGGGTTTGAATCCTCTTTCCTAAGTACAATCCTAAATTTTCTTTCCTCTCATAACTACATGTACTCATTCTCATGATTTGTTTACAAATAGTGGTTTTCTTCTTTCTTATCTTTACTCATCGGTCTTATGAGGTAAGTTTGAGGAAAAAAGCTTAATTCTCTCAAGTTTATAAAAATTTTATTATAAGCCTAAGACATTTACAAAGCCTTTGTACAAAGTCTTTCGACATATAAGATCATGATGTCTCCTACCAAGGAAATTGGTGCATTACCATGCCATTGGATGTCTATAGACCTTCCTAATTGCAACTCAATTGTTTGTAAATTGCTATCATGTTTACGGATAGTATTTAAGAATAAAAGGATGCCTAACATATTGATGCCACCTACTAAGTTGGGAACAATCCCTCATGAGTCATTATTGACCAATGCGTATATTGATCACTACTCTCATTAATTGTAGTGGACCTCCTTTGATTCAAATGGCCCTTTTCTTCTCCAATCATATGGCATAATAGCCAACATTTATTTCAAAGTGTGAAAAGATTTTATTTAAAGCTCAAAAGTAATAAACTCAAGTTTTTAAAAGAAAAGCTTACTTTTGAAAAAATGAGCCAAATTTATCTGTTTTGTTCATTGCCTCGCCATGAAGAAGGGCAAAAATCTAGTTGGCTAGAGTCACCGCAGTGTTTCTCGGCCAACCAATGATTGGAAGGTGGTCCCCTATTTTTCCCATTGTGACTTTTAACTTTCCCATCGATTGACTAAACACCATCAAATGTTGCAAAATGATCCACCTAATGAATCCAACAACTTGAATACTAATTATAGACAATATTATGACACATAAAAGAATGGAAAAAGTTAATACATCTCGAAAAAACAACAAAAATCAATGTGAAAGAGACCATTTTATGGCATTATATCATATTTAAAAAGGCATATTTTTTAATACCCTTTGAACGCAAGTTATATAGATAATTTCTTATAGGCACAACCCTTGATCAGCATTTGGCATTTGTGCACCTTTCTAGGAGAGGGGGGGGGGGGGGGGGGGGATTGTAGAGGGGGCAAATTGCAAGACGTTAAATTCAAAGGAGGAATTGGATGGAAGATACAAGGTAAGGTAATTTACCCTATCTTAGAGATATTTTGGAATGAAAGTAACATTATATAGACCTCCCTCCACCTTGAAAAATTTTTTAAACTTTCTAGAGGCAATAACTTGGATTGTAGAAGTTTGAAATGGTCACAACCACCCCACACTACAAGCCTGTATCTAGCCCATAGCTTAGCTCACCTCAACCACAAAGTTACTTTCTAACTGTTGTCCATTGTTGATTATCTACTTGGGGGATGCTTGGGGGAGTTAAAGTGCCAAATATGCATGGCTCTTTGTTTCTTGTACATGGGACAAAATCACTCAAAGTGGTATCTCCTTTGCAGGCTATCTCTCTTATATTGTGCACGAATTAGGGTGAGAACATGACATCTCACTGACTATTATAATCATGATTCACACCCTTATATTTGCCAAGGTTGATGCCTTCTTAGCACTTTGATCTTCCTATCACTCACTATTCTCTCTCCCATGACTACTTTTTGTTGTTGGACACAATATGCCCACATGGTTGCATCATTGGAATTGAATGGTGGCTATTCATGCCATCCTTAATGATTATGATGCAACCTAAACCTTGTGGGGAGTAAGGAAGACCAAAACATTATGTGAGCATAGGTTGATAGGGCATTTTCATCCTATAGCACTTGAGCTTGCTTATCCACAATCTCTAGGTAGCGATATGATAGTAAAGATAATATCTTTGTAGTGATGATCACGCATGTAATGCTTTTTATACACCTTATGTTCACATCGGAATTGCAAGAGTTTTCTCAAGTGTATTCGTCACTCTAGCAATTCAAGTCTACTATTTGAACGACGCAATAATCGGTAAAGTGCCAAAAGTGTCGACATTTCAAAACCTTATGCCGCTATACTCTCTCTTGTCGATGGGAGGTGAAGTCCGGTTGGTACCGCAAAACATACGGAGGTGGCCGTATGTTTTGGTGTCCCGAGGCTTCTTATGCAGTACTCCACTTTGCGGTAGAGAGAATGATGGTTCGAAAGGACAAAACAATGGAAAGACGATCAAGGCAGCGATAACCAATGGAGTCAGCTGAAAGGGTTGAGTAGAGACCCTGCAAAGGCGCACAAAGACAGAGACACAGACACAGAGAGAGAGCGCTACTACTCTAAAAGGGCAGGTGCTGGCTCATCCCTTCCCATTCGTTGGCTTAATACTCTCTCACTCTCTCTCTCTCTCTTTCTCTGTGTCTGTGCGCGCGCGTGCTATATCATGGCTAGCTTCTCTCGCTTCCCTACCATTGCCAGCGTTGGCGAGCTCAAGGTGGACTGGCTCGAGACGCGTCAGCACACCACATCAAGCTCGATGTACCAGGTGACCAGCAGAGCTCCATCTTGCACGTAGAGTCAATCTCAATGTACAATCAAAGTGTCATAGCTTCTTCAAGGTGATTCGATATTGTCACGAGCTAGAAGTGGTTCGAGGTGACTCAGATGATGTAAATCTCATTATGATTTGTTAAGCGATTTTACATGTGGAAATCTCCTCAATGAAGTAAGTAGATGGCAAACCTCATTGGTATTTTCCATGTGAAAATGATGTTCAATCATTGACTAGGGCTAGAGTAGCTTACACTCGCTGCTAAATTCTATAATCATTCAACATGAGAAAAATTTTCAACTACGACCACGTTTATATACTAGGCTTGTCAATTTTATGTACATAATGTGTAAGCTATACCTTAACTGTGCCACCTTCATATTAAAATAATCTGCCCAATTATAATGTCTTTCACTGGTAATAGGGTTCTTGGTGTATCAGCAATATCACCAACAATAAGCACATGAAGAAGTGTTTAAAATTGTGTTGTTTTTTGTAGGTCTGAGTGAGGACGACATAAGCTTACAAGTGCTCCCTGGCAATGTGCTTCAAATTATTGGCATGCACATCAGTGAGAGCAAGAAAGGACTAGAGAGTATATGATTGAGCATATTATTGAGAGGCCTCAAGGTAGTTTTCTTCGCCAATTCCACCTTCCAGACAACATTCTTATGGACAAAATAAGAGCCCAAGATGAAGATAGTGTTGTTACCATCACCATGCCCAAAAAGAAATCCATCATTAGGAAGATCCCCATGATGAGCAAATACTAAGAAAGTGTGATCTCTCTTTTGCATTAGCTCATAAAAAAGGCTTCATGCAAGATAGGCATGGCCGATCTACACTTTGAAAATTATAAGGCTTCATAAGTATCATATCTAATAGGTCATTACAAGTGTATCCCAGCCCCTCCCTTTTTTTTTTTTTGAGAGTTGACAGCTTTACATTATCTACTGAGAATGATCTCTCTCTCTCTCTCTCTCTCTCTCTCTCTCTCTCTCTCTCTCTCTCTCTCTCTCTCTCTCTCTCTCTCTCTCTCTCTCTCTCTCGTTTTGCTTCTTGAAAGAGGTTGATGTAGTTGTCAAATTTCAAATTATTTTGAGTAAGAGGTTTGCAATCTTGTCTCGTGTGCTAATACATAATTATCCATAAATTGATACTTGGGCTCTCAAAATGGATTTTTAAACTTGTTTTTTAAATATCTCAATCAGGTGTGTGTTACAATAGTTAAACATGAGAAAACCAATGAATGATGTGCGATTCATTATATAGTTATGATACCCATAGTATACCATTGTCTCAACTTGACAATTGTAGTTGCTAGTAGAGGGAAGGGAGTAACTGAAGGCACATCTAGTGCTAGAAGGATGCAATAATCACAAGAGAGTTCAAGAAAGGGAGGCATAATCGATCCAAATCTCTCTCTCTCTTCATTCACTTATGCATAATCTTCAACTTCTAAAGTTGACAGGGCTACAATATGATGATACAAGTTGTCTAGCCATCCGGGTAGGCATGGTTCCATGCATGGATTGCGAACTTGATTGCGCAATGTGTTGTTACCAGGCCCATGCAATTAGCATGATTTCCTATAGTCTAATTGGTCTTACATTTTCCTACATGAAATAATGAAAGCATCAATGCCGACAACAAAAGACAACTAAGAAAGCAGTGTAGCATAATGGTATTAGCAACTCTTATGCAAGTGTTCACACCATCTTTACTGTTTAGAAGGAGGAGAAGTTCAATAGGAGACATGAGAAATTGAAGCCATGAGAAGACGATGAAAATATCTCTTCATATTCCTTTCCTTTGTGTTATCTCAAAATTGAATCCATGAATCCTTACTACTAATTAAACTTCTAAAACTCCTTCCCTCAGTGGTGTACAGATGAGCATGAATTCTATCCTCTCTTCCTTGTTCTACCTTCTTCCCTAAACATGAATTATTTCATTTCTTCCTTTCCTCAATCCTATGACACTATCAATCCCCAGAAAAAGAAGGAAGAGAGATGTCTAGAGAGATATTACATCAAGATTAGAGAGAGGGCAAGGCTACAAGCAAGTGGGTTTTTTTTTTCTTTATAGTGCTTGTTTGTTCAAATATTGGCTTGTGTGACTAATGCTCAAAGTTCTACTTGGATTTTAACTTCCTCAAGGATTTCCATTGGAAGTTGACCAGTGCAAATCTTCCTCCATCTTGCTTCTTTTTTTCTCCTCTACGGATTCGTGGCATGATGTGATTGTGTTTCAATATTGCTGGTGAACTGGATGTGCAAGCCACATCTAGATTGTTAGCAAGATGGGAGAATTTCCTCTTTCTACAAGTGGATCTGATTCTAGTTTGATGAGTTGAAGTAGCTTCTACATACCTTTATTGCACACATGCAATAGTAGAAACAACATCAACATCAACAACAATACTGCAATAGATGTAGCTTCAAGCTAATGATGTGCAATATGAGGTTGTGGCTACCAAGGCCATGGGAGTAATGAAAATTTGAAAGAATCTCTTTGAAGTTCGCAATGTCTCAAGTTGTATGAAGCTTTATGAATTGAAGATGGAGTATGTTGGTGTACTTTTGCATATGATGAGCCTGTGCCCATGGACAATGCGTGGTCTATCCATTTGTTTCCGTATGTGTCGCTATTGGCCATGGCCGTGGCATTGCTACTAGCAATTCGCTAACGATGAGGCAGCATGATTTAATGAGGTTCATCATTTGAGGTGAGGTTACAATTACATTATATTAAAGTCTCAGTTCAAGTGAAATTAATCTATTAGGATTAGACTAGGTTATATTATACATTACATTAAGCTCTAAGTTTAAGTTAAATTAAGATATTACAATTAGATTAGGTTGCAATTACATTATATTAAGGTCAAAGTTCTTGATTATATTGAGGATATTAAAGTCTATGTTCTAGTAAATAAGTTTATTTTGATTAAATTAAGATATTATGATTAGATTAAGGTTCATCAATTAGATTAGGTTACGATTAGTTTAAGATTCATTGACTATGTTGATAACTAGATTATATGAAGGTCTAAGTTGTAGATTATAATCGATTAAGTAACCAATTAGATGAGGTTATGACTAGATTAGATTAGGTTATGATTAGATTATATTACATTAGATTATGTTGTGTGATTATTGGATTATATTACATTATACTAAGGTCTAAGTTCTAGTAAAGGAGTTGAATTTGAATAGTTACATATATCAAGTTCTACTAAATAAGTTTAATTTGATTAGTTAGTCTATTGCTAGTGTAAATTAGTTTAATTGGATTCACTCAATAATTAGTTATTATAAATTAAAAATTAAATTTCTTAATTCAATTAGTTAGGATAAATTAGATTAGTTTGTAAGTTCCATTTCTTAATATAAATTAATTTAGTGATTGATTAGTTAGTATAAATTGATTTCTTTTATTATTTTGCTTGGAATTAAAGTAATGTAATAATGTGTATTTCAATTATCATCATACATTAGATGAATTTGTAAATTCGATTTCTTAGTACAAATTAATTTGGTGGTTGATTAGTTGTTATAAATTAGTCTACTTGACTATTTTACTTGAAATTATAGTAATGTGATAACATACTATAATGTATCATTGTCAGGTGTAGTCCCGATTGGTGGCCAAAAGTAGCATTCATAGATTGGTGGCTAAAGTCACAACCAATGCTAAAAACAATGGTGCCATAATGAGAAGCAATGGTCTAGCCAATGATTGTGGTAGAAGGACTTTAAGACACCATAGGCAACCAAAGGCTATAAGTGCAATCATAGAGGAAGTGATGAGGATTCTGCATCCATATTTGTGGCCCTCTACTTGTCTTCATTTTATTGTTGCAAGTGTAGCCATGGTTATCTAGTCTATGCCTTGTGCTTCTCTGAGAGAATTTCTAGATATGCTCAATGCCCCACCCTCTTAAGGTAACACCAATTATCCATGGTGCTTCAACTTATAAGGCCCTCATTATTTATGAGGACTAGGCATGCATGAGCATGAACAATGGTTGGGTCTTGACTTGTGTGTCAAATGAGGTCTATGTGATTAGTTGGCAAAAAGGTGACCTCAGTGTTCCATGCCAGGCTCTGCAAAGCCCTTAGGTTGCTCCATGTAAATCTCATTGTGCAAGTCCCCATGTAAGAAATCCATCTTGAAATCCAACTGATACAAGTCCAAGTCAAGTTGTGCAACCAAAGCCAAGACTAAGCGTAGGGTGGTCATCTTAACCACAGGAGAGAAGATCTCATCAAAGTCAACACCATGCTTCTACTTAAAACCCTTTGCTACCAATCTAGCCTTGTATGCCAACCTAGGGTGTCCAGGGGTACTTTTCAACTTGTACACCCACTTGCAAGGCAAAGCCTCTTACCACTAGGCAAGGAAATTAAATCCCTCGTATAATTCTTATGCAATGAGTTAATCTCTGACTATGTAGCCCTATTCCAAGAGTGACTATCACCCTTGCCCATAGCCTCATCATAGGTGAGAGGCTCTCCGACATCTATAACAAAGACATAATTTATGGAGGGATCATAGCTGTGATGAGAAGGTCATCTATCTCTAGTAGAATGCATCAATGCAGGCTGTGCTACCTATCCAATATCCTATCTTACATCCTGTCTAACATTGTGGCCATGAGGATCAGCTGGTGTAGGCTGTCTAGCTAACTGTGTGAGAATAGGGGGACCCCTCTTGAAAGATAGCCTTGCGTATCTCAACAACTTTCTCAGGTTGCACATGCATTTTGTCCTCATGGAGCACAATATCATGGCTACAGATCACATTCCATGCTTGTGGATCCCAAAGATGATATCCCATCTCACCTACATCTCCATAGCCAAGGAAAATGCATTTCACACTTTTAGGGCCTAGCTTATTGCATTTATCCTTAGGCACATGGCAAAAGGACTCACATCCAAAGACACGCAAATGAGCATATAAGGGAGGCTTTCCTATCCATTCCTCCTCTGCAACCTGGAAGTCAATATCGCTACAATGTGACCTATTAATAAGATACACGATATTAGAGACTGCCTCAGCCCAAAAATCATGTGGTAAGCCTGCTTGGCTAAGCATACTATGGACCCTCTCCTAGATTATCCTATTCATACACTCAACTACCATTCAAGGAAGGGGTGTAAGGGGCGGTCAAGTGATGCTTAAAAAAACTCAAAGGCACATGAGACATACTCCCCCTTGTTATTTGTCCTTAAGGATTTCAGTCTATGCCTAGAATAGTTCTCAGAGATAGAATCTAAATGCATAAGACATCTCATAGCCAAGACCGCACATCATGAGAGCACCAAGAGCATGTAAGCGGTCAAGCATCTGATAACATCCAAGTACATCATGTGCAAACCCAAATCAATCTCTAACAAGCCAAGGAACATCCAAAAGAGGTTCCAAAGTATCCAAGTACAAGCCCAATTGAATCTCCAACTAGTAAAGAAGCTCAAACAATGTAGGTAGCATGCATCACTAACATATGCTTCAAAGCATGTATCAACAGGTCATGCATAGACCATAGATATTGGTGCGCAGATCGGTCGCAGTATGCTCACGTAGTGAATCCCGGAAGGTCCCCAAGAACAATGAACTCTACCTTTTTGCACAAAAAAAAATGTAAAAGCATGAACGACAAGAAGCAAGAGACCAATTGGGTTCAATCTCCCCCCATGCCTTGTGTGAGCGCTTCACAAAGCATGTATTTTATGTATATTTCAATCTTCCTACTCAATAATAGCCCAATTTACAAAATATGACAAGCTTTTAGCTTTTGAGTTTGCTTTCTACAAAAATAGGAAATAAAGCTAATGGACGGTGCCCATAGAGTCTGGCACGCCCAATCTCAATGTCCAAATAGAAATAACATATCCATGCGCATAGGCACATACAAAATAATAATCAATAATCAATGCCTCAATAGACATGACAAAATATAGGTGTGGCGCCTATCAAAATATAATCCAAAGGTCGAATACTCGCTAGACTCCAATGCTTTCCTCCGCCACTGCTGCTATCTCTACACATCAACTGAAGCATTCACAATCGTTATTAAAATAATGCAATTAAACCGACAAAAGTGAATACCTAGCAGTCTTTAGCTACATAAATAAATCAACTGGTTAGAAATAAATCCTAACCTTAATTAATTACGAGTGCGCACTCTAAACTCATAAACGTTTATTAATTTAATATGCATTTTGCGGAATCACCCGCTATGGAATCACCCATGTACACACTAAATTAATGAAACGCCCGAAAAGGACAGGCGTCCCCATCAACTTCTCGCACAAAGAATCCTCTTTGTGTATGAGCCCCGGTCATCTAAGTTTACGGAGTCCACTGTAAAACCTCACGGAATCCACCGTGGAATATGCCTCCTGGCATCATACCCCCGGGGTGGGATAGCAATTGACCTCAATTGCTATTAGCTCAATGTGGAGCTAACAAAGTGGGGAAAGCATTTAAATCTCTAGCGTGCATCCATTGTGCTTCCTCTACAGGATGGTTCTTAAATTTTACTAGATATCTAGAGTACCTTCGGCCAGTTCTAGTGGTCATGTAGTCAGTGTCTATGATGGCTTCTGGTTCAAGTATTTCAGTCTCTTCCTCTAATAAAGGTGGGTTTTCATAAACAGGGTGGATAGGTAATTGGCCTCTAAATGGTCTCAATAAACTAATGTGAAATGTATTGTGAATTTTGCAATGAGATGGTAATTCTAACTTGAATGCATTATCATTAATCTTATGAATGATTCTAAATGGTCCATAGAATCTAGGAGCTAATTTGACAACTGGATGTCTATCTACACTTTGCAGTCTACGTTTTTCTATTCTCAGCCAAACATAATCATCAACTTTGAAATTCATGGCTTGTCTTTTCTTGTTGGCTTGTTTGGTATATGATTGTTGGGCTTTAGCAATCATATCCTTGACCTCATAAAAAATAATATTATGCATAGTAGCAATATCATCAGCACTCTGAATTCTATTAGACAAAGATGCAACAGGTGTAGATAATCTATATCCATATATTACTTCAAAAGGTGCTTTCTTTGTAGATTTGTGCGGTGTATTGTTATATGCAAACTGTAATAAATGCAAATGAGTGTCCCATGTTTGAGGTTTAGAGATAGTATATGCACGTAAAAGATCTAGAATGGTGCTGTTTGTGGCTTCTGTTTGTCCATTAGTTTCTGGATGAAATGCAGATGAAAAATCAATCTTTGTGCCTAGATTTGCAAACAGAGTAATCCAAAAATTGTTACAAAATCTAGAATCACGATCTGAAATAATCACTTTTGGCAATCCATGGTTAGTAAAAACAGTTTTCAAAAATAACTGTGCTGCCTGTGATGCTGTTAAAGTTTTCTTACATGGAATGAAATATGCTTGCTTACTAAATCTATCTACACCTGTCCAAATCATATCATGATTAGATTTAGTATTTGGTAAACTAGTAATGAAATCCATAGAAATTTGTTCCCAAGGTTTAGATGGAATAGACAAAGGCATTAGTAATCCATACTGTTTACCATGATGTCTCTTTATTCTTTGACAAATCAAACATTCAGAAACGAAATTAGATACATCTGCATCCATATGCGGCCAATAAAAATCTTATGTTAACATACGTAATGTAGATATGATACCTCTATGACCTTGATATGGGGGACAATGAATTTCATTTAAAACAAAAGATCGGAATGGAATAGTAATACACAGTCTCTTTTCATAAAACATAAATCCATCATTATATGAGAATGAATCAACAGGAATGAAATTATTTTGAACTAATTTTTGCCAATCAGAATGAAAAGCAATATCCTGGTGATATGTATCTTTCATAGCAATCAAAGAATCAAAAGATATGACAGAAATATTATGAATTGCAGGTCTTCTACTCAATGCATCAGCAACTACATTTTCTTTTCCAGGTTGGTATTGAATGATAGGATGAAAACTTTGAATAAAGGAAGCCCATTTGATATGACGGTCAGAAATTTGGGGTTGGCTAAGTAAATGTCTAATGCTTTGCTGGTCGGTCTTTATCATGAATTCTGAACCCATTAAGTAGTGTTTCCACTGTCTTAATGCTTGTACAACTGCTAATAGTTCTTTGTCATAAGTGGAATATTTCAGCTCAGAGGGTTTCAGCTTAGAACTAGAATATGCTATTGGATGATTGTCTTGCATTAGTACGGCTCCTATTCCTGATCCGCTAGCATCGGTCACAACTAGAAAGAATGGTCTATTAAAGTCAGGCAATTGTAAAACAGGGGCATTGGTTAATGCACGTTTCAGTAAGTCAAAGGATTTCTGTTGAGTTTCAGTCCATTTATAAACAATTCCTTTCTTAAGAAGTTTGGTTAATGGTAGAGCAAGTAATGAGAAATTAGGTACAAACTTCCTATAGAAACTAGCAAGACCAAGGAATGAGCGTAACTCATGCACGTTTTCAGGAACAGGCCAACGCAATATTGCATCAATTTTCTTAGGATCAAATTTAATTCCTTCTTTTGATACAATATGACCTAAATACTCAATTTCTATCTTAAAGAATTCACTCTTTTCAAGATTTGCAAACAATTGATTTTCTTTCAGTAATTGAAAAACTAATGATAAATGCTCATAATGCTCTTTTTCACTTTGACTAAACACCAAAATATCATCAAAGAAAACAATCACACAATACTGATATTTCAGAAAGATACGGTTCATCATTCTACTGAAAGTGGCAGGTGCATTAGTCAATCCGAATGGCATGACTAAGAATTCGTAATGGCCAAACTGTGTTCTGAATGCAATCTTAAATATGTCAGATTTATCTAGCCTCACCTGATGATATCCAGACTTAAGGTCAATTTTACTAAATATAGAAGATCCTTGCAGTTTGTCCATAAGGTCATCAACTCTAGGTATAGGATACCTATTCTTTACAGTGATCTTATTTAAAGCTCTATAGTCAATACACATACGATAGGTATTATTCTTTTTCTTGACTAAGAGTACAGGTGCACCGAATGGAGAACTGCTAGGTGGAATTAAGCCTCTATTTAGTAATTCTTCAACTTGACTCTGGATTTCTTTTTGCTCTATTTGATTGTGCCTATATGGTGCTTTGCAAGGTAGTTGTGTGCCAGGGATTAAATCAATCTTATGGTCTTCTGGACATGAAGGTGGTAAACCTGGTGGTAGGTCTTTTGCAAAACAGTCTTTAAAATATGCAAGAAATTCCTTATGCCTAGGGTGCATATGATTTTCCTTTGCTTGCAATTCATTCACCCAAATGAGATATGATTTAGTACTCTTGCATAATGCACGTTTTGCTTGAGTATGCGAAAGCAGTGGAAAAATACTAGATGCATGCATACCATATAGTGTAATAGATTTTCCTTGAAAATTAATATTCATTGTGTGTGTGGAATAATCTATATTTGGATTATGCTAGTGTCTCCAAGGCATTCCTGAAATAATGTCGCTTGACTGTAATGGAACAACTAAGAAATTTCTTCTTTCAATGTATGAACCAATTTGAATTTCTAAATCTTGTACTTCTTGTGTGCCATTATACCTAGTGCCTAAAAATGCAGCTTTTATGCCATAATGCGTAGGTACAGTCTGTAATTTTAATTCCTTTACCAATTTTGTTGAAATAAAGTCATGAGTACTACCGTCATCATGCAAGATAGTCTTTTCCTTTCCATGCACCAAACATTTCATAGTCAATAATGAATGTGGAGTAGGCATACCTGGTAAAGTGTCGGAAATAGTAGTAGTGTCATCCTCATATTCAGTGAAATCAGGCATATCCTCATGCTCGTCTTCGTCCATGGCTCCAAGATAGTTGATATGTGCTGATGACTTCTTTGAATGACAATTTGCTGCGAGATGCCCAGGCTGGTTACACTTACAACATACTATTGGCTTGGCTTTGGTTACATTATTTGCAATGGCTGGAAGTCTAGGTACATTTGGATTTGCTTGTTGAATAGGCTTAGGATTTGGATTGACATTGGATGGTAATGCAGGTGGTTTAGCCCAATTCTTGCGGAAAGATGGTGATGAGAAACGACCTGGATTAAACCTTCTAAAATTGGAATTGAATTGTTTAGATCCATAATTACCATTGACTTGGAATTGCTGTGGTCGTATGTCTCTACCGCGTAACTTATCTTCAGTGTCGTGAGCTAGTGAGATGGCATCTTCAAGGGTAGCAGGCTTGAACATGTTCACTTCAGTGTAGTAATATCCAAGAAGTCCAGACATATACTTCCGCTTATGTGTCGTCTCTGGTACGTCTTCAAGCATGTGCAGCTGTAGGAGTGCATTCCAAAAACGCTCTGTATACTGTGGTATAGGCTCACGATCCCGTTGTTGAAGTAAATCCCATTGCTTGATAACCTTCTCATGAAATTGCGGTGGAAGGAAATTCTGCATGAACTTCTTCTTGAAATCTTCCCAAGTAGCAGGACATTCTATGCTCTTGCGTACTACAATCCACCAAAGTGATGCTCTGTCTACCAAATAATTAGTAACACAATTGATTTTATCTTTTTCTGGATAAGTTTCCTCATGGAAATAGTCATCAAACTGGCGAATGAATGATAAAACAGTCTTTCCTTCTCGTATGCCATTGAAAGTGCGAAATTTGAAACTTCGTTTACTTATCTTTGATTCCTTGCGAATGGTTTGTGCTTCAAGAGTGGCGTCGATGGTACGTCGAATTAAATCTTCAGCTTGAGGTTCTTCTTTGTCGGTAGACGCTCTTTGTAATTTTGTCAATTGCGCTTGCAATGCTTGCCTAGCCCTTCGTTCTTCTTCCAATTGCAGCATGATTAGATCCAGCTTTTGTTCCATGGTAGGCTCAGGTAGGTCGTCTTCAGCCATAGGATTATCCATATGTGGGGTCGTCATCCTGTAAAACTCAATAAATCTTTCTCACTCAAAATCAGGTTAGCGGGATGAGCGTAGCTCAAATTCGGGGTTACAAGGCTATATATTTTTTGGTATTTCTTTCTCAATTTTCAGAAAATCTGCAATATTTCCTTCTTCCTTTGCTGAAGATACTTCACCGAACCTGTAGATAGGTAGAATACTTTGCCACGAACAACTTTCCAGTTCAGAGTTTCTACGCAGGAACAGCCCTTCTAGGTGTTTTGAGCACTAGTCACTTATGATTCCAGTTGACTAGTCTGACTTGCAGAGTTGCAGACTTAGCCGACTTGCAGAGTTGCTGACTTACAGAACTTAGGCCGACTTGATGAACTTACAGGACTTGATTGCAGTCAACTTGTAGAACTTGACTTCTGGTGCGCAGGACCCGGAGTTTGGTGAGTTTCTTGCCCTGTGTGACTTGCAGAGCTTAGCTTTGACTTAGGAGATTAAGTTTAAAAAGCTTAATGACAGAGTCGTCAGATTTCATGGGGGGGGGGCCGTTTTTCAGCACGGCGCGAAAAACGCGGAAGGCTCCTCAGATACGACGATGATAAATCTGAAGCTTCAAGCTTCTTTTAAAGCTTATAAGCTTAGCAATTAAGCTTTGAAAAAAATTGGTTTATGAGTTTGCTCACTGGTTTTTGAAGAGTTGATGAAGGAGATGGATGCGTGGTCCTCCGCCTGCACAGCCTGGTCCTTCGCGATCTGAGAGTAGAAACAGGGGTTCTTGATCGCCAAAAGTTTGCCTGTATCGCCGGTTCACGACGAGAGTGACTGTAGAGCCCGATCGTTCTTGGAGCTCCGCCTTCGCTCGAGATGGGTAGCGATTGGAAGCTCTTGATCTCAACTCCACTCTGATACCAGTGGTGCGTAGATCGGTCGCAGTATGCTCACATAGTGAATTCGGGAAGGTCCCCAATAACAATGAACTCTACCTTTTTGCACAAAAAACAATGTAAAAGCATGAACGACAAGAAGCAAGAGACCAATTGGGTTCAATCTCCCCCCATGCCTTGTGTGAGCGCTTCACAAAGCATGTATTTTATGTATATTTCAATCTTCATGCTCAATAATAGCCCAATTTACAAAATATGACAAGCTTTTAGCTTTTGAGTTTGCTTTCTACAAAAATAGGAAATAAAGCTAATGGACGGTGCCCATAGAGTCTGGCACGCCCAATCTCAATGTCCAAATAGAAATAACATATCCGTGTGCATAGGCGCATACAAAATAATAATCAATAAACAATGCCTCAATAGACATGACAAAATATAGGCGTGGCGCCTATCAAAATATAATCCAAAGGTCGAATACTTGCTAGACTCCAATGCTTTCCTCCGCCACTGCTGCTATCTCTACACATCAACTCAAGCATTCACAATCGTTAGTAAAATAATGCAATTAAACCGACAAAAGTGAATATTTAGCAGTCTTTAGCTACATAAATAAATCAACTGGTTAGAAATAAATCCTAACCTTAATTTATTACGAATGCGCACTCTAAACTCATAAACGTTTATTAATTTAATATGCATTTTGCGGAATCACCCGCTATGGAATCACCCATGTACACACTAAATTAATGAAACGCCCGAAAAGGACAGGCGTCCCCATCAACTTCTCGCACAAAGAATCCTCTTTATGTATGAGCCCCGGTCATCTAAGTTTACGGAGTCCACCGTAAAACCTCACGGAATCCACCATGGAATATGCCTCCTGGCATCAGATATAACCTCTGTCACAAAGCATGCCAATGTAGACCAATGTCAAGCAAGTGCCAACCAATAGGGAGCTCAAAAAAGGCTCAAAATACATTCGAGAACTAACCAAGACATTTGCCAACCTCCATTTGGATCCAAATAATCATAAGAAGAATTTGGGAAGCACCCGAGACCAATAGGCATAACATAACCTGAGTTAAATAGCTTCATCCCTACTCTATTACAACAATAAATTCACTATCAAACTATGCATAAACATGGCCAAAATCAGCACCAAATCAATGTCATATCATATGCATAGCTTCCCATAAAATCAGATCATGATCTAGGTACCAAATGGCATCAATAGCTAGTACCAAGCAAGCATAAATATCAAATGTCATATCATATGCATAGCTTCCCATAAAATCTGGTCATGATTCGAGTACCAAATGGCATCAATAGCTAGTACCAAGAAAGCATAAACATCAAATGCTAATGTAGCACTATTTGGGGCTGCCTGTGGACTGTTATGAGAGTCTTGGACTAAAGTATACCAAACCCAAATGTCAATGCCAAGCTCAATCCTTCAATGCCATGGTTGAAGCATGCTCCTATGCCTTAAATGAGACCTTTGTGTATTAGTGCCAACAGTCTAAAGAGGTGTTGGAGATGAAGGCCACATTTTTGACAGGCTGAGAAAATGGGGCAACTTGCTGAAATCACATTTTTGATGTTGCTAAGGGAGTTGGGCATTACTTGATAGTTAGGGAGCTTTTATGGCTCCCAAAGAAGCTTTCCAAGAGGTCTCAATAGGCATAGAAGAGAGAGAGCTTAGTTCTAAACCTTCAAGGACTAAGCCATAGCTGCCCTATTCTTCAAACCCTGTGGACTGAAATAAAGAGTGGAATGAGAGCTCCAATACTTGTTGATGAATGCCCTAAGGTCGCCCAAGAAGAGCCAATGCTTGCTTGAGAAGGCTCAGACTGACCGGAAGCTTGAAAGGTGTGGGTATGGTTGGCAAGAGTGAAGACGAGTGTAGGTATTCGAATGAATACTAAGGGAGTTCCCGACCATGTTCAAGACCTTGAAGAGCCAAGCTATGATACCAGTTGAAAGGTGACAAGGATCGAGCAAGAGAACATGGCAGTGAGAGTTATGGCGGATGGAGCAAGAGCAAGAAAGAGAGAGACTCTAAATGTGGGAACTCCAACAGTCACAATGTGTGACCGGACTTCCCTTTATTCAAATTTCACTAAAAGAATAAAGAATGAAGTGATAGTGATGGGTGTGTGCCACCTATAGTGTGTAGGTGCGAATATTGTTAGTGTAGTAATACATGGGCAACTAGGTGCAGGCGCCTTTACTCAACATTCACAAGGAAAAAAATGGTAAAAATACCAACAAAAACAAAATCAAAAATTAATATGAAAAAATCCATATATCAAAATGGAGGGAAATGGAAAGACAAGATGTCAGGGGAATTAGTGGGACAGTTTTGTTAGGTCAAAATGGAGTTTCGATGGTGTTAGGGGACGTTCATATGGAAAAAATTTGGAAAAATAAGCATAAAAATTCACGCGAAATTTAATAAAAGAAAATCAATAGGCCAAATCAAGGTGGGAAAAAAGGAAATTCATGCAGGGGTCAAAGTTGGATAGGGTTGTCAAATCAAAACTCAATTTTGAGGTGGTAAAGGCAAGTTCACATGAAAAAACAGTAAAAAATGCACACGAGAATTCTCAAAATTATGAAAAATTTAATACTGGAAAAACTGGACATCAGAATGATGGGAAGTAAAAAGAAAAAATATCATGAGGAAGGTGTAGATTAGAGCTCACACATTAGATTGTTGTTCTAAAGCAAATAAGACACGTTCGCATGGAAACATGTTAAATGGACAAAAAATTGTTCAAAAATTAATAACTCGTGGTCCGTATCTCAAAACAATAGGGTACTGTAAAAAGGAAAACCAGCTAGTTCAAAGAGATAAACTGAGCTGAAAGGTTAGATTGGAAGTTTGGTGAACGTAGGGTGCGTTCACATGAAAAAGTGGCCAAACAAAGAAAAAAGGCAAACGGACAAGGAACAACCCCAAGACGTGTTGAAAAGAGGATGGGTGTGAGGGGAAGCGACCCCATTAGAGCAGAACTAGGAATTGGTATGCTCAAATAGTCTGAGAGGGATGTTTCCATGAGGATATGCATAGCGAACACCCAAGGACACATCCCCACACTTAAGACCTTAATAGCTTAGATTATCGATGCAACAAGGGCCTAACACATGATCATAACCCATATACGTACATCCCTACACTTAAAGCATGACTGACTCTTGAAATCAAAAGGGATAGGGTTAGAAAAACTTGGCCTAATTTGCAAATGATCAAGGGAAAGCGTCAGTATTGCATGAAGGATTGTGGTCGTCGTTTGGTAAGACGTACTAGGGCTTGCCACAGCACACTCATCCAACATGGCAAGGACCATGCAATAGCACCCAAGGAGGTAACTTTATTGTTGAAATGTTGGTTAGTTTTTCTATATAGCACTCAATCTCGACAGTCACTCATGTTGAAATGATAGATCAGTCGCTCAACCCATGGAACATGTCACTCGAAGAATAATTATTGAAACTCATAGCTCACATCTGATTTCAAAATCAACAAAGGGAATAGTTCAAAGGAAGTATGCCAATGTGCAGAGTTGATGGTGCATCCGTGTGTCCCAACCCACGTGGCATATATGCAAGAAGAAAGGACAAGGAGCCTTATTGTACAGTGCGTCAAAGAGAAGGAGGTGTAGAGTGATGGTAGAGAAGGTTTATCCCTTCTGTGCATCGAAAAATGAGAGCGTACATGTCTGCAAGTGTCGAAGCATCTCTCAATCCTCACCTCTCACTTGATGAAGGGAAATCAATCATGCTCACAATCCTTGTCTGTCTTACGCTCTGTTGATGATAACAGGAGGGCATCAAGAGTTTCTCATATCCCATTGATTGAATCCTTACTAACACTTGTGCAAAGGTTGTATGGCTTGTGCACAATTGATGGTGCAATGGTGCATCCCACCTTGTTGTGCTAGCATACGATGCAAGAAGGAAAGCCAGGGAGCCTTATAGTGCCCTGCACAGGAACAATTTTGTGATTTGTGCATTGAGAGGCCCATCCTGTGTGTGCAACTCTCCATTCACACATCTCACCTCTCTATTGGATATAAAGGCAAGGACTGGTCACTCACCCCACCTCTATCTCATGCTCTATCGATGAATATAGAGGGAAACCCATACTCGCATCCCCATCTGGTTAGGATGAAAGCTCACATTGCTCAAGGTTTGTCGATGAAGATTAGCTTCATCTAGTTTATGATGTCAATGCGAATCGATTGATGAAGAGGCATACCCAAGGAGGTAGCCAACAAGTCTGGTACTTGGATTGCATATGAGAAATATTTTCCATTGTTGGAGGAGTTAGCATACCAAGGGAGGTGGCTTTGGAACTTTTGTTGCAAGATTTCTACTAGAGATTCAGTTGTCCTAGACTATGGGGTGTTACCACCTTTTCCACAACTTACTTCCCATCCAAGGGTGTGTCCCACCTTTTCTTAGAATGAATCCTATTATGATAGGGAATTTCTTCATTTTCTCCCATAACAATTTTGTTTTTATTTTATTATTATTATTATTCTTTTCTTTTTTATTGCTCTACTCCAAAGGGTGTTTTTACCTTTTTTTGAAGAATAGGTCGGCATGACAAGGATGTAAGTCCTTTTCTCCCATAATCGATATATATCGATTTTTTTTCCTTTCTTTTCTTTGGAAAGAGGAGAATGGTTATAGTACCATGTATCAAAACCATCCTCACTACCTCTTCTTGATCAGAAGAAGAGGAAGCCAAGAAGGATTGGAAGGTTGCTGTGAGGGATCAATAGAAACGAAGCCACATCATCAAGGTCAATAAGATTGTTATCAAGAGCATTAGGTAAAGCCGTATTGACTGTCATGCAAGGAATGAGGAATCTATCGATGGTGATTGCCAAGATCCCCAAGGAGGGTAATACATCTTGAGGCAATAGCCATTAATCATCAAGAAGGAATCATCCAAAGCATTGACTATCCAAACTTGGATAGAGCCATTAGGGTGACGAAAAGTACCTTATAAGGGCCCATCCATCGTTGTTGAAGCTTGCCTCGAAATTTTTCGAATTGTGAATCATAGGCTAGGACTAACTCACCTTCTTTGAACTGATCCTTCTACTTGATGAAGCTGTCATGATAGGCCTTTCTACGAGCTTACATGGCCTCCATGCATTGTAGAGCCTCTTACGAGTCTCATCTAGACATTTTGGATGCAAGAGATGGCATTGCAGTGACTCCTCATCTCCCAAGAATTCTTTGATAGCCACGTGCAAAGAGGGTAGCTCAAGTTCAATAGGAAATAATGCCTTCTGTTCCATACACTTGTTGGAAGGGGTTTGTCCTTGTAGCAACCTTATGGCATTAGGGGAGTTTTGAGGTCTCAAAAATGCCATGTAAGTGATCCTAGAGAGAGAAAATATTTTAGAAAATAAAATTATTTTTATTTTAATTTTTTTATATTTTGGTAAGTAAATATATAAAAAATGGTTAATAAGTCATTGTCATGATATTCTCGTGGTCACATCAAACCTAGAAATCTAGGCCGCCATAAAGGTGACAAAGATTGTCATAATCAAGATCTTGCTCATCCTCATTAAAGTGAAAACTAATATTCAATTTGAATTATTTTTTACATTTGATTACTTCCCTCCATTATCACTCTCTTCTTTCTTTCCCATCCTTACTAGTTTCTTCTTCGTTTTCTTTCTTGTTTCTAATTTGTATACTTTTTCAATCCAATCTTCTAATCACATCCTTAGCTAAGGATCAGTCATCCAATGATCTCGATATCTCTAGTAAAAGGCATCTCTATCATCTTTATATTGAGTTGGATAGTGAGTATGAACCAATAAGGAAGAGAACAAAACCCATTACCATTACAGAGTTTATGAAACATATATTCAGGTTCGAAGGAAAGAAGAATCTTTATCTTTGGTTAGATGGTAGGCTATATCCCAAAGATCCTAGCAAAAATAGCACTTCGTCTTTCTATAATAGCTCTTCATTGTTGAGATTCATTGGTGATGGTTAAATGCGTTTCTAGGCTATACACTTAACTTGGTTGTAGAAAAGGATGTCCTCAAATTGGAGAACCATCTTTTATCAAAACATAGTTACTGCAGAAGCTAGAAGGCTATCAACAAAGGATTCATTTGTTGGAGAAACGCATCAAATCTTATCAATGAAAGCAAACTATTTTAGGACTTTGCAATCGACAAAAGGCTCTTAGAAATTAATTTGAGAGTCTTAGACGGGGAGGAGGTGGTTGTAGTAAAAGAATCCAAGTAACAAGGTACATTTTTGTTCCACTTTAAAAATATAAAATATGACTTTGTTTATAATTAACTGTATTGATTTATGATGTTGATTTTGTTTAGGTCTCTTCTTCAACCGAATGCAAGTGAAAGAGATTCTTTCAAAGCATCTCACTTTATCATCATCTTCTTCCTTGAGTAGCTTCAAAAGATATTTTGGAGAATAATAAATTTAAAAAGGCAAAGAAACAATACTTGGAGTTATTTATAAAGGATCTCTCTTTGGGTACTGAGTTAGTGCAGAAGACACTAGATAATATTGGTATCATTCGAGATGCTTATATACAACTTTTCCAACTTTTACAGTCAAATATAAAGCAAGGACAAGTACGTAATTGCATACTTCCAAGGCCATTTGTGATTAGAACTATTAGACAGAGAGTGAATAACAAGGTAATGGAGATTCTGGGTGAGCCTTTCCATATCAAGACTAGCTTCAAGGGCAAGAAAAAGGAAGTTGTATTCAATGAATTTAACAATATTTTCCTTGACTTTCCCACCCTACAATGCTTAATGATTAGATTCTATGACTTGTCACTAGAAGAGGCACAAGGAGTGGCTAGATTTGTGGTCAAACTTGATGAAAGTGAGATTCTAAAATGTACAAAACTAGATAGGGTCTCTATTACCTTGATGAATAGAGCACTTTCATCATATGATTACAATCACTCAATGCCATTTAGTAGTCAATTAGAACACAATATCTGGTGGGGCTAAGAGCATTCGAAGTAGATACAAAGGATTTTGATATATTGTATTGGGTTTTTCATCGAACACCAATACATGATGTTATTAAGAGACAACAAGCAGAAGAAGAGATATTTGTTGAAGGATTTGGGAACTATAAGATTGAGTTGCACATAGTTGGTGACTTAAAGACACTTAAAGGTATGTACAATGTATCAAAGGGAGCCAAATCTAGATCTCCTTGCCTATATTGCATGTCCCTAGTTGAACTCAAGCAATTGGAATAGAGCTCCCTCTAGGAGCAACAAGGATCCACATTTTAAGCCAATCCTAGATATTCCTTTAGTGAATGCCCATATCTGTAAACTTCATACGCCTTGTAGGATAATTGAAAAGCTTGTTCATCTTTATATAGGATTTGCATGGAAGCTGAAGCCATTATCAGCTAACCAGATCTTGAAAACTCTAAGGATGGTAATTGTGTCCCAAAAAGCCATCTATTGGTAGAGTGAAGGCTAGAAGGTTCCTAGACTTTCATGGGAGACTTGGTAAGATAAACTCTAAGAATGGTGGCTCAACTATTAGATACAATCAATGGAAGTACCTACATAATGCAATTAAGGATCATGCTGATAATGGACAAGCTCAGAATAGAAAAGTCAATGTTTAAGAAACACTAGACAAAGTATTCTTTGATTGTGATAAAATAGAGTGGAATGATAATGATCCCAAAGACATCAAAAACCAATTGAACCTTTTTAAAAAGGCAATGACAAAAGCTTGGGTAATCAATAGTTCACTCACTATATGGTAAGAAGTTTGCATATGTATGTCTCTTTATTGTTTGACTCATATAGGGTTTTCTAATTGAATTTCTTTATTTGTTAGCTATGTAGCATATTTTATACAACCGTGCGCCATATTTTATCAAGAAATATGGATCTCTATCTATTTGGTCAATCCAAGGTATAGAAAAATAACATTATCAAGCAAGAACAAAATACTTTAGACACACAAGACATGGAGGTGGAAGATACAAAGTAAATAGTTTATTAGAGGTCTTTTAATGGTTCTACAGACAAATTTGGCACAAATTCAAGCTCAAAGATACAATCGCATCATGTAATACATCATCTTTGGCAAGGACTATATCGACTATTACCCAAAGAAGAAAAGAGGGATATTTAAACTCTTAGGCAAAGTAAAGATATTATGAATGGTTACAAACTAGACAAAGAGATGGAAAAAGATGGGTTTCAAGAAACCCTTAACATCTTTTAGTATGACTCTGTTGCAAAAGAGTCTTTAGTTTCAGGGAATTCACTGGGTCCTCTAAGGGAATCTTTTGTTTCATCCCACTCAATGAGACCTCTACATTTTAGGAACTCTTATTTCCTATAGTCTAGAAATAGCTTCAAATTATTGGCATCTCCTACATGGGAGAGCAAATAAGAGGCAAGAACTCTAAAGTATCCTACCCTAGATCCACTATATCCAGGCGTGACACCAAAAACTCTTATAGCTTCTTCCTTCTCTACCAAAATTATATTGTCTCAACCTCTATTGAAAGCTTGGGATCCAATCACCTTGGAGATAGATTTCAAAGTCATTATTGGTAAGCTTGGAGAGCTTAACAACCTACTATGAAAAATTGCAACTATTTGATTATTTAAGCGTCCAATATAATGACCAAGGCATTGACTTTTGCCAAGCTTCAATGGCCTTGAGCTCTTGGCTCTTCCAAGAAAGTTGTTTGCATCTTCAATTTCTATCTGTACGATAAATCATAATAGCATAAGATGTCAGTAGATAAATATCCAAAAATATTTGTGTATAATGCATAACATACTCTATTATAAATCACAATGGATATCTTAGAATTATCTTTCATACCTTAGGGTTTTCATCTTCTTCAAGAAGACTATCATCATATAGATTTATTGAACTTTTTGGTTTCTCCTCTAATGGAGACTTTAGTTTCTCTTCATAGCCCATGTCATCAATACCAAGTCTTTGTTGAATTTGTAAGTACTCTTCCTCTGAAGGTATCCCTCCCTTTTCATATTCCACAATGTGATTAATACAAGAATGCAAGGCTAAAAAATTGTCTTGAAAATTCTCTCCCTCTACATCAAGAGTTGCTAGCAATTCCTCTTCATAACCTATAAAGTTATTATCATTTTGTCCCCATGCAGCAAGGATTACCAAGCAGTAATCTTCTCTAAGATAAAAAAGGTGTTGAATATCTTTTAGATACATATCTCTTTTTGTTGATGAGATAACTGGGAAATGCTGGGACACATTCAAGAGGACATGTTTCAATCTCTGCACTCAACTATATCTCTTTTTCCTCCACTTTTGTAATGTTCTCACTTTTAAACAAAGCAACATCAAATCCCTGCACTAATTGGCTCTTAATATTCTCCTGAAACATTTCACCCTTCTCTTCAACTTCTTTGTTTTTGCATGCAATATCCTCCATCTTCTTCTTTTGTGTTGTGTCTGAAGAACAACTATCCATATATTGAAGATATACGAGAAATCCAACATCCTTTTGTACAAGAAGACGTTGTTGGCTGATTCTGATGAAAAGGGCAATCTGCTTTCCACTTCTTAAATTCTTCATCAATAAGGCTAAACCTTCTTTGCAAAGTTGTTCTAGTAGGATTAGAGGTTTTCGTTACATCACTATAATGGACAAATCTCTCAATCTCTAGGCCTTTCACATTTCTATCATAAAACACCTTAAATCCCTTCATTTTATCTTCAAGATCCTTCAAAAGCTCTTGCAAATGAAAGGGAACATTGAGCATATCTCTGATGTAAATAAATCTTGATGAATTTCTAGTTGCATGAAGAAAATCAAACAACTTTTCATCATCACAGGTGACCTCTTGATCCTCCTCCTCCATTCCCTCTAATGAAAACTTACTTTTATTCATCCTAATTACTCACCAAAAAAAAATCCAAAAAACAAAATAAGGCTCATAATATACAAATCCACATTTGCTCATATGTAGTAGACTAAAGAAATATTGCTAAGAAAATTTAGGAAATACAAGATGAAAGAAATGAATTAAAACTTTATGTAGTAGAGAAAGCATGAAATTCCAAGTCTCATCAATCAAACTTTGTTTAACATTTTCGACTCATGAAACATAAAAATAATGATTCAGACCGCCTCACAGTTCACAAAATCGCGTTTCACACATCACTTATAAAAAAAAAACTTGAGGAATTCGCATTTTAAACATACAAAAAACTTGAACAAAACAATGCCTCAAGAACATCAAAATCCCATCGTTTTACATGTTTACCAGACCAATATTGCAAGAAAAACAAAAAAAAAAAATTTACAGAATTTCTAAGTCATTGATGTATCTTTCTCCTTTTAAACCTACTAACATCTTCAATGCCTTGAAATTCACGATTATAGAGAAAAATATTTTTAAAAGTGTGATACTTGATATTTGCAGGCCTTGCTCTTGAGAATAAATGGTTTCTTGTAAGCATAATATGCTTAGTTTGGCTTGTGATGCTTACAATGTAAAGAGCTGGTCAAAGACAAGACAAGATATGTTAAAGAAATAGTAACCAAGATACGTTTGATCAAAAAGTACGCTACACTAATTCAGAGGACGTGCGCTTAAAATGAAAAAGAAAAAGGAAGAAACTTGAAAATCGAAACCATAAAAGCGCTATCATATAGAAATAGTAAGTGACACATGGCACAACTTCCCATGCAAAACAGTCTTTAGTCGCATGTGTGAAATTAACTACGCATTACAGCAGCCACACATGTAAACCAACATTGTTATAAACCCAATTTCTAAACTACAAAAGATTTTTTTCAAAGACAAAACCATCTCTATGCTCATCCATACCAACACAACGCTAATTTGATCGTAGTACAAAATTATTATTCTGCACAAGGCTATTAAAGAAGGTTTCATCTACAATATATGCACTTAACACTCAAGAATGTAAGTTTTTTTCTAAAATATGAGTAAGTTCTCAATCACTTCAACACTCCTACTAAATCATCCCCAAAAATGCCAAACGTATGAAACGTGATGGGTGCTAGGTTTCTCTTGTGTCCACATGAGACCTCCTCACATTTTATATGACTAAGGCCTGTAAGTTTCTGTTGTAACGTGCGTGCTAGGTTATAGAACTTTGAATCTATTTTAAGTTTCATAAATTATAGAACTTCAAGATTCAAGTAAATAACTAAGTTGAAATGAAAGAATCTCTTTTAATCTTTCAAATGCATTTATGTATGTTGGAAAAACATATACTACAAAGTCGAAATTTAAAAAAATCATCAATCAAGAACGATAAGGATGTTTAAGGTAAATAATTTTGTCCAAAAGGTAGTCTAAAAGATGAGTTGATTCTCCTAGAACGTATGAAACGCGAAAGTTATTTTGTTATTTTTTCTCAGTAAGGCCATATCGCGTTTCATCCGACTTGATCTTGCATTGTTCCCGTTGTGTCGTATGAATCATGATATGGTGTTGAGTTCCCTCTATCTTCAAGGCGTATTTGTGTTCCATACGTCTTCATACTGTTTTATTGAAATTGGATTTAGACTTTATGATTAGTGTTTGCCTGCTCCTTCATGATTGTAGATATATTGATATGAGAGATAAGGAGATCTTTTATAATTTGTTAGTTTTTTTTTTTGGATGTTTCAGATGGCTAGAACTAAGTCCACTGCAAGGGAACAAAAAGTTGATCCCAAAGGTCTTGCTTCAAAGATACATTAGTCCTCCAAGCCTTTCAAACTTTCAAGGAAATCAAAGCCAAGAAGAAGGTTCTCAGAGCATGTGAGGTGCCTTAAGGAGGTTAGAAGTGCAATAAAGGCTCTGAATAGTGCAATTTCAAAGTTTTCTTTTCAAAGGCTTGTCAGAGAAATCTGTGACAAGCATAATCTACAGAGTTTTAGATGGATTAGGGCAGGTCTCAACTGTATTCAAGGGGCTACAAAGGATTTTTTGATTGATTTTTCCAAGATTCTTATATTTGTGCTGCTCATGCACATTTTTACCTGCTGATATCATCAAGAGATATGATATGGTATTTGTGGACCATGATTGTGTTCAAACTCTCCAAAATAAAGTGAGAGAAGTAAATGACTTGATTCTTCTTGTTGGGATGAGGTATAGTTTACCAAAATTTGTTTAAACTCACCAAATTTTTCTAGCACTAGACTTTCATGTTGATGCTTACTATCTCCATTCCTTTGCTAGGTGTGTAATGCATGAGCTCCCCTTCGATATACAACAAAAGAAAATTAGGAGAAATATGGACTCTCTTTTTTGCCCCTTAAGGGGTTTCTCTCACCTCTCTCTCTCTAAAAAGAGATTCCAAAATAATATTATAAAAAGAGATCTTATACAATCAAGCAAATCTCGTTTTTGTGTTTTCAATAGATTTCACCTATTATTTTATTCCCAAACTGCAGGATAAGGTCACTTTTTCTCAAAATCCTCATAACTAAAAAAATACAATTCTATTTTTTCTAAAAACGCAGCCAATCATTGATACATGACTCGTTAATGCCCTCATGACTTTTCAACATTAAAATATATTAGAATCATTCTCATTCTTGCTTCTTAAAAGGGTGGAAGTTAAAAAACGATATAAAATGACGTACACATTATATTTTAAGATTATTTTTTACCCAGAGACACCTTTTTGACTCAAGAGTTTCCTTGTAAATTTTTATCTTTTTTGGACAAGTATATACCTATTTCTGGGCATTTTTTCATTCCCTCAGAAAGCTCTAGTTTTGTCCCAAATTTTGTGCATTCTTCTCTTTCCCTCCAGAATATGGTTTCTTGCATACGAGTTCTTCTGAAGCAGCATTGAGGAGTAGTTTTGATACCATTTGTTGAAATCAAATAATCTCTATCTACAACACACTCTACCCTGCTACAAGCCATCTTCCTCTTCAGAAATATGCAGTAAGAAATCTCTGTTTTCAACAGTCTATACTACAAGCAATCCAGTGATAATGGAGGTATCTTTATTTTTTTAATCTTTGTGATGTTATTATTCTTCACAGTTGTTGTTCATTCCTTAAGCATCAATTCATAGAGAGAGAGAGAGGGGGGGAGAGAGAGAGAGAGAGAGAGAGGAGGGGAGAAGGGGGGGACAGAGAGGACTGTGTGAGATGAACAAAGAAAATAAGTGATAGAGTGACAGATAGTAAATTAGGGCAGAAGATAAGATGATGTTATTGTTTTCCACTAGCCAAGCTTCGGTATGAATGTGTTTAGGGTTTCCTTGATGAATTTTTGTTGTGTGTGTGCGTGTCTGTGTGTGTGTGTGTGTGAGAGAGAGAGAGAGAGAATATTATGGATAGAACAGAAGATAAGATTTGATGCTAATTAGAGGTAGATTAAAAGCCAAGATTACAGGCTGATTAGGGGTTGATTAGGGTCTATCAAGACTGAAGAGACAAGAACCAACTGGGTTTTAAAAAAAACACAGATATAGTGAATCAAAGGGTGTAGTTCTGCGATTTGAATGTTAATCCAAGTTAACATTTGCATACTTTTTTTTTTGTAGAATGCAGGTGCAGGATGTACCAAGAGAAAGAGAGATATTCACTTTCAATTGGAGGATGAATATGCACCAATGTTCAAAAGAATTGTGGAAAGAGATGATGCAATAAGATGCAGGATGCTACAAGAAAGAAATGCAGGGAAAAAAAATGTGGACCTTTGGGTTGATGGGTGCATTTATCCACTCGATCCACTCACTCGAAGACCACCACAATTTGAAGGGCTTACATCATTTGTAAAGTTTTCTTGTGAAGGCAATGAAGGATTGTATGGATACACATGCAGACTTGTCACACAAGGATTAGCAGGGGCTCATCAAACCTTGACAAATTTGCAGACAAGATTACAAGGGAATATGCAGTCTTTGATGGAAAAGGATAGATTATTGGCTGAGAAGGATAGAGAGAACCAGAACCTACAACAAGCAATGTCTGTCATTGAAGATGCTATGCATGCTACACACGTGCAGAATATGGAGTTACAGTCTAAAGTCAATGACTTGGAGAAGGAGAATCGAAACATAGAGAGGAAGCTCACAAAAACTTTGGAGATTGGGCCTACTTTAAAAACCAAAGAGGCATGTCGGCGCATCCGATCCGTTAAACCAATTCACCAATTAGCCAAAGGAAGTGGACAATATCATAGCTACTACAATGAGAAATATGTTTCCTCATGCAGAGAATGATACTATTGCCAAAGTCCTTAGCAAGGATATGGTCAAAAATGCATTGGAAAATTGTAAATTCAGGGACATTGTGGATGGTGTTGCTAGTGAACATCCTAGGGATGTAAGCAACTTGTTTACTGCTACAGATGCTCAGGGATTATGTGACAAGGTGGGAATGAGTTCTGAGTCATATAGTATGCTCTATCAACAATTGGATACAGGTTTTAAGCAAGTCTTCAATACTAAGCGAGTAATGCCTCTGCCAAACCCATTTCACGTGAAGAAGGCTTGAAAACAACTAAATGAGAAAGTTTTAGAACTAATTGGTGAGCCTACGCATCTGGAACACACACACATATTGAAGTATGGTTCCAAAGAAGTTGCCTTTGTATTGAATGCATCCAACAACTTTGTATTGGATATATGTAGGGTTCAGATTGCTATGGTCAAGTTCTACAATACGTCTATGGAAGAATGCTTAAGTTTGTCCTCAAACTTGATGAGAGTGAGATTATCAAGGGGCAAAAACTTGAGCGTGTGAGTATAACACTTATGAATCAAGCATTGGATCCCAGCATTGATGAAAAACATCCTTTATACTTCAGTGTACAATCGGAGAATGAAATATGGTGGCTTGCAGCATTTGAAGTACCAAAGGAGGACCATGAAGTACTTAAAGTTTTTTTTAACCTCACTAATGTACCCAGTGTTATTCAACAGTAAAATAATGGAGCAGTTTTACACGTTGAGGGGTTTGGGGACTATCAAGTTGAATGGCATCTTGCAGGTGATTTAAAAACATTGAAGTGTATGTTTGGTTTATCAAATGCAGCAAATGCAAAATTTCCGTGCATATACTGCATGCAAACTAGGAAGAAAGGGAAAGGTGGAAAGAAAGAATGGCTTGCCAAGGCAGGACAACAGGGTGCTCCGACACGTGATCAGAAAGTCATGAGAAATGGAATGCTAATTCCAGTGGATCCAAACTGGCACCCTATTTTGGAAATACCACTAACAAGGGTTCACTTTTGCACATTGCATTGTTTGGTTAGAATAATTGAGAAGCTAGTATATGAATATATATGCTTTGCATACAAGATGCAGCCCATGTCAGAATTTGATGCTACATGCAAGAAGGTAGAACAAGTCCTCTCTGAAGTTGGATTGCACAGAGGCCAAGTAGAAATAAAAAAGGACTAGAAAAAATTGGGGAAGAGTGGAAATGTTCCTTGTAAACCATGCTTTGGCGGACCCAAGGCTAGGAAGTTTTTATCTCCACCTCGAGATGAGGAAGGCGATATACTAGTAAAACAACCAGAGAAGTACGAAGCATGGAAAAAGTTGCACCTTGCTGTTTCAGATTGGAGCAATGGGGGACAAACGAGGATTGCAAAGGCAAAAGTGTGGATACACCTAGATAGATTAGCAGCTCTCTTACGGAAGTTGAGGTTTATGGATGGTGATGCCAATGCATTTAAAGAGACAGCTGCTAAATTTCATAAGTCCATGGTGGAGGCATGGACTACAAATAGCATAACACACTACATGTTCAGTATTATCACCATCGCAAAAAAAAATCATCACTTCGAATTACTTTGTGTTTCTAATCTCTTTTCTTGTGTAGCATATACTTGAAGCACATGGTCCATACTTTGCAGATCAAGGAAGTTTGGCAATATGGTCAACTCAAGGCATGGAAAGATCTCACTGGCAATCTCGCTGTGCTTTTCAAAAGGCAACTGATCATGGAGGTGGCATCAATGATTCCAATTCTATGAGGCAATTATTCCAATGGTGGTATAGGAGACTAGAGATACGATACGAGGAAAAAGAAAAGAAGTCCAAAACATCTCAAGCAGAATCTATAAGTAGGGAAATATATAAAGTGAGAAAAGCAAGATATGAAAACAACACAGCTAGACAACGGCACGCAGAATGGTTGGCAACCCAAGAGAGAGATGGCAAAAAATGGAGACCTAGATAAAGATAATAATTTTGATGCATTTAGAGTCCACAAGAGAGCACAAGTCCCAAGGATATGACACATCAATACTCATATCTCTAACATGAGATGTCTTATAAATTTTATTTAAAATTTCAAAGGTTTGTCTCTATGTTTTTCAAAGTCGATTTCAAACTTTGTTTTTTAGTTATGAAAAGTCGATTTTGAAATCCTAAGACAAAGATATGAAAATTCCAAACATTGGAACATTCACTGGCCTAGAGAGAGAGGGGGGGCATGAGGGGGTGTTAGGAGATAGAGAGAGGTAGGGATGGGGTGGAGAAATGAAATGAAATGATAAATTTAAAATTCATTTACACCATAGTAAGTTTGAAAGTTTCGTATTTAAGTCGTCTCTCCTTTCATTTTTTCCCATTGCTCTCCACTCTACCCTCCACCTTTCTATCCTTCATCATCACAGCCATGGCACGTTCCAAGCTTCCTATCAAAAAGGCACCTGCGAGAGCAAGAGCTCAACACTCTTCCGAATCTAGTGAGCGTACTGTGAGTGACAAAGATCCCCTGGTGACCGATAACGGTGGCCCTACTGTAGCCAATAATGGTGGCACTACTGTGGCCAACAATGGTGGCCCTAGTATGGTCGATAATGATGATTCGCCATTGTCCAGAAATGGTGGTCCACATGCTCCAGCTGCTCCACCTCCCACTACTGCTCTAGCTCGTAATACACGCCCTCCAACACATAAAAAGCAAAGATGGAGACCAGGCACAACTGCGCTATGCGAGATAAGGAAATTCTAGAAGAGTGCCGACTTGATTATTCCTAAGGCACCATTCTCCAGGTTGGTGCGAGAAATACTGCAAGATCTACAGTCAGGGCATCATCACAAGTTCTTTTCGAGGAACCAGGCAAGGAATGTGGGGTGATGGTCAAGCCAAGCCTTGCTTGCTCTCCAAGAAGCAGCTGAAAGCTACTTGATTGATCTAATGAGTGATGGTCAACTTTTAGCCATTCATACCCGACGTATCACTATTAAGCCCATAGATCTGGTTCTTGTTCGCAGGATCCGCAATAACAAGGATGCATTTAATCTTAATGTCAACAATATGCTTTGAGAAGCTACCTTGTAATTGGATCTATGTTTTTAGCTCAGGTTTGGTTGTAGATTGTAAGGAGCTTAGTTTTGGGTTATCTTTCCAATAGACCTTCAAGTATTTGATAGTAGTGGCCTGCAAAATGGACTTAAATTTTTCCTAACTCTAGTTGTACTTGGTGCGACGCACTATCTACCATGTATTTCATAGTTTCGCAATGCTAAATCCAATATGTGATATTCTATTTTGACCATGTTTCGCATTGCGTGAATTTTCAAGTTTCCAATTTTGTAAGTAGTTTTGTTGAGGATAAATTCAATGTGCAACCACGTACACATCGGTGATCAGTTGTACATGGGCCGATGCACTATATCCTTACTATATTCAGTGGTTTGGCAACAGTATATCTGATATGCGATATTCCATTTTACCCATGATTTATTTTTTGTCAATTTTTAAGTTTCCAATGTTTCGCATTGCGAGGTTGACAATACATTTAATCTGCAGTTGCACACACTCATTATCAGTACATTTAGTCTACAGTTGCGAGGTTGACAATACATTATCAGTGCAGTATAATGCAGTTAACGCATTTTCAAAAAAAGATTGAACCGTCAAATTTATAAATCAAAATCTGGTGAAACTTCACCCTCATGCTGGGCATTAGAAAAACTCATTTATATTAAAAATTTGGCCCCATCAGAAGCCTCTGGGTCACCTGTCCAGAGGCTCGCGTCTGGGGCCCTAAATCTGGGGATCCCAGATTCAGGGCCCCAGACGCGAGCCTTCGGACAGGTAATCCAGAGGCTTCTGTTGGGGCCAAAAAAATTTTGGGTAGTTGATGTGTCCTTGAGGAGTCTACAGGTAAAATTTCATGTGAATCAGAGCACTGGTGATATTTTTCCAAAGCGTGGATTCATTAATTAAAATTTTAGGGTTTTTGAAAAGTTTGGCTATAAGTTTAAAGTTTCACCTCATTTAACACATTTCACTTTTGAGTTCTGAGTTCTCTCTCCTAGAAGACATGGTACGTACCAAGCAAGCGGCCCGGAGATACCCCCCTGGAAATTCCATACGGCAGCCACGTCCTCCAGCTCCACCACCACCACCACAACGCCAGCATCGCAAGCGTCGATGGAAGCCAGGTGTGCCTCTTCGCGAGATCCACCACTACCAAAAGACCACTCACCTCCTGATACCGAAGGCTCCATTCCAGAAGTTGGTGCGGAGATCATGGAGGGCATACTGATCAGGAACAACAAGACCTAGTTTCCAGATACATCACACGCGAAGCATCGATGATCAGGATCGCTGGACTGCCCAAGCCCTCCTCACACTACAAGAAGCTGCTGAAGCCTACCTCATCGACTTATTTGGAGACTCAATCTATGCAGCGGTGCATGCAAGGAGGGTCACCGTCACCGACAGGGATCTGCAAATAGTCAAGTTCTTTCGGTGATGGAAAGATAGTCCTCACGGAGGTCAGCAAGGATAGAGGTGTACAACTCAAAAGCACATGGAATGTAGCTTCTGAAGACATTTTGTAAAGCCTTGGTTGTAATGGACCCCATGTAAAATTGTTATTAATACAAATACAAAGTTTTTTTATGGGTCTTATTTTTGTTTAGTCGATTGATATTTATTTTATTTACGTCATCGTTACATGCGTTCGAGCAAATACATGTTGCGCACGAATTCGATAAAGCATTGTGTATTAAATTTAGGGTACGAATCATGTTATGTATAAACTCGACAAATAAACGTAACATTCAAGTAAAAAA